>NW_024424452.1:39664543-39928215 GCF_017311325.1 Ursus maritimus | reverse complement strand
GTCCTACATGCGGCTGCCTGCTCAGCGGGGCGTCTGCTTCCCCCTCTGCCCCTGCTCATGATCTCTCTCACACACACTCTCTTTCTCTCTAATAAATAAATTTTTTAAATCTTTAAAAAAAAATTTCAGCAGCTAAAAAGAACATATCAATCATGCAGTTACTAAACAATACATTTTTGAAAGATACTAACGGGAGAATGCTCACACCATTCTCCACACGTACTCAGATGTACTCAGAAAAAGGTACTCAGAGTACACACGTACTCAGAAAAAGGAAAGCAGCATACTGAAATGTTCCCGCTGGTTTTCTCGAGGTGGTAAAGATACTGATAAAATTATGTCTCATACATTTGTGGAATTTTTTTATGTTCACTATCAAGCACAGTAATTATAATTCTCCAAAAGCAACTATTATTTCCTTTAACATCTTTTTCAAAAATAAGATACTAGTAACTGTGGTACACCAAATACAGCCGAGCGTCCGGAGTGCCCCCCTCCGTGGCCGGCAGGAAGGGGACAGCCGCAGAGAGAGCCCCAGGCCCCCGAGGCCACCAGCCCCGCGAGGCAGGCGTGAGCGCAGGACCACCTTGGACCGGCAGCCACGCAGCGGCCGCTGACTCCCGAGGGCTGCTTCCCAGAACCCTGAGTGGGGAATCGGTTGCGGTTCTAGCCGTGGGCGGGGGCTGACTTGCTCACAGCGAGACCCGCTGTCACGGCAAAGCTGAAACATCCCCGCCACACCCGCCACAGTACCTGTCCAAGGGGTGCCCGTGGCCTCCTGGCTCCAGGCGCTCCAGGAGCCATGGCCGAACTCCTCCCGCGCCCGAAGCTGCACCACGTGCCGCATGCCTCTCCAGGCGTCGTAGATGATGCAGCGGTGCCGGAGCTCCTGGACCTGACGCGGGGGCACAGCGACAGCGGGGTGAGGCCCGGGGCTCTGGGCAGACAGCTCTGCGGGGATGGGCATGCCCTCGGCCACCCCTCTCAGGGCCAGGGAGTGACCGGCGCTTGGAGACCCTCCGCAGGCTCACGCCGCCCGAGGCTCAGAGCCTCAGGGCAGGACGGGGCTCCCCGGGGCCACTGGACCCTGCCAGCCACACCCTCAACCCGCATGTGGCCCAACTGCCTCCCCCGGTCATACGCATCCTCTCGAACGGGCCTGTGAGGAGGACAGGCCCGGCACTGTCACTGCTATCCGAGCAACGAGACGACGAATGCTCAGGAGGGTTCAGAGACGCACCCCGGGCCGCAGCAGCCAGAACCGTAACCCGAGTCCCCAGCCACACTCTCCTGTCCAGAGTAAAAGAAGAACTTACCATCCACGTTGTGAACGTCTTTGACCGTTCAGCCCGGTATCGGAGCTCGAACTGCAGCCTGTAGAAATAGGAGTTCCAGGAGGGGGGGTCCTGCCAGGTCACACTGAGCCAGCGGGGGTTTCCGTCCACAGCAGTGACGGTGATGTTGGCAGGCGGGTCGGGCTGCACTGTGGGGCAGGACAGCAGGCTCCCATGCAGCAGCGAGTGTGCACGTCCCCCCGAAACAGGCAGGACCCCACCCCAAGCACCCAGACCGCACCCCTGTGCCATCTTGCCAAGGACCCCGCCTGCCAGTCAGGCCCCTGGCAAGGAAAGCCCGAAAGGCACCAGCTCAGCAAACTGCAGCACCGGCCCCTCCCGGCCCCCCGAGCCATCTGAGAGGGGCCGTCAGAGGGGCCGGGGGCGTCTGGGGTGGGGTACCGGAAGAGGGTACTCACGGATTCCGTAGCCCTCAAACGTCTGGGGACTGCTGGACCTGCTTCCGGCACTGTTGCTGACGCACAGGGACACGACGTACAAGGAGTTGTCGCCCTCCGGGACCGCCAGCCGGCAGGAGAACTTCCGGGACCCCTGGGCATACGGGCACGGCTCCTGGGAGTCTCCCAGCGGGACGCTCCGACTGTGGACACAGGACGAGGCCAGGCTCGCTACCAGCGTCTGCCCGTCTTCGGGGGAGAGACCCTCCACTCGGCGGCCCTTAGCAGGTCTCGTGATTTCAATCAATTCTCCAACCTCACCAAGCCTCTGTTTTCTCATTGGAAAATGGGAATTTTAGTAATACCCCTCACAAGGGTCTGTTAGGGTTAACTGAAAACTGAGTGAGACATCGAGGTGAGCTGGCAGGGCGACATGCTGAGCTAAAGCACACTCGGTCCCTGAGGCGCTGGACGGGGGAGCCTCCCGGCCTCTGTCCCCAGGGAGCTGCAGCAAGGAGTCCAGAGAGGCCCCATCCCCGGCCTCAAGCCTCGAACAAGAACGACTTCCCTCGGGGGACGAACAGCGGCTCCGGAAGCACGGGGCTTGCAGGCTTCCCAAGGAGGTGGGAGCCGTTCCGGCCGATGAGCCCGGAAAAGACTTCTGGGTGGTTACAGATACTCAGGTGAGTCAGACCCGGTCCCGCCTGGCCTGGAAGCCTGAGACGTCGCCCACGGACGACATGTGTGGGCGCAGGCGGTGCCGGCAGCCACTCGCCCCGCCGCGGGGCTACAGATCCCTGCTGATTCAGGCGCAGACCCGGGCCTGGAACAAGGTCCTTCCTCCTGGGACACCTGCTCCTCTGTTCCCAGCGGGAGTTAGAGCCTCCTTCCCTCGGACAGCACCCAGGCCTCCATCCCACCTAACGCTGAGAAGGTGGGGTCCCAGGGAGGCCCGGGGGGGGGGGGTGTCTCTCCGGCAGCTCTGGTAAGTACCCCGCCCAGGGCACAGGCTAGGGAAGAACGGGTCATCGTGGGGTGAGGCTGTCACGTGCACGCACACCAAGACAGAGAGCAGAGTGCACACCTCTTCCCAGGGGCAGTGGAAACCCCCCACCCAAGCACAGGGTCCCCAGGCTCTGGCAGCCCCCCTCCCGCTTCCTCAGTCCAGGAGGGGAGAGGTGCCAGCAGCTGCCAGCGGGCCACGTGAGCCGGCCACGTATGCCACCTGAGCCAGCGTTCTGTGGCCGGTCTGGGTGGCTGCCGACCCCGTGCAGACCATCTTGTCGTGAACGAACACCTTCCTGGTCCCAGACAATCACTGCCACAGCCCCGTGCTGGGTTCTGGAGGGTTCTAACTCTCTGCACGGGCAGCTGTGCCGTGTGCGGACACGACAGCGTGCACAGTTCTGCACGGAGACGATAACGTGAGGGCCTAACAACTCTCTGCAGACAGACACTGGTAGAAACCAACCCCCCTTAAGTCACTGCTGAGATTTCTGACAGAGGACCGACAGCTCGAACCGCAGAACTGCAATGACAACCCCTGGCCTGAGGGGCCCTGCCCTCCGACGGATCTTCAGCACCTCGGCCCTTCCTCACAGCCATCCCGAGCTCCTCCCAGGCCCAGCGGTGCCTTCCTGCCCCACACCTACCCTCTCCTCCCCCACATCCACCCTCTCTCCCCCAAGCCACTCCTCTCGAGGCCTTTCTAAGGGAAAGAGCCTGATGGAGGCTCACACAGGCCAGGCTTCTCGGGAGTCGGCAGCCCTTCCCCTCACAGGGGCATCGGCACCTTCTTCAGGCAACACCCCAAACCTGGCATGTTGAATAAACCAGACAGACTGGGATCTGATTCCTAGCAGAGCCACTTACAGCAAGATGACCTTAAAGCAAGTTAATGGATCGTTCAACCTCAGCCTTCTCCATCTGTTAAACAAGGGTGACAGCCGCCCCCATGGCTGCTGTGGTCACCGGCAAGCTCCCGTTCAGTCCCCGACTCCCTCCTCCCCATCCCAAAGTGATGCAGCCTGGGAACCCCTGGCCAGCCAGCCCACTTGCTGCTGTGAGAGCCAGCACCCCTCGTGCACCTCGGTGACGGTGGGGACGACGCGGACACACAGCCCGGCCCAGATACTCACAACTTCCTCACCAGTAACGTGGCCCTGGTCGTCAGGGACGGTGGGTGCCGAGGACTCCACTCACAGGCCACCTTGCTGAGGGGACTCTTACGGAAGCAGGAGAGCTGGGGCTCCTCAGGGGGGGCTGAAAGGAGAGCACAGCCATTGGGGGGGGAGCATAGCCCTGCAGCAGCCCGCCCCCCACATACACACTCATGCAATCTTCGCAACAACAGCAATAATAAATAAACCATAAATTAACCATATTTACCAGCAGGGACAATGGACACAGGGTCGAAGCTGTGGAGGAAGACGAGCACCCAAACCCATGCCTCAGACTGTGAACCCCTGGCCTCGGCCCCAAACACTCAGGCCAGGGGGAAGGTGGGGTCCCCGTCAGCCAGAGGCCCCCACCCAAGGGGAGCCCCCTCCATCTCAGTGCTGGCAGATGTCAGTGACTCTCTCCCTGAATCTGCTGGGCCAGGGGAATACCAGGAGTTTAAAGGGGCAGCTGGGACCCATCGCCCAGCACTCTGAGCTCACGACTCACCATCCACCAGCAAACGCACGGTTCCGAGCAGGCGGCCGTCCTGGTAACATGAATAGTTTCCAGAGTCGCTGAGCTGCACGGACCTCAGAAGCAGCTTCCTTCCCACAGCGGCCCAGCTGCCCTGGTGCGGGCCCGCTGCACGATTCCCCAGCAGCCAGTGAACGGCGTCTCCTGGCTCCCCGCCCGGGCAGAGCAGGGTCACGCTGGCCCCAGGCAGGCTGGTCACTGCATCGCTCACCACCTCTGAGGAGGGAGAAGACACTCAGTGAGCCCACAGTAGCCAGGAAGGATTCTGCTTCTGATCTGGGAAGCCACAGGGGCTTCAGAACGACACCTCTCTCGCGCCATCCACTGGCCCAGGCCACGGCTCCCCAGGGGCCTCCGGAAGCCGCCTCGGCCACCTGACTCCTTTGATCAGAAAACCGTCGGGATGCCTGGGGGGCTCAGTTGGTTAAGCGTCTACCTTTGGCTCAGGTCGTGATCCCGGCGTCCTGGGATCAAGCCCCATGTTGGGCCCCCTGCTCAGTGGGGAGCCTGCTTCTCCCTCTGCCTCTCCCCCACCCTGCACTCACGCTCTCTCTCTCTTTTTCAAATAAATAAATAATTAATTAATTAAAATCTTTTAAAAATGTATAAATAAATGAAAATAAAAATAAATTAATTTAAAGAAAAAAGAAAAGCCTCGGCAGCTGGCCACCGAACACAGCATGAATTCCGAGCGTGAGGCCTGGCGTGGCACACAGGGCCTTCCGCCACCCATGCCCCCAACTCTTGCAGGCCTCATCTCCCCCCCACACCCCGTCCCTCAGAAGGCACAGAGCCCCTCCCCCACCCCACACCCCCTCCTATGTCAGGTCTCAACAGCCTCAATATCCCCTCCCTGACTGAGGCCTTCCCTCCCCCCAGCTGGGTCAGGCCCCACTGGGTGTGGTCCCCCTCCCCGTCACCCGTCACCTGCTGCCATGATTACCACGTCCGCATCCGTCTTCTGCCCAAGACTCTAATGCCAGGAGAATCGACGCCCTGTTTTCTCCTCTGTTGTGTTTCAGGGCCTCGCCCACCGCCCGGCACGTGGCAGGGCCCACTGGGTGCCCGATGGGTTAGCGACTGAATGAATGATGCAGATACCAGCTGGGGCGCGCAAGATACAGGACTACACGGGAAGTCTCGGGATCCCTGAGGCTTCGTGCGAGGTGGCCCACTTGACAGGCAGCAAGATGTGGAGGCATCGGGAGACCCGCCCAAGGTGGCCCGGACGCCGGCGGCACAGGTGGGGTGCGGCCACCTCGTCCCGGGACCCACTCCTGTCTATGTAACATAGGACTACGCTCTTTTTATTCTAGGGAGCAAACTGGAGGGTACAAAAGAACAAATGTGCTCCCTACCCCTGAAAAATACCACGTATGTGCTACTCCAGGAAAAGAATACTGAAAATTAAAGGAGCAGGTCAGCTTGTTTTAGTGTAGGTTAAATGGAGTCACAGGGTTTGAGATAAAATTAGTCTAACCAATTAATTAAATGAGTCCACCCAGCTAAGGGCATGGAAGCCAGGAAACAGGCAGTTTTCATACTAAGCACACTTGGCCCTTCAAACCATTGGCTAGCGAGCTGCAGCAGTAAATCTGGCCGAAGATTTCGGGAAAGCCCGGCCGGAACCAGACCTCATCTTCTCCTGAGCTCCCAGGCCTGGAGGGCCAGCATCAACATGTCTGACCTGCAAGCCTTCTCGCTCAGGAGGAGGGGTTTATGTCTCACTGGGCAGGCTGTCCTTCCTCCCACCACATCCAAGGCAGCAGTCGGAGGGACTGAGGGTCAGTGAGCCCCCCAGGAGGATGGCACCCCCACAGCAACCGCTGCACACGCTGCACGGCCTTCCACTTGCAGCCTGACACCACCCCGCCAGCTGAGGCTGGCAGCTCAGGGACGGGAGCCAGGGCAGGGTAGCCCCTGGTCCTCGTGGAGTTTCTTCACCAGAACCTTGGACTCTGGATGAGAAAAGTAGTTGAATCTCACCGTGCAGGGGGACAATTTGGGCAGGTTCCGTGGACCCCTTTGCCTTGATTTCCCCTCCCTCTGTCCTATATTCCATAAATACTCGAGAAGGCTCCCTGTGCCAGACACCAGTGAGGAAGACACGGTTAGGCAGCAGAGAGACCCTGCCCTCGAGGACAGGAGACGCATTCACCACTGCAGAACGGGGAAACGGGAACCGTGCTTCCCCAGCGGCAGCAAAATCCCAGCCCCTCAAAGCCCAGGTCCACTGAGGGTGTGTCCCTGCCCAGATGGCTTGAAACGGCTCTGAAAACCCTGAACACTGCTTTCATATGGAATCCTCAATAATATACCTCCAGCATTTCAGATGTTGTTTTTAAAGGTACTGCAAAACACTGAACACACGCGGAGTAACGTAATACACACAAAAGTTAGGAAGCATGAGACACCCCCAGCCCCTCGCACAGCCGCTGTCTCCCTGCCTTGGCCGTGTTACATTCTGGGTACAACCCTCCTTTACTTTTAAAAATAGGTTCACTGCGCACAGAACCCTAATTTTTTCTTGGCCTTGATTTGAGTTGAGGGCTTTATAGAAAAGGTCTGTATGTAGTCTGCTGGTACGTGCCGGAACGTGCTCTCATCATTCACTACAGTCCTAGGACTCACGCACGAGCAGCTGTCGCTCACCCCCCTTCACGCCTGGGGTACCGCACCGAGCACGGATGTGGTTCTGCCAGGGAGCGCTGGACGGCTTCCAGCGTCCTGCTGCACCGGAGTGTGGCTTTCCACTTTCTCACGTGTGCTCCTGGTCACTTGCCCGGGACTCTCCCCGAGCAGGACTGCCGGTCCTAGCGTGTGTGTGTCACATGCGTCCTGTTCCTTCATGAGCGAACATGACTGAACAGTCGAGTGTGTGTAAGCCGATGGGCACCTGATGGGCGCGTCCGGGCCACAGAATGATTTCCATCTGTGCCCGATGAGGTTATGTTTAGAAGACTCACCCAATGCTCCCTTTATTTTTTTTTTAAGATTTTATTTTTAAGTAACCTCTACACCAAAGGTGGGACTTGAACTCACAACCCTCAGATTGAGTCACGTGCCCTAGCAGCGGAGCTGCCAGGTGCCCCTATCTTTTGTTCTTTTTTTTTAAAGATATTTTTACTACCCTACACTTCTGATCACCATATCCGTATTTTTACTTCTCCATTTTCCACCAGATAAAGCAGCTCTGAGGATAAAAGCCAACACAGACGTCAAGCTCATGCACGAAGTGCCACCACCGTAGACACAAGGATGGAGATTCCGTGGACGAGGACTGCCAGTCGGTGTGGAGCTTCACCACGAGTGGAAATCGGAATTCACCCGCCACCAATACCCAACAGACCCAGGCGGGCGGCACGAAGGCCCACGTGCGGCTCGTCCTTTCACTGACACTTCACAGGGCACCGTCCCCATCCCCAGCCATGACTATGAGACGCGGAGCTCCCACTAGCACTCATCGAAGAACTCAGTAGGTGCTTAATACATGTTTAATGTAGGGTGCCCAAGAGGGACCCACAGGCACAGAGTCTCCACACCGGGAACGGCCGAGAGCGCTGGTCACGGATGACACACTAGGCAGTGGTGCCGGGGAGGAGCCCGTCCCAAGCAGGAGATGCTGTGGGAGGAAAATGGGAGGAAAATGGGAGCCGGGAGCCAGAGGGAGCTCTCTTCTCTTCTGCACTTGCCCCCTGTGGGAGAATGGCTTCTCGGCCCACTTCCCTCCCCAGCTCCGAGGGAAGCTCCCGCTGTGTGCAGTGACCAGCCTGAACAGCAGGGCTGTACTTCCCTGCTCCTTTAACAATGCCCAAAGCACGGGGGCAGCTCAGAGAAATAGCAAATAAAAAGGCTTTTTTTCTCGTCCGTAAAAGCAGAGCTGTGGGAGCAATGTGATGGCCGCTCCCTCTGCCAAGGAGCTTGAGTAATGGTTTTCTGAGTCTTTAAAACTGAGTCACTATTTTTTTTTTAATGGGGAATGATTAATTATAAACTACCCATTGGCAACTATTGCCTGTCCCAGCCCTTCTTCAAAATGTGTTTCTTCTAGGGGCGCCTGGCCGGCTCAGTCCGCAGAGCATGCAACTCTTGATCTCAAGGTCGTGGGTTCAAGCCCCATGCTGAGGACAGAGGGTTACTCAAAAAAAAAAAGTGTGCAACTACGTTTCTTCTAGAAGCTGTGAACAACACTGTGTTAACTATGCTTCTGAAACCACTCTGTGCAGGCTGGTCACTCAGAGAGCAAAGACCACAACAAATCATCGTGCTCGGGCCACAGCAGACAAGGCTGTCCCTCCCCCCGGCCACCCGCTCACCACTGCTCCTGACCACTCTCCAAGCCAGTGCCCACGACACCTGCACAGCTATGCGGGAGCCGGGGACATCTCTCTGAAGGGAGGAAGTAATGTCCCCGCGTCCCCCTGGCACCTCTACCCCTCTCTCAGAGGGCGGGACTGGAAGTGATTTCTTTCTCTTCCGTCCCCTTCCTGCAGTTTTTAGATTTTCTATAAGCCGTACTAGTCTCAGAACGAATATAATCGTATTTAAAACAAAGAAGCTCCACAGCCTGGGTCTGTCCAAGTTATTCAGTCTCAGGAGGAAGGAGGAAGTGGGGCACGAAGGAAACCAGGGGACAGAGGAGGGCGAGCGTGGGCTCCTCCAGACAAGCCCTGCAGGTCAGAGAGGGTTCACCTGCCCCTGGGCTCGGTGCTCTGTCACTTGTCACTCTGGCTCTGCTCTACAGCCCTGGCCCTCAGCTCTGCCGCCTGATCCCCTGGTCCGCACCAGGTCATGGTTCCCCCCAGCTGCCTCTGCTCGACTCCGGAGCAGCCAGGGCCCTCCCAAGCAGGGCTCCCGGATAGGGAAGGGTCAAAGGGAAGAGACACCGTGGGGGAGCAAAGGGGCGGCCCCTTCCTGCCCCAGCCATTCCTCCCCCCACCCCCACAGCCCTCACTCCCACCCTGGGCGGTGGGGACAGCAGGGAGCAGCTGACCCTGCCCGCTCTACCACTGAACAGAGCACGAAATCCGGCACCTGCCCCTCAGGGACTGCTCCGAGGTCTGGGGGCCAGAGGTAAGCCTGTGTCTGTCCCTCCTAAAGACACCAGGGTTTCTGAGCACCATCACGGGCAAGGCCAGAAGTCCTCACTGGGGAAGAACAGACAGTCAACACCACCATGGACCACGACTCCTCTTCCTCCTTGCCCATACTGTAATCTCAGGCCCCACGAAACCCTGCGGGGACCTTAAAACTGCCTATAATACAGGCCATCCTGAACTAACTGCCCCGATGTACTGAGGGACACGAGGAAGGGAGACCTGAGTCAGGGGTCTGACCAGTGGAGCCGCAGGGAGGGGCGTTCCCGCAGGACGAACAACTGGAAAAGGCGCCAAGAAGTGAACCCCCACACGGTGCGGCAGGTGGGGTCCCCAGGGGGTGAGACCCACCTCTGCCGAGGAAGGGCACAGGCTCAACGCCCCCAGCCCCCCCCCACAGGACTCAATACTGCTCCTTCCTTCTGCTTATCCTCCAGGCACCTGGAGAATGAACCCGCTGGCCCCCAGGCTCCAGCATAAAGCACCACAGAGGCAGGAGACAGGAGGGAGCCGTCAAGGACTGGGAGCCTTCTTCGTTCTTCCCAAGACCAGTGGCAGGAGGAGGTCAGCAGCGCCCCACACCCCAGCTTCCTGTGAAGACAAGGGTCCTGCGGAGGACGAAAGCACGTCACCTGGGACCGAAATCAGAAGTGTCCACTCCTGAAAACAGACGTCCCAACATCTCCTCCCTAAATGCCAAAGCACTTGGTGTCTCGTATGCCAGCCCGACGCTTACCATGAACTACGCATCTAGGAGTGGGGACAGCCTGGCGTGGAAGGGACAGGAGGCCTGAGTCCATCCCTCGTCTCGCCACGATTCACGGGCAGCCTTGGGCTCCTCACAGAGCCACTAGCTGAGCCCCCGTTTATCCCTCTGGGAAGCGAGGGTTCAGACCCTAGCATCTCACCATGTGGAGTCGTCAGCTCTCAGGTCAGGAAGCACGTCTGTGCCGTTTATCTCAGACAATACCAGCCCGAAAACATGTAATTAATCAACAGGTTTATTATTCTAATAGCTGATGGCTTTGGTTCGGAGAGGGTCGAGAGCCAGATGCCAGTGCTCTCAGACAGACGCGGCTCCTCTTCCTGGAGAGCTCCAAGGAGGGGAATTCCCACAACCTCCCTGCCTCCCCTTCCTCGAGAGGATGGAACCCCTGGCAACCAATCCCACACCTGCAGGCCCCTCGGGCCCCCGCCACGCCACTCTCTGGGGCACGGGGCCCCCACCACCCCAGTGGGGGACTGTGCAGCACAGCCCTGGGCACGGGGGTCCCTCCCCGTTCTGGACCACAGGTTGGTTGCCAGAAACCCCAACAGCTCTGCTGTTTTTCTACTTTTTTTCCTCTTCAAGTAAACTGGCAAATGTCAATAATCAGAAAAACACACACACAGAGACATATTTCTCAACTCTGTTACAGCGTCTGCTGCTCTTGCCAGCAAAACAAGCTCAGCTTCCCGGCCCCACTTATGTAAGCGGTGAGCCGGCCGCCCAGCACGCTGCCACTGAGGACGGCCTGGCGTGCACCTGCCAATCCCCTGGCCCTGGTTTCTGAGCTGGGACTCGGGTCTGGCTGGCCGCCCAGGAGGGACTCCAACCTCGTGGGCTGCAGAGGCTCAGGATTTCAGAAGGGGTCACAGAGAAACCAGGTCCCTTCTCAGCAATAAAGGCCTTCAGTTAAAGGGAGTGGCTGCTGAGAAGTACCCAGAAGGACGTGGGTCCCTGTGTCCAAATGCAGAATTTGGTCCCGGGGAGCCTAGAATTCGCCCCGGTGCTCTCCACCTACCAACTGAAACAGACTTCCTGATTTCCAGGTAATAATCACAACGCTCATTAGCCACTGGCGAGTCACCGGGCTTGCTACTTCTCACAACCACCTTGCCAGGAAGGGAAGCCTGTCCCGTAGCAGGACGGAAGCTCAGGAACTCGCTGGTGAGGTGGGGGGCGTGCGCCGGCTCCAGGTCCCTCCAGCCAAGTGTCTCTCTGCCCTGAGCAAGGGGAGCCCCCCCAAGCTCCCCTTCGCTGGGCTGCTCACCACCTGTCGCTTCCTGCTCTCCTCCTGCCTTTCCACCCATCACAGTCGCTCGGGGAGGGGAGTCCTAGGTGTGAGGGAAGCCAGGTGAACAGGCCTCCTCAGGCGCACCGGCTGCCTGCAGTGGGGCCCACGCGCCCGACCCTCCCCAGGGCAGCAGTCTGTGACAACTCCCCCCACTCCCACTCCCACCAGGTCACCCGTTCGCGGGCCTAAACGCCAAAGTCCCCACATCCCAGGGAGAGGCCAGGCCCCAGGCTCTAAGCTGAGCCCCGCGCCCGCTCCCCGCTGCTCCCCTGCAGCAGCCCCGCCCCTCCTCTCCCGGGTTTGCGGGCTGTAGCTGCTCGAGTTTGCCTTGTACTTGGCAGAGCCGGTATTTACCTTGGCTCCGCACCCCGGACTACAGCCTCCTCGGGCCCCACACAAAGGTGGAGCTGGAGGCTGGCTCACAGACCTGCATGGTGACCAGCTCCAGAGAAAAATATGTAATCCTGGCCTGGTGGCCTCGGAGGTAATCTGGGGCCCAGCCCGGAAGGTCTGGCCAGCTCACCTCTCCGAGATTATCACCTAATTAGAGGAAAAGATGTGGAAGCAGGGCAAACAGTCCAACGGCCCCAGAGGCCCGCTAAGACTGACTCTGCCTCAGGCCAGGAAGGGGCTGGGCTGGGGTGCTGGGCCGAGAGCCCCTGGGGGGCTGGGGCCAGGTGCCTGTGGGTAGCGTGGCCGGGACTGGAGCCCCTCACCCTGGTTGTGTCCACCCCTCGGCTGGCCCTCATGGAGCACAGCCATTCCCATCTCGAACTCAGCCTCAGTGGCCAGCCAGGAGCCTGGCCCACTGGGTGGCGGGGGTCTATTGTGTGCTCGGGGAAGGCGCTGCCGGGCGCCCCCATCCCAAACCATACCCACAGCCCACCCCTCGAGACCCAAGGAAGCTAACGGTTTGAGGAGCCGCGGGGGGGGGGGGGGGGGGTCGCGTTCTGCTCCTCATCTGAGTGAAAACTCACGGAGCTGCACTTTCACGCTGAGCGCTCTTGTCTGTGGGTGTGTGGCACCGATGAAGGCCCTGAAGTCGGTTCCCGCAGCCCCACGGCGGCCTCAGCTCGGGCCTAGCACACCTGCGCACATGCCCCTCGCCGATCTGGCCGGCTCACCGGGTGTCCCTGAGAAGGACGGGTTCGGAACTGGCAGCAAGGAGCTGCAAGGCCCAGACCCAGGCGCCCCCGCCACGTTCTGCAATAGAAGACGCAGCACTGTGAACGCTCCCTATAGCCATCTCCAAATTCCACCTGATCCTAATGAAAGTACCAACAGAAATGTTCTAGAACGAGACAGCTGATTCAAAAGGAAAAGTCAGGGGGTGCCTGGGTGGCTCAGTCGTTGGGCGTCTGCCTTGGGCTCAGGGCGTGATCCCGGCGTTCTGGGATCGAGCCCCACATCAGGCTCCTCCGCTGGGAGCCTGCTTCTTCCTCTCCCACTCCCCCTGCTGTGTTCCCTCTCTCGCTGGCTGTCTCTCTTTGTCAAATAAATAAAATCTTAAAAAAAACACAAAAAAACAAAAGGAAAAGTCAGCAAGGGCAAGACAATTCCGAGGAAGCGGAGGAAGGGGATGGGGATGAGCCCGCCCAGGCCTTAAGCACCTTCTAAAGCTGCAACCAGGACAGCAGCACGACACGGGCACAAACCGATGCAAGGGAAACGAGACGCGGCTCAGAAGTAACAATACCCGAAAATCGCTTCGTCTGCTCTAACGAACTGCCCACTTTCAAATAGCCAAGACGATAAGTGTGATGAGCGTTTTACCACAATCTTTTAAAAGCAGCCCAGTCTGAGTACTGGCACAGAGAGGCACCGTTCGAGCCCCCGCACATCCCAACCGGACCCCCCGTCTGTCCTTCGGAGGAGGTTGGTCACTGCTGACCGAGCGCGAGCCACTCGAACCCAGGCCTCAGGATGTGCGCTCCTAACCACTCATGAGGCCGAGAAGCAGTACCCACCCAAGCACTTAGCGTCTGCAGATCTGAAAGGTGACTTCAAATCAGCGGGGGACGGGCACCTGAGCGGCTCAGTGGGTTGAGGGACCAAGTCTTGATTTCAGCGCAGGTCATGCTCTCAGGGTCATGAGATCGAGTCCCAGGTGGAGCTCAGCAGGGACTCTGCTTGAGATTCTCTCTGTCTCTGCCCCTCCCCCCCAGTAAGCAAATAAATAAATAAAATAAAACCAGTGTGGGGGAAATGGATTATTCAATAAACTGTAAAGGGACATTAGGTTATAACTGGGGAAAAAAAGAGCCACACTTCATGCCTCAGTCTATGATAAACTCAAAATGGATCAAATATTTAAATGTAAAAAACTCCTCAAGCCACCAGAAAAAAAAAAAAGAATAATCTTTTAAAATAATACTGGCATAGGGAAGATCTTATAAGTATGATACAACACCTGGACATTGTAGAGATTGATAAATCCAACTATATATATATTTTTTATTTGACAGAGAGAGAGAGACAGCGAGAGAGGGAACACAAGCAGGGGGAGCGGGAGAGGGAGAAGCAGGCTTCTCGCTGAGCAGGGAGCCTGACACGGGGCTTAATCCCAGGACTCTGGGATCATGACCTGAGCTGAAGGCAGATGCTTAACAGACTGAGCTGCCCAGACGACCCACCAACTAGATTTTTAAAAATCTGCATGGCAAACACCATGGCAAACACCATCTCTCCCAAAAACTCAAAAGACAAATGACAAACCAGAGAAAAATATTCATAATTCATATCATAGAGGCCTAAATTCCTTAATATATTAAGACTTCCTGTAGGCAATGAGAAAAAGACCAACAACTCAAATTTTTTAAGTTAGCAACGAATATGAACATGCAGTTCATAGAAACAGGTCATGCAAATGTCTCTTAAACATGAAAAAGCCTACACAATCTCACTCAGATAAGGTAAAAGCAATTAATTCCACACAGACTGTTTTCTGTGTAGACGCTGGTTTAATAACACACTTTGGGCAAAGGCGTAGACACACACGCACTCTCTCATTGCTGCTAGGGCTCGGAATTCGTGGAGCTTCTACTCTCTCTCAAAATTACAAATGTTCAGGGCCTCCAACCCACAGACTCCCCTCAGGGAGCTTACCCTGCAGGTGTTCTCGCCCCGAGGGGCGTGAGGGGCGGGGGGCTACTCCCTGGGACGCTGCCTGTCACCACAAGATGAGAAACCCGCAGGTGCCCACCGAAAGCAGAGCACACGAAGGGCTCTGCGTATCCATGTAATGAGACACCAAGACATTAAAGAGGAAGCTCCTGATGTGCGTTCTGTCCTAGTCCTCGTGGTCAAGAGGCCAAGCACAGGGCTCAGAGCCAAGTCCCCGACGCAGGGCGTCACTCGGAGCTGCGCGACCTCAGGCCAGCTTCTCAGGCTCTTCAGATCCCACTTTCCCAGCCATAAACTGGAAACAGTAAGACTACACACTTCAAGATGCTGTTCTGAAGATCGCCTTTGATAATTAAGGTTAAAACCGCGGCCTTATTTTCCAGACGTACCTAATCTGTCAAGGAGTATGAGCAACTGGAGAGGGAGACAGCACCCCCGAGTGGGGGTGGGGATCCCAAACAGACCCCAGGCTGAGCATGGAGCCTGACGTGGGGCTCAATCCCACAACCCTGAGATCACAACCTGAGCCCAAATCAAGAGTCAGCCGCTTCACCAACAGAGCCGCCCAGGGGGCTCAGCCATTCTTACCGCCATTGCACGAGTGTGTCCCCACTTTGTGCAAGAAGATCCTCAGGCTGCAGCCTCCCCTCCTCCCATCCGAATGGGCTCTCAGGATCAGTAACAACCACCAAGCCCACTTTTGTGCTGGAAGTCTTGCCTGCCTAGGCTCGAGGTAACCTGCCCCAAGCTGGGGGGCTGGCACGTGGGCAGCAAGACATGGGCCTGGAGGGCCCGACCCCACGCAGAGCCAGCTGCCTCCCCTAGGGTAAGTGCCCTGACGGGGACGGGCACCTGCAAACAGCCCCCAATGGAAAGTGATGTGAATGCACACGGGGGAGAAGGAGGTGTGCACACGGCCTTCAGCACTGTTCAGTACTTAGGTCTAGGCCGCAGACGCTGCCTGGGCCACAGCGGTTGTCCCGCCACACCAAGGCCAGGTGCCGGTGAGCCTCGGATGTGGATGCTGTGAAGAAAGAAGGTGACCTTGGCATCCCTGTACTTTGGGGGGGGGGCGCCGGGGGCGGGGGTGGACTCAGCAGCACATGTGGTTGAGTGCAGAGAGCAGGGTTCAGAGCCTGGCCCGTCACTTCCTCGCTGTGTGATCTTGGGCAAGTTATAACCTCTCTGAGCCTCGGTCTCCTCTCGCCCACTCAAGGAGTTTCGGCAGCTCTCACCTCCATCCACCTGCTGCAGCATTTCCACCCGCACGCAAGCAAGCTGACAGTTCAGCCATCTTTCTAGAAATCCCTTTTGTGACCCCACTTTTCCAGCGAAATCACACTCCATTTCTTTACCCCCTTTACAGCCCACATCCTCCAAGGGCCACCAGCGCCCACCACTCCCACTTTTGCGGCTCCATCCTCTGGTGAATCCACTCCCAGCGGCCTCCGGCCTCCACCATTTCACGGAAACTCCTCCTGTGAAGGTCGCCAAGGGCACTGGTCAGGGCCCAGCCCTGTGCCTGCCCGGCCCCCCGCTGGCGGGACACTGTGCGACACCGTGGCAAGCTCCCTCCTCTTCCACAAGCTGTCCTCACCCGGCTGTCAGACACCAAGTCTCCTGGAGCCTCCAACAGGGTCCCGCCTCCTGGGTCTCCCCCCCCACCCCGCCCCCCGCCAGCCTGAGAGGGCTCCGCTGGGGCCTCTTCTCTCCTGCTCCCCAGCTGCACTCACGCCCGTGCGAGGACGGCCACCCTCAAGGCTTGAAATGACATCTGCAGTTAGACGACGCCCACATTCGCACCTCAGCCCCAGTCCTCCTTCCCCAACTCCAGCTTCCTGCGTCCAGCTCCTCAGCGTCTTCCGCTGCTTGTCTGACAGATGTCTCCCTGTCAGCAAGTCCAAAACCGACCTCCTGACCGTCCCCTCCAACAAAACCTGCCCGTCCTATAGCCTGTCCCAGGTGCGCAAGGGGTCTAACACCCTCGAACATTCGGCAGCTGTGCCCGGCCGAAGCTGGCACACTTCTCTGCACGCGGTTGGCACTCGCTATGCTGTTACTGTAAACGCCAAGCAGAGAGGGGAGACCAAAGGATGCTTTTCAGGAAAGGCAGCTGGAAGGCAGTGGGACAGTGAGAACAGGGGCTGGAGAGGCAGCCTGGATGCAGGGCCTCAGGGCCACACGCCTGAGGGGAGAGCCACGGGGCAGAGCTGGCAGAGGGAAGGTACGAGGGGGAGCCCTGCTGAGGACCCAGCACCAGGCTGGAAAAGGCCGAGTCTGCCAAGGACGGCCAACCTCGCTGGATCTCAAGCCCAGAGGACAGAGTAAAGCACACAGATTAATTACTCAGAGGAAGCTACAGGGGCCTCCCCAGACAGGAGGTCTGAGAGTGCCACTCCAGCCCTCAAGGGTTCTCTTTTAAAGACTCCTACCTTGATGGCAGCTAATGACACGGCATTTAGCAGGTCTCTAAGGGCCACTGAGAGTCCCCACAGAGCCCTCTGCTCCAGAACCTCACAGGCCCTCAGTATCGGATGGTGTCAGACTGCTAAAAAGGAGGGAATTTCCTGCCCAAAACGGGAGTATAAGGAATCCCTAAAGATTTCGTATTTCCTTCAGGCCTTCGTTCAAATGTCATCCTCTCCGTGAGAACTTCCCTGGTCCCCCTCAAAAAGTCCAGTGCTACACGCCCCTACAGATGCACACAGTTCCCGGCTCCCTCCCGGCCTCACATCCCCTCTGGGCACTAGTAACCACCCCGTCACCACGTTGCGCAGTTAACTCGCATCTGCATAAACCCAAGTGCCAGGGAGCCAGGGATTTTTGTCTGTTTTGCTCATTTTTGCATCTACAGTTCTAAGAATAGCATGTGGAACACACGAGCAGTCAAAATACTCTGCTCAAACGCACGAACTATTAGCAACGCGAACGTCAGCACACGCTCTGCAGGAGAGACTTTTCTGTATCTTCTCTCCTTTCACCTGTACAGCCACCGATTAGGTATAATTATTTGTATTTTCCAGATGAGGACGGCGAGTCTCCAAGAGGTAAAGTCACTCACAAAAGCTCACATCCTTCCTACACGGCAGGGCTGGGAAGAGATCTGTCCGGCTCCAAACCATGACCACTGCCCATGATGGTGAGCGGTCCCCTGCCGTGGAGAAGATGAGGTCTGGAGAGGGATAAAGGAAGCTGCAGCAGAAAAGCTCGGGAAGAAAGGAGCCGCGCTCCAGGCAGGTCCAGCAGAACTTCCCGCAGCGACGGAGACCCTCGTCCACGTGCAGGACGTTGCCACTACTCACACGCTCCTGAGCGACTGGTCATAATTAATTTAAATGTCAACAGCCACACCTGGCAAGTGGCTACTGGGCCAGAGGCTGGCAGGCCGGGTGGGACTGGGGAAGGGGGGAGGGGTGCATATTTGCAGCGGTGAGCACCCAGCAACCCGAGGGGGTGTTGACCCAGTCTGCCAGGTCATGTGCCTGCCGCCTGGGGTCTGGTCCTCCCTCGGAACAGCTTCCTCTGTACCGTCCCCATCTCCAGACGATTTGTCTTTGGGAAGTGGGTACCACAAGGCCTCAGGCAGCTGGGTTTTCTCAGTCCCTCTCAGGGATTTGCACTTGGCCATTTTCAAGCTCCTTTTAGGGTGGAGTCTGGGTGGCTGGTCCCACACAGGCCCCATAGGGCTTTACACAAACTCAGTGTTTGCTGAAATGAATAAACAAGGGCAGAGCCAAAGCAGGGAGAGATTTCTGGCAACTAGAAGCCTGAGGGAGGAGGGCCTTCCTTCAGCTCCTCAAGCACACCCGTGAGCCCGTCATCCCCGACCAGCGAATCACAAGCATGTGTGGAAAAGGACACTTCCCAGCCTCACTCCCAGATCTCTCTCTTCAGTCAGTCTGGGGTGGGGGCCAAATATTCCCCAACACACACACACAAATTCTAACACAACCAGACCCAGAACTGCGCTTCTGAGAAATGGTGACTTAGGGTGAGGCCAGGAACGCAGGTGGGCACTGGGGGCAGGAAGAAGTCACCAAAGGGAAGTTCAGAAGCTGAGACGGGACTTCTAAGAGACTTAAAGCTGCACATGCTTGTCTGCGCCCCGTCGTGCTCCGCGGAAGGCGGAAGGAACCTGAGTCACCCGTGTCCAGGCCTTCCACGCCAACACCTAAGTCCCGGCGGGTCAGGGCCCCCGACAGCAAGTACACCCGAGCAGTGCCCTCGGCTCCTGGGCACATGGGCAGCCACTCACTGCAAGGAGGCGCGCCTCCCGGCTACGCAAGCCCCCAGCCTGGAGAAGCCCCGGACTTCCTCTCTCACCCAGCTCCAGCCTCTGCTGTCCCCTCGCTTCTCCAAAGCCAGACATTCACAGTCAACTGCTACATGCTTCCTGGACAATGTCTTTATTTTTACTCCCCAGCTTGTGGGCTGAGTCTGTGTGGGTGTGGGAGGAGAGCTGGGTATTTTCTACTTCTCTGCATTTTCCTTCTGAACTGGGCTTTCACTTCCTCCCCCAACTCTCAGTTCTGCCTTTCCTGGGCTGTCCGGCCTCGAGACCACCTCGCCCATCCCTCCAGACCACCAGGCAAAGAGAGACTGACTGCAAAGGGCTGCCGTTGCACTGCCCTGCAACCTCTTAGGAGCCAAGGTACCGCAACTACAGCAGGAACCCCCCTGGGGCAGGTACCCTGGGGGGTGGCGTGAGGAGCAACTGAGGCAGGCCAGGCAGCCTTGCTCCCTCCCAGGGGGACACTGAAGCCTCAACCCTGCCTTGCACGCCTCTGGCACCACCGTGGGACAAGCCCAGGCCTCACTTCCCTTCCCTTGGCCCCTTCCGCCCCAGCCCTCAGCCAGCAGGCACGACTCTCAGCTTGCCCACCAACACCCCCAGCTCCGCCTGCCAGGCTAGTTCTGCATTTGGGAGTCTCAGGGATCCCTGGAGCCACAGAAAGGTGGGCCTCCACCAAGGACCTGACAACCTCCCATCTCCACCTCTCTGAACCTGTCTGCTCTGGAACAAAGTGTATTTTAGATCCAGCAGAGGTTCAGGATACAAGTGTGAGGTACCTGAGCCCCAGTCACCAGTGACTGCTCCCTGCAGGAGTGCCTAGTGTGTGCTCAGAAAGAGAACCCCTTTATCTCCGTCGGCCCAGCACAAGGGGCACCACCATCCAGAAAGCAGAGAGCTCACCAGCCTCTAACTCTAGAGTCCTGAGATCAGGCTGAGGATGCTTGCCCAGGACAGGAGCCATCTGTTCCCGGAACGGCAGGCTGCTCCTCAAAGAAGCCCTCGGACCCTAAAATAAACCTGAGAAGCAGTGGCGCGCTGGGCTAGAGGAAGGCCTGGACACAGCCGGGCATGCTGCCAGAGTCCGTAGAAGGGCCTGGCTGCCGAGGGCTGATTACAGTCAACAGGAGCGAAAGGGCCCACTGCCCTCTGCCTCGCCCCTCGTCTCCTCTGGAAGGAGAGCCCAGTGTGTGCCAGCCCCAAGACTCCGACTCCCGAGCCAACCTCCCCACTCCGTTAAACTCCCAGCGCGGGGGCACACGGCTTGCTAGCGCCCGTGTCTGCCCATGCGAGCGCGGGCAGCGGGACCAGCCCCTTCGCCGCCGGGGCGCTGGGGGGCAGAGCCGGCGACGCGGCCCCCGAAGCTGATGGCGAGAGAGGCGCAGGTACACAGGACTCCCGGGCGGCAGATTCCCCCACCCCCACCCCGTGGGGACGCAGGGCAGGAGGCTCGGGACGCGGCGTTCCGAGAACACGCCAGGTCCGGGTCAGCGGGCAGTCGGGCGGCGCTCGCGGCCAAAGGCGCAGGACGCCGCGGGGCGCACGAGCGGCGGGTGGGCGCGGAGCCGGCGCCCGCGGGGAGCTCCGCCGCCACGAAAAAGGGGCGCCGCCCCCCTTCCCCCTGCCGGCTCCCCCCACTCTCCAAGTGCGCGCGAAGCTCTTACCCGGCGCGGGGCAGCCCCCTGGGGCCAGGGCGGCCCCCGGCGCGGCCAGCAGGGCTGTCAGCAGAGCGCAGCGCAGGGCCAGCATGCTTCCTCCGGCGGAGGCCCGGAGCTCCCAGGGCGGCGGGGCGGGGCGGGCGGCGAGCGGGCTCGGGCCCCGAGGGCAGCCCCCGTCCCCCGGGGGCCCGCGCCAGGCGCACGGCGAGTCCCCTAGCTCCGTCGGCCCGGGATCCGTGTCAGCGCGACTTCCCACTGGCGCATGACTCAGAGCTGCCGACCGTCCCGGCAGCGCAGGACGACACTGGAGGAACTCGCGCTGGAGCGTCCCTGGCCGGCCCGGGGCGCTGTTACGAAAGCGGAGCGCGTGGCGCAACCGCCCAGCGCGCAGCCGACCGCGGGGGCCGCTTCCGGCCGCAGCGCCGCACCTGGGCCGCGGGCGCCGCACCTGAGGCGCGAGCGCGTGGGACCCCAGCCCGGCTCGGCCCACCGCGCGGGCGAGCGCGGACCACCAGTCGGTTTTGATTGTTGGTGTCGAGGCCGGGATCGCGCTGTAAAAGGAGCCCCTGGAGAGCCCGGGAGGAGGCTCAGGGACTCGGCGTGGCGGTGAAGCCGGTCCGCGGCCTGGCTTGCCCCTTGGAGCCGCCTGGGGAGCCCTGAAAACCACGGATGTCCGGGTCTCCCCCTCCGGGATTCTGGGATCAGGCTCGGGCGTCGGAAGACCCACTATGGTAAAGGCCCCCTCTCTCCCGCCTGCCCCCCAGGTGCGCGGCACTGGCTTGGAGGCTAGCGCATCAGACCCGGGTCCGCGCCCAGACCTCCGCCTACCGTGTCTGTGACTGTAGTTCCAAATCTCTGGCTTTTCACTGTGCTCGCCTGCCATACACAGATAACTGACGCTATATTGGTCAGGATGACTGTGGCGATCCCAAGAGAAGACACCGACACCCCTGACACAAGTCTGGGCCACAGGTGCTCAGTGAGGTGGGAACCTGCGAGTCCTCCCTCCAGATTTGACAGATGGAAACTGGTCCTTGGCTTTCAGAGCAACCACAGGGACCTCTTGAAAGGGCCCACCTGTGCTCCCGAGGGGGCCTGGAGCTGATGGGGGGCCTCAGAGCTCAATTTTTGAAAGGGAAAAAAAATCTTGAAATAAGGTCTAGGCTGAGAAGTTTCTGGAAAAGCAACTACTAATTAGAACGTGCTTTTCCATTTTGGGCTTCCAGCTCATCCTCACCCAAATCCAAGTTCCTGGACCACCGAATGGGCATGGCCTGACGGGAGCCCCAAGGTAGTCTGAGCCGAAGGAAGGGACAGAGCTTCTGGAAGGGAGCCCTCAGACCCCATGCCTCTGGGGCTCTCTTGGGAACACCCACCAGCCATGTGGGCAGAACCAGGCACATGCCCTGTCCCAGCTCATGGTGGAAGCTGATTCCGGTGGGCTTCCTTCAGCCACATCCACAGACAGGGAAAGGGCCTGTTGGAGAGTAGCTCCTTTGGCCACTGGCCTTCTCTTCTACCGTTTTAAATGGGGTTGCAGCAGGGCTGGAAGGTGGTTCCCACTGTAGCTGCGCCCTTTCCGTCAATCTGTAACAGATGCACACCTGAAAGTAACCAGAGGGACAGGCTGCCCAGCTGCAACCAGAAAGCCACAGAAAGCCCTCTGCTCAAAGAGCCGAGTTTGAAAGAGGGACGTTGAGGCCCCAGAACAGGTGTCTCAGACCCCGCCCAGCTGACCGCACCAAACTGGGCCTCCCGCCTCTAAGCCACCAGTGGAGAGCCTGTGTTCTGGAGTCAGACAGATGGCGTTCCCCTCCCAGCTCTGCCACTTGTGGGCTGTGTGACTTGGGCAAATTCCTGATTTGTAAGAGGAGAGCAACACTACGCAAAGTACTGGTGTTAGGGTTCCGGTGAAAAGATCTGGCCCACCTTTACTTTTCTCAGCCTCGTTTTCCGATTTCTGTATCTTCAATATAATTATGTTTCTACAATATTATTTACGGCTCCTCACCCCCCACCGTTATTCACGCTATGTCCCCTACCAGATATTCCGCTTCTTTGTCCTACGTCCTGCTCACCTGTAAGACGCACTGGGATGTCTTCTGCAGGAAGGCGGTCGGCTCTCTTCCCCACTTCCCTGGAACGCGTTCATCCACAAAGTCGGGTTGGGGGCCCATCTCTTTGCTCCCCCAAAGCCCACACTGACGTTGATCACCACCCTGATTTGCCCACCACAACACAAAGCCCAGCGGTGTATCCTCACTGCTGACAGGGCCCGGCCCCGTGGAGAGGGCTTCGTCTCCAGGGAGATGTGCCCTCCAAGCTCTCTGGCCTCTGTCAAGCCCCACCAGAACTCTACACTAAGTGGACGCTCAAAATTCTGGTTTTTGTTTTGTTTTGTTTTGTTTTTTTAAGATTTTCTTTATTTGAGGGGCGCCTGGGTGGCTCAGTCGTTAAGCGTCTGCCTTCGGCCCAGGGTGTGATCCCACCGTTCTGGGATCACCTCGCCTCAGGCTCCCCTGCTGGGAGCCTGCTTCTTCCTCTCCCACTCCCCCTGCTTGTGTTCCCTCTCTCTCTGGCTGTCTCTGTCAAATGAATAAATAAAATCTTTAAAAAAAAGAAAAAAAAAAAAGAAAGATTTTCTTTATTTGAGAGACAGAACAGAAGCAGGGGTAGGGGCAGAGGGAGAGGGAGAAGCAGGCTCCCTGCTAACTGACTCTGGGCTTGATCCCAGGACCCCGAGATCTTGACCTGAGCTGAAGGCAGACGCTTCACCGACAGAGCCACCCAGGTGCCCCTCAAAATTCTTGAGACAATATTCCAGACTTTGATCTGAAAAAACACTGATAAAAAAGGGAAGAAAGCCTACGCGTGTGGGAGAAAGCCTACGCCTGGGAGGCTCAGTCGTTAAGCATCTGCCTTGACTTCTCATCCCTGGGCGAGGGAGAGCCTCAGGCCCCCGGGTGAGTGGCAGAGTGGGAATGGGGGTGTCACCAGGAGACTGGAAGGAGAACAGAGGGGGCTGAAGAGAGCTGCGACGGGGGCAGGGCCTGCCTGCAGGGCAGGAACACAAGGCCTGCAAGCCGGCACCTCCCTCAGATAACTCTGCGGCCTGCAGAGTGCTTTCTCCGAAAGGAGCCTTTGAATTTCTCACCCCTGAGGGCTGGGAGACATTGCCCCAGTTTTCAGGTGAGTACTCAGAGGATGGAAGAAGGGAAGGGCATTGTTCAAGGCCGTCAGCAGGTAATCGGCCACTCTAAAGTGAAGTCTGGCTCCTGCCCCCGGGCTGTCCCTGCGGGAGGACACTGCTCAGGACCAAGGACAGGCGGTCAGAGCAGGCACTCCGCGATAGGCAGGCTGGGAGGGGGGAGTACAAGAGTGGGACCTGGCGGGTGGGACACCCCCTTCTTGGGTGCCCCCACCCGGTGTGTGTTCCTGCAGTCGCCCTTCCTGTCCCCTAGGGGGAGCCGGGGGCTGGACCACTTTTCTCAGACCCTGTGCCCCAGTGAGCTCACCCCCGACCCAGAGCGGAACATTTACAGCCGTCCCTTAGAGACCGCACGGAGTAAACACAGTAAATGACCATCTGCTGCTCCTCCCTTGGCCTCCAGAGGGGGAATGGCCCCCCAAAGGTGACACAGGGAGTAAGTGACAGCCAGCTGGGACCCCATACCCTCACGCAAAGGAGTCGCTTCTTCTAATTGCCCTGCTCCACCTCTCCGGCTGGGGCTGATGTATCCACTGGGAGAGTTGGAAACAATACCCTTTGTTCTCTGTCATCTTTAGGGGCAATGACCCTAAGTGCTGCGGACCCCTCCCCTGACCTCTGACCCTGACACATCCATCATTGCCTGAAGGTGCTCTTTATTCCCAGAACCTTCCTCTCCCCTTTCTCATCAGCCTGGGAGGACATTCACAGTGCGTAGCTCTCGGAGGTATAATATGGGGACCCCTCTGATTGGCAGAACTCCGTGTCCTAGGCCAGTGGCACCCCTGCAATTAAGCCCGGCCCCGGCCCAGCGCCCACAGTCCTCCTGGGGAGGCCTGTCCACTTTCCCAGTTGGGGGGCCGCATCCCCAGTGCAGGCTCCCCCAGTCAGGCTCGCCTGGTGCGCCCTCTGTAGCAGCGGTCATGTTCCGTGTCTGACATGTCACCAGCTGAGTTCACCCCCAGAGAAGGGATTTTTATCCCCATCGTCAGAAATGGGTTATAAATCTCCCCTTCTTGTAATATTTATAGAATGCTATGATTCTGTAACTGTTCAAAAGCAACATACTTAAAGTTAAATACAGAATTATCATATGATCTAGCCATGTCATTTTTGGGTGACTGTGCAGAAGAATTGAGAGCAGGGACTTGTAGGTATGTGTACACCCGTGTTCGTGGGGGCATAATTCACAACAGCCAAAAGTGTAGACAGCCCAAAGGACCACCCAGGGACAACTGGATGAACCCAGTATCTCTGTTGAGTGGAATATTATTCAGTCCTAAGAAGGGAAGACACGGATGACCTTGGAGACGTTAACACTAAGTGAAACAAGCCAGACATGAAAGGACAAATCCTGCATGATTTGACTCACATAAAGAAGCAGGTCGTTAACTCACAGAGACAGAAAGTGGAAAACTGTTTGCCAGAGGTGGGGGAAACACAATGGGCGTTATTGTCTGATGTGCACAGTCGTAGAGACGGCGGCGATGACAGCTGCACAGCAGTGTGTGTGTGGCAACCCAGAACCATGCACGGAAACGTGGTTCAAACGGGAGCTTGCGGGGCGCTGCCTGCGGAGGCGCGGGGAGAGTGGCGCCTGGAGGGTGGGGGAGCTCTGCGCCCTCTCCCCTTCCCTCGCCCTCGGCACCTCTATCATCTGAGCGGTCCTGAGTTACATCCTTTTAAAATAATCCTATCATAGGGGCGCCTGGGTGGCACAGTGGTTGGGCGTCTGCCTTCGGCTCAGGGCGTGATCCCGGCGTTATGGGATCGAGCCCCACATCAGGCTCTTCCGCTATGAGCCTGCTTCTTCCTCTCCCACTCCCCCTGCTTGTGTTCCCTCTCTCGCTGGCTGTCTCTATCTCTGTCGAATAAATGGATGAAATCTTTAAAAAAATAAATAAATAAAATAATCCTATCATCTAGTGACAGGTTCATAGTGGACCACAGCAACTGTGACAGCGTCTCGGGCAATGAAGAGTATTTTTCGTTCAAGGATTTCAAAACACTTGTCTAGGGTTTTTAGAACTCCCTTTACCTTCTGGAACTGAAGGTTCGTTTTCTATATCATTCCTAATTTTCATGGCATATACTGTTGGCCAACTTTTGAAAGGAAGACCTAAGAGTCTGTGAGCAGCAACACAGATCGAGCATATCCTCGAGGGTCCTACTGTTCCAAAGGGAGGTGAAATTTTACTTCTAACTCACAGCAGTTGTTACTGAAAAACGAGGAATGAAACTCAGTGTCGTCACTATGTCTGGCCCTGTGAGCCCAGAAACCAGGGTCACTGGCATTTGAAAAATATAACATCGTTGACTAGTTGCAGGTATGTGGGTCAGAAATCCAATGCGAATGAACTAAAGTTACTTTGTTTTCTTGATAATTATCTCTGTTAAAAATGAACTCAATTTTTTATTTCTTAAAAAAACAAAACAAAACTAGCACACTCTTTNNNNACCTGTGCGCCCCGGAATTGTCGTGGGTTCATTTGACTCAGTGTGTGTCTGCGGGCTGCTACCTTGCAAGTGTTTCTTCTCTCGTAAGAACATAATAAAAAGTATGTATATTTTTAAAAGGTGAATATTACCTTATGTATATCTTACCAACTTTTTAAAAAAGCATCACAGGGGCGCCTGGGTGGCACAGCGGTTAAAGCGTCTGCCTTCGGCTCAGGGCGTGATCCCGGCGTCACGGGATCGAGCCCCGCATCAGGCTCCTCTGCTATGAGCCTGCTTCTTCCTCTCCCACTCCCCCTGCTTGTGTTCCCTCTCTCACTGGCTGTCTCTATCTCTGTCGAATAAATAAATAAAAAATCTTTTAAAAAAATAAATAAATAATAAAAAAAATAAAAATAAAAAAGCATCACAATTTTAAGGTTAAACAAACTCGGAGCTTGAAAATTCCGATACCAAAACAGATGCCTGTGAGCTTCAGGAGAAGGGGCGATGGCCCGTCTTATTTAAGGACACGATGTGACATTGCTTTAGGGCGTGGACTTCCTAAATGGAGCGTACAGAGTAATTCTACACAGACTCTGGAGCCAGGCTGCCTGGGTTTACATTCCACTCCGCCCCTTCGTAACTGTGTGTTCTAAGACAAGTTACCTAATGTCTCTGTGCTTCAGTGTTTCCATCTATAAAGCAGGGGAAGTAGAAGTACCTTCCTGAGAGTCTTATGAGAATTAAATTAGTTACATTAAAATGTTATAAGTATCTGACTCCTGGTAAGTTCTATAGGAGTGTTTGTTAAATAAATGTAAACATATAAATTTTCCCAAAACACATTCTTGCTGAACAGGAGACTCGATCTGAATGTTTTTAGTTGTAGCTCCTTGTATCACCTGTCAAATGAGCAGGTTGAAATAGAATTTGGCCACGAAATGCCCGGGAGGCCCCTTCCAGCTCATGGGTTTGACAGTGTTCTGGACTAGAGAACAATCGACCAGCTGACTTAACACTTCCAGGCAGGTTTGCTTCTGTGGTCTGCAGTGATCTCCGGCCGGACGGGCCTCGGACTGCCACGTCCCCTTTCCTGGAAGACGTTCTGAACTTGGGTCTGCAGTTTGTTTTTCTACTTCCCAGCAGCGGCAGAATCACGCTGAAGTTTCACAGAATGAGGAATGAGTAACAATTACCCTTCGCATCACTAATCATTTGCCCGCTCGCACCCGTCAGCTGGCTCCTTGGTGGTCATTCCTGTCTGTGCGGCCGTGTTTGCGCCGACGTGCACGGGTGAGCAGGTCCCTGAGCCAAACCGCCTGAATTCGAATCCTGCCCTGCCACAGGGACCCGTGTGCTCCGCCGGTGGGAACGTAAGATGGTGCAGCCTCTGTGGGAAAGTTTGGCAGTTCCTGGGAAACTAAACACCGAATTACCATTTGACACAGCAACTCCACTCCTAGTGTATACCCAAAGGGCCTGAGAGCAGGGCTCCACAGATCCTTGTACACCGATGCTCACGGCATTATTCATAATAGTAAGAGAGAATTCTTCCTGCCTCACGGCCTTCAACGTAGACTTCCGCCTGCCTTCGGATTTGAGCTAAAACATAGCTCCTCCCGGCCTCCAGCCTGCTGGCCTTCAGCATCGGCGTGCCTGATTCTCAGGCCTTCGAATTCGGACAGAACGACATCACTGGCTCTCCTGGGCCTCCAGCCAACTCACCGTGCAGATCTTAGGACTTGTCAGCATCCGTGATCATGTGAACCAATTCCTTATAATGAATCTCTGCTACGTGTTGTGATAAACAATATAATGAAATATGAAGAGATTTATCATG
Organism: Ursus maritimus; assembly: GCF_017311325.1. Lineage (NCBI taxonomy): Eukaryota > Metazoa > Chordata > Mammalia > Carnivora > Ursidae > Ursus > Ursus maritimus. The sequence goes on along the minus strand of NW_024424452.1, from coordinate 39,900,077 downwards.
CACATATATAGGACATATGCAACCCTGCAAATAAATGCCTATAGAAGACATATATGGATGTGTAAAAATACCTCTGCCACCGGTTCTGTTTCTCTAGGGAACCTTGACTAATACCAGCAAGAATGCAAGTGAGAAAGCCACGACCGTCATTAAAGGCGTGAGAGTCCAGGAGTTTCTATTTGGTTTGAGGGAAACAGTTCCTAGTGGAGCTCATGCTTAGCTGGACCTTCTGGTATCATCTCTACAGATGGGGGTAGGAGGGCTGGAGAGGTAAGGGAAGAGAGAGAGAAAATCCCGAGCAGAAGCAACGCTGTGAGCAAATACATAAAGACCAGAAACTTCCGGCTGCGTTTGAAAACCAGTGCAGACCGACACACTATAGCTCACTGCTTGCTTGAGCCGTCACATAGGAAGCAATAGAAGATGGGGGCCCATGGGACCTCAGTGGGTAATGAACTTGCCAGACGCCCCCCCACGGCTAGACCTGTTTTAGCTCTGAGACCCACGGCCTCTGGAGTTAAATACAATCCACTCGAGACGCTTTGCAGCCCGGCCCCGGAATGCCTTCCCTTCCTCTTCCCCACACGCCCCTCCGGAGATGCCGCCTTTCAGCCACAGACGGCTTGAGACTTAGCAGACAAAGCCCAGGAACCTGGGTGTAGGTGGCATTTGACTTGAGCCACGTGAGACTGAGAAGCAACACAAAGTATTGCCCCAAATCCCCAAAAGCCCCCTCAGCTGGCAGCTGCAAGGACTCTGGAATGGACGGTGTGCAAGTCAGGAAGCAGGTTTCTATTCCTGGGCAACCGTCTCCCCCTCCCTGCCATGGAGATCTGTAGGGTCCGTCTCTGGACTGGCAGAGCAGGGGGTCTCTGAGCTGGGGACACACCGGCCCACGGGAGCGCCCTGGCGTGGTCTCGGAACTGAGGGCAGGCTGTGTGCCAGCAGCCCGCGGCCCTCTGCGGCCCTTCAGCAGCCAAGACGCGGGGGGCCAAACCTTCTCCTTCCTGGAAGGAGATTGCTAGATTCTTCTCCAGAAAATCGGACTAGCCCAAGCGGAAAGACCTAAAGATCCAGACCTTTGGGAATTCTCCCAGCAAACAGCCCCCTGTAGATACACAGCCCACACAGAGCTTCCGATTCCCATTTGGGTCCCCGAGCCGGATGTTTGCCCTCTGCCTCTCCACACGCCCTCTCTGGCTCGCAGGAAGCTCCCAGGCATGGAGGCCACCAGCAGGCTCCTGCACTCCCCGACTTCTGCTAGGTTTGGCCAATATGGGACCCGGGAGGAAGGCAGGAGGAAGGGAGGTCGGGTCATTTGTCCCTCCGTCCGCTCAGATGGCTCCCCTCAGGCTGCCTTTGTCTCTCAACCCAAGTGACATGTCTCCTACACTCTGCCTCTGTAAGTAAATCCTCCTGAAATTATCCTAATTTGAGGGAACCGTCTGTCTACTGTCGGGGCCTGACTGATGGAGCTCACTGCTCATGAACTAGCAGACAGCTGAGAAAAGATACAAACGAACAAAGATAGGAAGAAAAGCAACTTGCAAACAGTCTGTGTGGGGAAAAGGGTTTCAAAAAAAGGATCACGAACGTCCTCAGATCTGGCATCCGTGAAACAAAATGGAACGCTATTCACAGGGATGGTTGGAAATTAAAAACATGGCACCAGACATGCAAAGAGTTGAGGTGAGAAAGTTAAAGATAAATGGAAGTATTGAAAGATGAAGAAACCTCCCAGAAGCTAGAGCAAGAAAATCCAAAGAAGTGAGGAAAAGATAAAAAAAAGTAGAGAAACAGTCCGAGAAGTACACGATTTGAATAATAGAGGGAAAAGGGAAAAGAGAGGAGAAGAAATAATTAGAGTAATTAGTGGAAGAGTTCTCAGAACTCAGGGACCCTGGTTTTGCACTGAAGAGCCCGCTGAGGGCCTCGCACAGGGACGAGACTCGACGCGCCCCAGGGGGACCCTGAAGACAAAGAAAGACCACAAACGCTCAGAAAGAAAGAGAGGGAGAGCGAGCCGCACGAAGGACCCACGTCCCAGTGATCAATCTATTGCTTCACAGCGTTTAATGTCATCTCAGTGATAAGGGATAGGATTCCTGAAGCATCTCTCCCTTACAGAGAAGCTAAGCTTCTAGGTAGAAGCAGCTGGAGGGACATCGAGGGAAGAAGGGGCTTTCCCTTGGGTTCCAGCGGCTGCACCCTAGGCAGAGATGGGTGGAAGGGTGCTCTGCCCTAGACATGTCCCTCCTGCCCTCCCTTCAGACAGGGCACTGTGCCCCTGGCCGGCTGCGCTCTGCAGAGCTGCCTGCCTGTGTCCTGACGGCTTGCTCCCCGCTCGCCCGGCCCAGCCCAGCTCGGGCCCAGCGAACCAACCAGCTTCTCTGCCATCCGCTGGGCTGCAACGTTACCTTCTCCAGTGGGCTCTGAACCCCTGCCTTGGGGAAGGATCCCTTCCAAACGTGTTCTTCCTTGGCTGCCCTCAGCCCTCAGGCACCACAGAGTTCTTTTACATCTTATAGTAATTATTTTGTCATAGTTTAATACTTCTTTATGGTAAAATTCCCTGTTCGTTATTTTTTTAAGGTTTATTTATTTGAGAGAGAGACAGAGTGAGCGAGGAGAGGGGCAGAGGGAAAGGGAGAAGCAGACTCCCCACTGAGAGGGGGGCCGGAAGCCGGGCTATCCCAGGACCCTGGAGGTCACGACCTGAGCCGAAATCAAGAGTTGGACGCTTAACCAACTGCGCCACCCAGGTGCCCCTAAAATTCCCTGTTTAAATCACTGTACAGTTCTGTCTCCTGATTGGACCCAGGAGTCAGAACGGGTCACTCTTAGCAGCAAACTGGAAGGTGGCAGAGCAAAGCTTTCAAAGTTGCGACGGGGAGACACTTGCAGTCTAGAATTCTATACCCAGCCAAAACGAGCCACGCTGGGAGAGAAGACAGACATTTCAAATAAACCCCGGAGAGCCTGGCGCTTCACACACAGCGTGGCAATGACAGAACTGGCCTGTGGGAACTAGAGGAGGGAAAAGACAGCAGAGACCCTCAGGCTCCCGGGCGTGGGGAGATGGCCGCTCCGCCGGGGGAACAGGCCTGCACCTGCCTGCACCCAGAGATGTCTGTGGGTCTGCAGCTGAAGGCAGCCCACGTGGAAGCACCACGCACATCCTCCTTACTTTCGGAATCAGGCTCTCGCCTCCAGACACACGTAGCAGCAGGGCTCACAGGGACTTTCCAGCACCTTCACTTCCCCTCCCCACTCCCATGGCCTCAGCCCTCGGGTCCCAAGTTAAACAATCAAAGACGCTCACTTCTGCCCGCAGGCGCCCCGCCCCATCCCCTTCCTGGACTGCCCCCTCCCACCCCAAGGTGATGGCGGGGAGCGGGGAGGGGGGAAGAACTGCGGATTCACTGGAGAAACGAGTAAGTCTAAGTCGGGAGTTGGCCCTATTATCGCTGAGCCACAGGAAAGTGCAGTATGGAAAGAAGGGTCCAAAAGCTATGGAGTCGGGTGGGACAGGCTGTCTTCCACTCAATGCCCCTCAGGCTCTGGCTTATTTCCAGGGTAGGTGTGTCAGAGCACAGGGTTCACAGAAACCACTCCCCTCTTATCTGCACGCTCATCGCAGGCCGCCGTCTTTACTGCCTGGGCTCCAGCCACAACAAACAACGCTCTCGTACTCAGAACCCCCACCCGATGGGAGTGCGTGTGGTTCCTGCCTGGGGCCCACGCTCAGAGCACTCGGCACGCATGCACGTGCGCGCGCGCGCACACACACACACACACACACACACACGCACGCAAGCACGCACACCCACAGGGGCACGTGGCACAGCGCGTCCCTGGGCAGGCACGTGGTTCAGTCTGAGGACAGACGCGGTGTCGGCCACCGGCCACCGGAGACGCCCCCTGTCTCTGGCTCCGGGCGGGGTGGTGGCAAGTGCGGGTGTCAGCCCCTTGGCTGCTCGGGAGGAGCCAGCCTGGAGCCACCGTCGCCCAGAGGACAGCCACAAGTGTCTGAGCCGAAGCCCGGTCCCAGTGTCTGGACCTTGCCGACTCCAGCCCAGCGTCAGCAAACCCTGGCGCCCTGGCCGCATCGGGCCACCGCCTGTTTTTAATAGCGCACGAATATAAAAGAAGCCAGACACAAAATTGTACAGACTACATGATTCAATTTATATAAAATCCAAAAACTGGCAGAACCGATGCATGGTGGGGGGGTGGACAAGGGTAGAGGGTACCTTTGGGGAAGTGACTACATGGGCAGTTCACTTACTAGAGTTATTTCTAGATCTTTGTTTTTGAAGTATTATATATGGTACTTTTCTTTTAAATACTTCTTGAAAAAAATACTTCTTGGAGCACCTGGGTGGCTCAGTCAGTGATGCGTGTGTCTGTGGCTCAGGTCCTGATCCCAGGGTCCTTCGATTGAGTCCCGCACGGGTCTCCCAGCTCAGCGGGAAGCCTGCTTCTCCCTCTGCCTCTCCCCCTGCTTTTGCACTTGCTCTCTCTCTCTCTCAATAAATAAAATCTTTAAAAAATAATAAAAATTTTTAATACTTCTTTTTTTGAAATATATTGTGCACAGACATGACGTGCACTCACTTAAGCGTATATAGTTCAATGAATTTTTGCCTAGGCGCACATCCACCAAGGCCCCACCCAGACCAGGATACAGGATATTTCAAACAGAAAGCTCCTCCCATCCCCGGGGCCCACAGCAGGAACCATTACTTCGACAAGGACTGCTGATCGGGCTGCCTCTCCTTCATTTTAGCGTCAGTGAATCATAAGGAATGTTATCTTTTGTGTCTGATTTATTTTGTTCAACATAACGACTGTGCGATTATCCGTGTTGTCATGTGTACCCATTAGCCCATTCTCTCTATTCCTGTGCACTGTCTCCTTGTGTGAGGGGACAATTGGTTTATCTATTCTGCTGGTAGACACTCGGACACTGGGCTGTTTTGACTCTTTTGTTATTGTGAATAAAGTTGCTGTGAATATTCTTACATATATGTCTTTTTTAAAGGGGATTTTATTTATTTATCTATCAGAGAGAGAGCACAAGCATGGGGAGCGGCAGGCAGAGAGAGAAGCAGGCTCCCCGCTGAGCAGGGCCCCCCCCCCCCACCGCGGGGCTTGATCCCAGGGTCCTGAGCCGCCCAGGTCCCCCTTGTGCATATGTCTTTGGACGGATACATATGTACGTATTTCTCTCACCTGGGGTAGATTTTCTGGTCATAGGGTAGGCATACATTTAGCGTTAGTCGGTAGTAGTAGAAACTGCCAATCCGTTTTCCATGAACCAATTTCCAATCCTCTGAGCAAGACATGAGAGTTACAGCGGACGTCACATCCCTGTCAGCACCTGCTGCAGCCACTCTGCCTCATTCCAGCTCTGTAGTTACCCGCGCAGCGTATTTAGTTGTGGTTTTAGTTTACATTCCCCTATTGTTAAAAATCATTTGTATATCTATTAGTCCTTTGGATAGCATCTTCTTTGAAATGCCCATTCAGGTCTTGTGCTCATTTTTAAATTGGATTATTTTTCCGTTCCCTTGTTTATTTGTAGTTCTTTATGTGGCCTGATGTACATTGTTTTGTTGGGTGTGTGTAATGCAAACGTGTTTTGCAGAGAATGCACTTTTGCTGTCTCCATGATGTGTTTTGATAAACCAAAGTACTTCATTTTAATAAAATCTATGGTTTATTGTGTTGATATTTTAGTTTTATGGCTAATATATTTTATGCCCTGCTTAAGAAATTTCTCCCTACCTCAAGGTCATAAAAGTAGTCATTGTTTTCTTCTAGAAGTTTTATAGTCATACCTCTTCTATTTTAGCCTATGATTTCATTTTTTTTTTTAAATTTTAAGTAGACTGCACACCCAGTGTGGGGGTTGAACTCATGACCCTGAGATTAAGAGTCACATGTATACCAACTGAGCCAGCCAGGTGCCCCTGATTTATTTTGAATTAATGTTTTGTATGTGGTGTAAGGTAAGCGTTAGTATTTATTCTTTCCGTATATGTCCAATTGCTCTAACAGTATTTATTTAAAAGAACAGAGGGGTGCATGTAGCCCTTCAAATTACTGTTTTTGTGTTCTTTGGTAATGGCAAATACCAGTAGTGTGATTACTGGATCGTAGGGTAGTTCAATTTTTCACTTTTTGAGGTAACTTCATACTGTTTTCCACAGTGGCTGTACCAGTTTGCGTTCCCACAAAGGGCCTTCAATTTTAGATACAATTTCTTTAACAAATATAGGAATCTTCAGATTCAGATTTTCTACTTGTTTTTTTCTGGTTTAAAAAGTGTCTTTCAAGGAATTTGACTATTTCATTGAAAATTCCACATTTATTTGTGTCGAATAGTCCACAATTGTCCTCTTATCTTCTTAATATCTATTGTGCCACTTCCCTTCTCATTCTTGCTTTTGGCAAGGCAAGCCTTTTTTCAAAAATTTTTATCAGGGACGCCTGGGGGGCTCAGTCGGTGAAGCGTCTGCCTTCGGCTCAGGTCGTGATCCCAGGGTCCTGCTCAGTGGAGAGCCTGCTTCTCCCTCTCCCTCTGCCCTACCCCACCGCTCGTGCTTTCTCTCAAATAAATAACTAAAATCTTAAAAAAAAAAAAAAAAGGGAGCAGAAGCTACGTCTGTAAAGGGAGGGGACAGAACGTACTTTAACAGTCTGTTAGCCTGATCCCTTAACGTCCTCAGTACTTGGACAAGTGGTATGTGGGCCTCCTTGTGCTACTTGCCCCAGAGCCCATACGCGCTGCAGGCAGGCCAGCCTGAGCATCCCCGGATCAACTGCGGGAACCCATGACGCGGCATGCGCTCGTGAATGCACGGGGGCATTTTGCTGCTAGCTTTATGAGCCAATAGGATTAAGAACCATTGGTTGAGCGGGGCGCCCAGGGGGCTCAGTCGGTTGAGCGTCCAACTCTTGATTTCAGCTCAGGTCGTGATCTTGGGGTCGTGAGATCGAGTCCCGGGACAGGCTCTGGCTCTGTGCAGCGTCTGCTTGTCCCTTTCTCTCCCTCTCTGCCCTTCTGCTCGTGCAGTCGCTCGCTCTCTCTATACCTAAAATAAATGTAAAAATCTTCTAAAAAAAGAAGCTTCATTTGAGAGATCGCAGAACGCCTGATGGGACGGGTTGGCCCCTCTTCCCGTGCTAGTTCCAGAGACAGGTCAGAGGCTGTTTCTTCCTCTTCTCGGGGTGGGGTTGGACCTAGAGAGTGGCCATCTTCGGTGGCTGATAAGGTCTCCTGTGTCCTTTACCATCTTCACAGAGCAGAGTTCCTGCTTTTCTAGGAGTCGTCCCTTCTCCTCCAGGAAAGACCCAAGCTCCAGGCTCAAGCTCCAGCCCAGCAAACCCAGCTTGAAGGCCCTTTCCCTGCCCCGGGAGCAGCTGCTGGCCCGAGCCCCTGCAACAACGGCCCTGTACCCAGTGCTTTCCTGCACAAGGCACCCAAGGCAGCGGGTGAGCGGGAAGAGGGGCGCCTTGGGCTTGCAGCTGCAGAGAGACTGGTGTGCATGAGGGGAGTGGGGAGTAAGCCACTGTCCGCAGCCCCCTCCTCACCCGTGATCCCCCTCCCCACACTCGGGCCCACACAAGTCACTGCTGGGCCCTGAGGGACAGATAGACAGAGTGTCGTTCCCCAGGTGTCTAGGCCCACTAGTCGTAGCAGGGTGGACTATTTCTGCAGAATCTCCAGGCCAGGAAGACCTCAGGCTGTCCTAGGCTCAGGGACTCCCACTTTCTCTGTCCAGAAACACTCATTTCTTAAGGGAAAACACCCCCATGGTATTTTGTTGTTTTTTATACATTCTAGGCCCTGGGAAGTGTTTGGGAAAGGCCTGCCTTTGACACCCACCACTCCCCTCAGCTAGTGCGGCAGCCGCCTCTCCACTAAGAACGGGAAGCCCCCCGAAACACAGGGAGCTCCCTGTCTCCCTGGGGCAGGACACCGTCCCTCACCGGGGCAGGACGCGGTCCTTCACGGAGGCCGCCGAAGCCCGGGAGGGGGCTCTGCTGGAAGCTGGGAGCAGACCACCTCCTCTTGCACTGGACGTGGAGCACCCCCCCCCCGCCCCCGCCTCTGCCATCCCCGACCTTTGGATTCAGCTCACCCAACTCAAACCCCCTCCACAGTCTGAAACCTGGGTGTAGGCTTCCCGACTTTGTTCTGAAAACAGAGATAAGACGGAGAATTCAGCCCCTCCCTTCGGCTCCGGAGCTCAGCGGTGCATGCGGGGACTCTCCCGACAGCGGCTCCTCCTACGCGCAGACCACGGGCCCCAGTCCCGGCTTCGGCAGGGACCCGGCTCCCGCGGCACGCCTGCCTGTCCCGTCGGACGCGGGTCTCTCCCCATCCCCTGCAGGGCCGCGCAGGCCTGCGGATGGCGCTTTCCTCGCAGATGGGGTTCTCCGTTTTGAGTCTCTTCTTAGGGGGCGGCCACAGGGCTGTCGCGACCCCGTCTGGGTCACAACCCCTGGGAAACAGCAGCCCAGGGACATCACACTCGAATTCAGTCCGTGCTCCACATCGGGGAGGATAAAGTGCACGATGCGGGGGGCAGATGCTGTGGGGTTTCCTCGGGGACCTGTCCAGTCCTGGTGACTGTGGGGATAGTACGCCATTTGCTGAAGTGGGGGTGCGGCAGGAGGAGAAGTTGAGGAAAATAATGCGCAGTGTGGGTCCTCCAGCCCGTAGTCCGATGAACAGCTGAGCACAAAGGTCAAGAGTGTGGGGGGAGGGGAAAGAAGTCCAATCTGGAGGTGAATGACCCAGACTCTCCCAAATCTCATGAAAACCACAGGTCTCAATGGGGCCACTTAAGGACCTTAACCAGACCAGGAGAGCTCAGAGCCAAGATGGAGCCCTGGCAGAGAAGAGAGCGGAGGAAGAGACCGGGGAGGAAGGCAGAGCAGCAGCTGCGGGGGGGTGGGTGGGTGGGGGGAGTAGGGGTGAAACCAGAAGGGATTTAAAAAGGAGGAGGAGGAGGAGAAGGTGGCCAAGTCCGATGCAAGTAAGATCAGGCCTGGAGATGTCGGGCTGCCATGTGAAGGTCAAAAGTGATTCTAGTGAAGTATTTGGGTGGGGCGCTTGGGTGGCTCCGTGGGCCAAGCGTCTGCCTTCCGCTCGGGCCTAGTCCTCCTTAAAAGGGAACCTGATCTTTGTCCACCGTTTCCCTCCAGCTTTCACCTGCTCAGAGCTGTTTTAGAGAAGACGGTCACTGTGACAGGACGGATGGACTGGTAAAGTCCGAGGGGAACCGACTCGGGGAGGGGGTGTTGTTTAGGGACCAGCACCAGCCCCTGGCCCTCCCAGTCCTGGGACGCGGGCCTTCCCCTCTCCCCTCCCTGCCAGAGAGCTCACTTTATCAGTGAATCTTAAATTCCTTGCGGTCTTGGTCTATACTTAGGCTCCTTGATGTTCACTTCTGTGAAAAACCGGGAAGACTGAGGCTAGGAGGTGGGAGGCCCAGTTTGCCAGTGGGAAAAACAAGACGTAGGGTAAGAAAAAATCAACAAACGATATTTCCTTGGTCCTTTCCCCACCCAGATACCATGCGTACGGGAACTCTTGGAATGTGCAGGTGGCTTGTCTGGAAAAGCAAACGGTTCAAGGCCCTAAGTGCCCAGCCATGGGCCACACGAGTGCCCAGGTCTGCCCACTGCCCCGTCCAGCCGAAGACTCCGTCCCAGGAGGGGTGCAGAGGCCAGCCAGGCTCCATTTTCTCCACCTCGACATACATCCACCCACTCGATTCCATTTAAACAGTTCGTCTTTCCATTACCACCGGCCTTGGTTGAATAGTAGAAGAGACAAACTGCACACTTCTCAGAAATTGGAATTTTATAAAAAGGCATTTTTTCTATGTTCATAAAATGATATAATTCTTGCAAGTATAGAAATGTGTCATAAATTATACAGAATGTTCCTTAATTACAGTTCAATGCAACTTGGTACTGCCTCCCTCCTTAAAAAAACGAGAGAGAACCAAAAAAATAATATATATAACTGTATATATATATATATATTTATATATATATTTATATAATATAGACAAATCAAATATGAAAAAAAATCATTTCCTCTTTGGTATAAAAATCAGACTCTCACCTTGAGAGACACACAAACAGACATGATGTTGGGTTTGTAAACTGTGTGGCCAAAAGGGATTTCCCTGCCAAGCTTCCCCACCCCTTGCCCGCTGCCCAGCCCACCTCCCTGGGTGTGTCAGACCTGCGTGCCCCTCCCAGCTCCACACCATCTCTTAGCAGCCCCTCTGCTACCAAGACTGAACTGGTAGCAACTAATCCGGGAGAAGTCTGATTTGGGGTGTGGATGGTGGGAAGGAAGGACAGGCACGCCCAGGCCCTGCCAGGCACCGCTGCCCCTCGCCGCCAGTCCCGCCCTCCTACTTGTCCACACCTCTTGCTGGATGCTGGGCCTGGAGGGGTGGGACCCCTCGTGTACCAGAAGAGAGAAGCAGAGGCCAGCTTCCCAGCCCCGCCTCTCGTCCTGGGTGTAGGTACAGGAAAATGCTAGATGATGGAGGAGGAGGGAAGACAGACGGGACTCTGCTAATGAACTCAGATCCAAATTTAAAATGAAAGAAATCTCTTTTTTTGGACTACATCTTATACCCAGCTTTAGGTCAGAGAATGACGGGACTGCACTCCCAGGCTCCAGTCCAACACCAGCAGGACTTACGGACCCAGGAACTGATACTCGTGTTGGGGGAGGAAGTGGCACTTACTCCCAAGGTGAGGAAGCAGACGGGACCAAATCCTCCTCCGTGCTCTGCAGACCCCTTGGGGTGCTCCCTCCCTGGCCAGCCTTGCAGCCCTCAAGGGCCCAGCAGCTGGAGGCCTAGCCTGAGCAAGCGGGGTTCCGAGGAACCACCCCACCCAGCCAGCGGGGGCACTCCTGGGGGCTGGCCTCCTCTTCCCACAACACAGAAGTCAGAGGCCCCCTCCTCCTGCCAAATAAAAAACACAAAACCAAACTGGACACAAACACAAATCTAGGAGAGACACACACAACATGAGGGGCCCGTGGGCCCCAGCAGATCTCTGGCTCCCGGCATGATACATTCTTGTGTAATTCAGGAACAGAGGCTCTCGGCCCCTCTGGGGAGTGGGAGTAAAAAAATACAGAGATTAGAGTCTCCCTGGGGGCTCCGAGCAGGGCAGGGGCAGACCCAATCTCGACTTCTCGTTCAGTTTTTGGTTCCACATCTGACCCCTCCCCGGGGCTGGCTCCCCGAGCCCCCGTCCCTGCTCCGCCCTCGGGGCCCGGCCCCGCCGCGGAGGCCAGCGGGACGCGGAGGCCAGCGGGACAGAGTCCGCGGGGAGGGACACGAGGCTGGGCGGGGGCCCACAGCTCCGAGAAGCCGTCCCCTCGGTGGCCGGACGCCCCGCGTGCTGGTCGCCGGCATGGGCGCCCCGGCGGCAGCCCTCAGCCCCTGAGGGGCTTGTCGGCCCCTCCGCCGGGGCTGCTGGCGCTGTCGCTCTTCTTCCTGCGCAGGCTCTCGATCCAGCTGGAGCTGGAGCGCGTGGCGAAGCCGGCCAGCGCCAGCGAGCTGAGCCGCATGTTCTTGCCGGACATGATGAGCTCCCCGAAGCCCTCCTGGTGCGAGAAGGCGTAGCCCGAGCGGCGGGAACCCGTGCGCCCCACGCGCCGCAGGCAGCGGTGCTGGGCCTTCTGCTTCTTCCTCACCAGCTGGCTGTAGCGGACCTGGCCGGGCAGCGCAGGGAAGGGGCCGCGTCGGTGACGGCGCGGACGAGGGACTGGAGCCCCGGGCTGCATGGGGGTCTGTCCCCAGAGACAGCGGGTGCCCGCCGCCAGCGTGACCGGCCGCGCCACGGGGCTCGCCGAGCCGCCCCCCGGCCCCCCGGCCCCCCGGCGGACAGCGGGCCGCTCACCGTGTCCGAGAGGTCGGGCTTCAGGCTCAGCTTGAGGAAGCGGAAGGCCACCACAGGCATGATGCAGACGACGGTGGTGAGGGTGATGGTCAGCCACACGGTGGGCTGGGCCAGGGTGTTCTGGGCGTTGCCTGGGGACGCAAGCGGCAGACGGGGGCGGCCCTGTTCGCCCCGGCTCAGCTCCCACGTCCTCCCTGCTCCCCGAACGTTTGACCCCCCAGAACCTCACACCCGTTTCTTTACCAGCTTTCCTGGACGCCTCACCTCCCAGCCTCACCCCCCCCCACGCCAACCTGCCCCAGGTCTTCCCAGCTCAGGAAACGCCACCGCGCACCCCGTGGCCCCAGAAGCTCTCCGGCCAATCCCGCTTCCTCTCTCAGACTAGGCCGTGGCTCCCTGCCTCCTCGCCCCAACCGGGTTACCGCCGGAGCCTCCTAACGGGCCTCCCGTTTCTGCCTTTGCCCTCGCGCTTTATCATCCTCAAAACTGCCACTGCCGGCCTGAAAACACGAATGGGTTCCGACACTCCCCTGCTCCTAACCCTCCCGCGGCTCCCTATCAGATCCAGAGTCAGATCTGAAGTTCTAACCTGAACTAGAAGGACTTAGGATCTGGATCCATTCTCACCCCCGACACCCAGGCGGGCCCTGCACTCCGGTCACACACCCCTCCCCTGCTGCAGCCCCTCCTCCGCACACCCCTCCCCTGCTGCTGGGACCTCCAGGCAAGCTCCCCCAGGGCTCCCCTACTGGTTCTTCTTCCAGGCTCACTTCTCCCCTTTCCTCAGACTTCTCTGTGCCAGCGTCCTCTCTTCAAGGGGTCCTCCCTGACTACCTCGTCCCTCTCTACTCTGCTTGATGTCTTTTGTAAGACGTATTAATTCAGACGTTCCATCTGTTAACTTGTAAAAACGGCCTGTCTCCCTCACTGAAATGCGAAATGCGGAGAGGAAGGGTTTGCCCGTTCTCTCAGCTGCTGCGCCCCCAGCGCCCAGGACAGCAGGTGACATAGCAGGTGCTGACCAAACGCCCATGGAGGGGATGAATGAGCGGATCGCAACCCAGGGCGCCCTCTGCACCTGTCCTTCACCCTGCGCCCCGCCCCAGCAGCCCCGTCTGCACGCCTGGCACTCAGTCACTACAGGAGCTCCTCACCGGCCATCAGGTTCACCTTTCTAATGCAACCCTTTGATGCCATTCCCCTCTCTTTCCTCAAAAAAAAAAAAAAAAAAAAAAAAAGACTCCTAGCGAATGACTCAAGCAAGGCCTGACAGCCTGGCATCCCGACACCTCCCATGTGCTACCGGCCTCTCATCCGCCCCGCTTACACTTGCAGCCGCCTGCGGGACTGTCCCCGGCCACCCGCAACCAGTTGCCCTGCTCACCGTGAGATCTGCCACCACTCGACCTCGACCTCCCTTTGGGCCTGGCCCCCAGGGCCTGGCAGGACTCTTCTCACGTTCCCGGATACAGAAGCCCCTGAGGGCCAGCCCAGGTCAGAGACTCCTCGACATGCCCACAGCACCTCGCAGAGCATGTGGCTCACGGAGCGCCGGACAAATGACCCCACTCTGCTTGTGAGCTACCTGCCCAGTTCGCGGAGAAGCCACAGGGACTCACCCACAAACCGGAACTGGTTTGGAAACATGCCGAAGAGCCCGTTGCTGTGCATGGCAAAGAGGATGGCAAAGTAGACAGCCAGGCTGCCCCAGATGAAGAAGTGGTTGATGGCTGTCCAGTAGCCGGTGTCCAGCCCGATCTGTGGAAGCAGCTGTCAGAGGCAGAAAGAGCAACCTCTCCCGGGACGAGAACCGGGGCCCAGGGCGGCCGCACGGACGGAGCAGAGGGCAGGTCCTGCTCTGCCTCATACCTGCACGCTGACCACGATGACCAATGACGTCGCCACAGTGACTGCGAACGACTGGTAGTCGGCCAGCTGGGTGCCGTCGTCCCGCGTCGCCTCAGCAAAGACCCCGTAGGGGATGAAGAACATAAGCACGGACGTGTAGATGCCCTGCGCGATGCAGATGAAGAATTCCCGCTTGTTGAAAAGAAGGTTCAGCTGGCCGGGCTCGTAGAGCTTGGGGTACTCCATGCTCCGCTGCTCCGGCACGTCCTGTGGGGGGACCAGTGGGTCCAGGAGGCCTCAGGAGAGCCAAGGGCACAGCCCATCCCGCCTCCTCCTTCCCACATTCTCGGGCAGCTCGATCCCTCTCAAGCCCCCATCCATCTCTGTGCAGCAACCCAGGGAAGTCACAGGGGAGCTGCCGCTGAGCGGAGCACGGCCTTCCCGGGCACCGCGGGCAGTGGGCACACACACACCATCCACGTGGCGTCTTCATAGCTCGCCCCTCCCCAGCCCCTGACCCCCGTGCCCCTCACCTGGTCGAAGACCCCCATGGCTAGGACTGGGAGGGAGGTGTACACGATGTTGTAAAGCGTGATAAAATACTGATCGTAGACGGTCTGGGAAGAGAACAGACAGCAAGAGAGGGGTAAACACACACTCTTTCTTCACCAGGAATCGGGCGGAGAAAGCCTGCTGAGTGGCGTGTGGAGCCCTAGGAGCCCGCCTCTGCTCCCTCAACAAGTGCTTGTTGTCATTTTGTTGTTTTTGTAAGGTGGCTCTACACCCGACGTGGGGCTCAAACTCACGACCCCAAGACCGAGAGACGCAGCTTGCACGGACTGAGCCGGCCAGGAGCCCCTCGAGACGTATTTTTTTAACGCGTGAACCAGACAGCAGCTGGGCCCGGGGCAGGGCCACCCGACGGCCAGGACAGAAGATCTCCGCCATTAGGGAGCGCACACAGGCAAGCAGCGGCTGCGGGTGCCCTACCTGGGCGGAGAAGCCGCAGAAGAAGCCAAACCAGAAGTGGACCATGGTGAAGGCAAAGTTCTTGTAGAAGAAGTAGCACAGGAACTTGCACATGCGCAGGTAGGACCAGCGCCCGTGCACCAGCAGGAGGCGCTGCAGGAACTTGAACTGGGAGAAGGAGTAGTCGGAGGCCAGCACGGCCTGGATGCCCTCCTGTCCGCTGATGCCCACGCCAATGTGAGCCGCTACAGGGACAAGTGGTGACAAGGGGAAGCAGGGGTCACGCACTCAGAGTCCCAGCAGGGCGGAGCCTCCCTCCCCTCTGCCCCGCACATCCACACTCACTCTTGATCATGCTGACGTCGTTGGCTCCGTCCCCAATGGCGAGCGTCACGGCTTTCTTGTGCTTCTTAACCAGCTCCACCACCTGCGCCTTCTGCAATGGGGTCACACGGCAGCAGATGACAGCTTTGCAGGCACAGGCCGTCTCCAGGAACTCCAGCTCCATGTCCGCCTCCAGCGCATGGGCCTGGAACACAGAGCCTGAGAGAGCCCCATCTTCCCGGGGCACACAGGGAAGTCACGCCTCCCAGCCCCTGAAAGGCTGCAGCCGCGCTGAGCTCCGGGGACAGAGAACAAGGTAAGACGGAACAGCCCTGTGGAGAGAAGGGCTCTCTAGACAGGTGCCTACCAGGCTGTGCCCGTTGATGACCAGGGCGTACTCTCCAGCAACGGCCTCCAGGACAGAAGTGAGCTTGGCGGAAGAACACTTCTCCGGGCAGGGGAGGCCGTTTCCCACAGCGTAGGGCGAGTCCATCATCTTTTCCCGGGCTTTCCTGGGAAGGGGAAATGCACCCATGGGCTCTGGGACAGGAGCAGGGGCTGTGAGTGCAGGACATCTGCCTGCCTCAAGCCTCTGCCCACCTGAGCTCCTCCCGCACTTCCAGGACCGTGTGGCCAGTGACGACGAACACCTCTGTCATGTCGTCCGTCAGCATCTTGCAAGAATAGCCAATGTTCACGGCCGTCTCTACCAACACAGAGATCAAAGAGGTCAGCACACTCTCCAGCCTGAGGTCTAGGCTCATGCGAGGGCCTGATGGGGCTGTAGCCAGATGCAGCCCCCTCTGCCCCGCGGGGCTCTCACCCTGCTTATCTCCGGTCAGCACCCAAATCTTGATGTTGGCCAACGTCAGGAGGGCAATGGTCTCTGGAACCCCCTGTTGCAGCTTGTCCTCAATGGCTGTCGCACCCAGCAGCTGAAAATACCACAGGGGTTCCAGATAGGAGGGTCCCAGGCACCAGCCCTCCCTGACCACCCTCGGCCCACTCTGCAGCCCATACCACCATGTCGCTCTCCACCTCCTCATACACGCTGGCCAGCCTGTCCTCCCGGCTGTCCTGGGCCAGGCTGGCTTGGAGCCGTCTCTGGGCCCACTCCCCATAGTACTCTTCGTCCAGATCCTTGTAGGCCAGAACCAGGGTCCTCAGCCCTTCCCCTGCGTACTCCTGGGGACAGAGCCAAGGTCAGCCTCCCCTCCCCCCACAACGCTGAGTTCAGAAGCACCGGGCCCCTGTCCTCACACCTACATTCAGATGGTCAGTGGTGGTGCTGAGCAGCTCCTGGGTGGAGGGGTGGAGTCTGTCCAGCAGGATCGTGTCAGCCCCTTTGCAGTAGAGACGAATCCTCCCTTCCGGATTCCGCACTATAATCGGGGCAGGGTGAGAAAGTCCCAGAAAGACTCAAGCAGGCAAAGACCGCCAACCTGCCACATAGGGAAGGGCCACCCAGCACCCCTCACCCACTGCAGGCCCTTATGCTGCCCGGAGTGCCCCAGGCAGCCTGGTCCCGGCCTCACCGATGACTGACATCCGCTTGCGGATATTATTAAAATCCAGGATGGCCAGCAGCTGGTAGGTGACAGCTATGCCCATTTCGTAGACAGTGATGGTCTTGGGGGTGCGAGAGCGGAACACAAAACCGAAGTTCCTGGCTGCAGTGACCAGGGCCCCCTCATCCGGGGACTGGGCTTTGTAGTACAGCTCCCCTGAGTGGGGAGGAAGAGCACGGGTGCTGTAAGCGGCCACCCCAGGCCCCGTGACCTGCCCAGGAAGCCCCGCCTGGCCGCGCCACAGAGCAGACTCGAGGGCAGCCGTCCGGGTGGGGAGAGCACGAGCCGGCCCTGGGCTCACCTTCGTTCTTTTCTTCGGACATGACGGTATGACACAGAGAAAGGAGACGGAAGAACTCGTGCGTGTGGGGATCCCCCATCTTGACGGCCTCTAAGAGGGTGGGGTCCCAAAATAAGAACTTCTTGTCAGCCAGAGGGTTGAAGGAGAAGTCGACAGGCTCTGGCCTCTAGAGCGGTGAGAGCGCAGAGGGTGGGTGGCCAGGCTGCACCCTGGGGGGGGTCCCCACCCCGCTGCTTCCTCCCCTTCCAGGGCACAGCCCGAGACCCTGTCCGCTGCGGACCCCACGTTCTCCCTTCTGCTCCCAGCTCCTGAACACACCTAGCTCTCCAGGCGGCCTCCACTTCCTGACCAAAGAGCACCTCCCTCCTTCCCGTACCCGCGGCTGCCGGGCGAGCGCCCTACACTGAATCAGCACAGAGCAGCTACAGAGGCCGGGCCTTACCTCTCCCAGTTCAGCTTTGTGTCCCAGGACATCGAACACGTCCCCTGCACACAGCCAGGACAGAAGGCGAAGCAGTGTCAGCACTGTCAGCGCCGTGGAGAAGAGCCTGCAGTTCACAGTCCCCACAGGCCTCCGGGACCCTCAACCCCAACCACTGAGCCACTGCCGTGGAGCCACACGGCCAACTCCAGGCTCCCTGGGTCCTCAGAACCCCAGGACCGAGTCACGCCCCACTGCTCCGTGTCCCTGTCCCCAGCACACCCACCCGCTCTCCTGCCAGGCCCCCAGGCCCCCTCAGATGCCTTGCACCCTGCAGGCCTAACCACGGACAAAGTCCCGCACACGAGCCACAGGCCCAGCTTAGGACATAAAGCAGGAAGACCCCACACACCGTCCGGGGCCACCCTGTGGCTCAGCTGCGAGGCCACTGCAGCAAGGCCACGCTGGAGACCACGGTCACATTCCAGAGACGCACAAGGGCCCTGAACACAACATGGGGAGGGTCTCGCACTCCACCAACGCCCCTTCAAACAGCCACAGAGCCTCCTCCTGCCTGGGGCTGTGACCAGCAGGGGCTGCATGGGACAGGGGAGGCGCACCACACCTGCGGCCTGACCTGGGGCGGATGCGGATGCTCTCCTGGCCCCACAGACCGAGCAGGAAAGAAGCAAACCCCACATGTCAAGACGACAGCGGCCAGGAGCCCTGGGTCACCGCGGTGCGGCCCTACCGTAGCTGCGGCCGCTGATGGAACACTTGTTGAAGACCATGATGTTTTGGGTGAGGGTGCCTGTCTTGTCGGAGAAGACGTACTCCACCTGGCCCAGCTCCTCGTTCAGGGTGGTGGTGCGGGCCTCCGCGGGCGTCCGCCTCTTCACGCAGAACATCTTCTTGTCCCAGTTGATGAAGTAGCTGTGGCCCAGGCGGATGACCTCCACGCTGCACAGGGAACAGGCGGTAAAGCTCGGGCAGGGAGCCGAGGAGGGGCCCCCCCCACACGGGCCTTCGCTGCAGGCCCCCCGCCTGGGGGCAGACAGGACGGACGAGCGGACACCTGGGCACGGAACCTGGGTGGGAAGGGCAAGGAGTGCTGACAGTGGAGCCGGCCACGCGGCCGGCCGGGAGCTCCCTGACCCCGACCCTCGGATGCTCTCCAGACAAGAAGGTGCGAAGGGCCTGGGCAGGCGGGACGGACAGCACGGGCAGAGGAGAGGGACTGCAGACAAGGCACTCGACCAGCTCTTACCTCAGGACTAATAACACAGAAACCATGCAGAGAAAACAAGAGAAAGTGTGTGAGGGAAGGAAGAGAAGAGAGAAGTGAGGGCACCGGCCCCTCACTGCCCACCGCAAGCACTCTCCTTCCGCCCAGCTCAGGGCTCCACTACCGCCTGGTGCTTTCAGAAAGCAAGGCGGCCGGAGCCGCGAGTCCGCAGCGGGAAATCATGCCAAGCGACAGTGGCAGGGCGCTGTGCACAGCCCAAGGTCCTCCCCATCTCTGGCCCACCGGCGTTCCCTTCGGGATATGGACTGTCAGCATCCCAGGAAGGAGACCAAGCCATGGGGTGTCCCTGGAACCCTGTGTGTGGCCTGACCAGGGCTGGATCTGCATGCAGCTGGCTAGAGGGATCTTCTCAGCCTTCTCCCCACGGAGCTGCTCTCGCCCCCAACACACCCTGGAGCCCGATCAGACTTAGCAAGAGGCTTTCTTAGCAGCTACCACGGGTGCTGGGCGAGCAGGTACAAAACTCGAGCAGCAAGCCCAAAGATGGGGACGAGTTAGACGGTAAACAGGAAGGCGTTTCAGCGGGAATGAAGGAGCAGTGATGGCCGCGACGAGGCTCCCACCCGATGTTTGACCCTCTAATCTAGTTAATCTCTTATCCACCCAGTAACAACACATCCCTATGAAGAAGGTGGGACAGGAGTGTTCCCACGTTACGTGTGGAAACCGGGGCCCCACGTGGCCGGGCGTCTCCTGTCAGTGTTCTAGAAAAGCCCAAACTGTCCACCTCTGTCTGGTCAGTGCCGGCGGCACCAGACTCCAGGGAGGGGGGACCTGAGGCGTACCTGGGGATTCTGTGTGAATGAAACACAGGCCTTAGGAAGAGTCCCAAACATCCAGAAAGCACTTCCTTCAACACGTCTCAGGCCCCCTTACCTCGAGCGCAAGGCAGTGAGGACACTGGGAAGTTTCTTTCTCTTGCTCGTTCTCACCAGCCCATCCCCATTCGCGTTCTCTGTACCTCAAACACCCCAGATGTCTCCCAGATCCCATTCATGCTGCTCACCACCGCCAGCCAACACTTCCTGACACGTTCCTGGGACTTTTTTGTTTTTAAATAACCTTTCAGTAGTTTACTAAGTACTGACAGCGCGTCAAGATCTTCTGTTGTCAGGAACCAGGTCAGCTGGAAGCCGGTCATGCCCTGTGCTACTGCCAAACTGTGACCATCCCAAGGGTCCCACATCCATGCCCTGTGTCTACCCTCTCCCCCAGGCTCCACCTGCATCCAGCCCAGCCACCTCTTCAGGGATGTCCTCCCTGATTACCTGCCCAGAGTGATGCTCTTCCCATTCCCAAGGTCCTCTGCCTCCCACATGGTGTCACAGCGGATCGTGGGGTCTCGGTGTCTTGCACTGCTTGCACCTCTCCCCTCCCCTCCCAGCCTGCTGCTTCTGAAGGCAGACACCACGTTGCACACCTGCATCCCCTCGTGTCCCACACTCGCCGGTGGGTAGAAGGACTCCCACAGCACTCACTCCCATTTTGTTTTAGGAGTTTAGACATTTGTCTCTACTAGACTAAAGCTTCTGCAGGGAACAGGGCCCATCCCTAATATGTCTCTGCGGGTGGCACGGTGCGAAGCTGGCGCGCAAGCAACGCACGTCGAATGAATCGATCGGCTTTTTGTTCTGACACAGTCCAAAGTGCCCGGAAACAGTGACGAAGCCTGCTCCGCACACAAACGAGAACAGAGAACGAGATGCTCGAGGCACAAGAAGGAGCTCCAAGCTCCTTCCCAAAGGTTTCATTTCCACAGAAAGGTTTGCCGGGGACCCCGAGTTCCTGGGAGACTGCGGGCAAAGCCAGTGCGTACCTCACGTACAGCGATATGGGCACGACGGTGTTGAGGATGATGATGTAGGACCAAAAGGAGAGGAAGCCAGAGAAGAAGGCACTGTCCACCGCCTCGTCCCAGGGCAGGTAGGCCTGGAAGCGCGTCCCGACCTCATGCTCCCAGATGGCATTGCCAATGGCCAGGATCACCCCCATGCAGACCAGGAATCCAAAAATCTGGCGAGAAATGAGAAACCGAGGCGAGGCTGCCACTTAGGAAGCCCCCAAAACCAAGTGCATCCCTGAAGGTCACCACTCACACCCCAAAGCCGACCACCATGCGGCCCTGTCTCTGAACATCTTTCTTCACTGTATGACAGGGGAGCTCGGATGCCTGGAGCCCTTCCCAGACGGTCAGAGGGGGTGCGCGTGAGCTCCTCTCAATGTGACGAAGCCATCACCCACCTCCCTGAGCCGAGCTCCCACAAGCCAACAAAAACGCCAAGTTTCTATAATGTTCATGATCTCATACAGATGGCCAAAAAAATTTTTTAACCAGGGAAACAAATTTTATCTTCAAAATATAGATTACTTGCAAGTAAAAAATGTCTTAAAGACTATAAAAGATTCTTTTAAAAGATTTAAATCTTGCAGTCCTGGGGCGTCTGGGTGGCTCAGTTGGTTGAGCCCCCCTGCTTGTGCTCTCTCGCGCACGTGCTCTCACAAATAAATAAAATAATGAGTCAAATAAATCTTGCAGTCCCTGAAGAAAGATCCTAAGAAGGTTCTGGTGGTTAAAAGAAAAAAAACAGACCACTGTCTGATGTCCACCATCTGTTTCCAAAGTACATCCACCATCGATGCTCTGCAAACAAGAGCCAGCCAGCGGCCCAGGGACCGCCAGGGGGCGATGCAAGCCTTTGAGCGACAGACTTAACCGCTATCCCGGGCGAGGCTTCCCGGGCGAGGCTTCAGCAAACCCTTCAAGGCCAGGGCAAAACGCTTCTCTCCAGAGGCTGGCCCAACCTTTGCAAGCTGGCTTGTGGGGGTCCGGCAGCAGGCAGTGGGGGCGCAAGAAGGGGAAGAGAGCCCAACAAGGAGCTCAAATTTCCAGCCAAACAAGACCAGGATTCAGGAATGGCCAAAAACTAAAACAGAAACTTTTCCTTTGGGATCCTCCACTCTTAGAAGTCAGGGGAAAGACCCCGTTCACCACCCATCCGCCAAATGGAAATTTTCCTTTTAATTCTCTCTCCTCCACCCCCGTGAAGGCCTCCTTGTCCCCGGCAAAAGCAAACAGATGCCGACGTGCCACGCTAAGTCACCACCGAAACTGGAATCCAGACAAGGGAAGATTTGTTTCAGCCCTTAATTCACGCCCGTTCCTGAGGTTCTCATAAATCACATCTTCCAAGTCTAAAGGGAGCCTGAAAGGAGGAGCCTTACCCAGAGCACCAGTGTATTCATCAGGCGATCAATACTTGTCCTCTTGAACTTTGTCCGGCCACTGTTCTGCATCAGCTTCGTGTCCGGACCTAGAAAGGAAGGGGAGGAAGTGGGGGAGCCACGGAAGCACTCTGCCTGGTTTCTGCAGGGCGTCGGGGTGGAGGAGACGTCGAGCTGGAGAAGGCCGGCTCTGAGGGCACCGCGCACTCAGGCCACCCCACGCCCTCCCGGGTCCCCGGCGGCGGAGGCTCACCCGCAAACACCACCAGCCCGAAGCACCACTCAGTGTTCCGCAGCACACAGCCTCGCAGCAGCGTGTTCTGGTTGCTCAGGGGGAACTTGCTCTCCTTCCAGTAGAGCGTCCCACTGAACCTGTCCAACTTGTTGTTGGGAGGCTCGCAGACCACCTCACCTGAGCGGGAGACAGGAAGCCGCCACTCCAGGCGCCGTCTGCAGCCTGACTTCGAGCCGAGACACGGCTGGCAGGGGCCTCCGCACTGCCGGGGGGTGAACTGAGGCGACTTTGCGGGAGGACTGAGCTGCCACGAATGGGTATTAAAAGGACACACACCCTCCGACCCAGGGATCCCACTCTGGGGACTCTGTTCTACAGAAATAACAGCACAGGTCACGGCAGGTTCACTGAAGCACCCTCTGAACAGCAAAAACCTGGAAACAACGAATGGTCGAGGGACAGCTGAGTAAGTTAGAACAGGCCAGCTCTGCGCAACATCATGCAGCCGTGGAAAGGAAGGAGGCGGGTGTCGGCGAGCGGCGACACGGTGCTTAGCAGGTAAGGCAACGCGGGCGTGGAGGTCTGGGTGCACCAGGACTCCTGCTTTGCGCTCACGTCTGGATAAACGCAGGGCACGGACGGATACACAGTGAAGGGCCGTGCACCTGCCTAGCTACGCAGGCAAAACTGGGGAGCAGGCGGCTTTTTTCTCGCACACACTATGGTTTGTCCTTCTCATAAAGGAGCATTATCACTATCCGGAGCCAAATAAAAGCAAACTGAATTTCTCTAACACACACAGCAAGGAGGGAGCTATGGGCCATGAAGACCTGAAATGGCCGTGAACTCAAAAGGAGGGGAAGCCACCTTGCGTTGCTGACACTTCCCCACAAAGAAAAATCCAGGGAGCTGCATCACAGCGAAAAGGAACAGGTGCAGTTTAAACCCCCAAACTCAACCCGCCCCCTCCGCCCGCAAGCCGCTTCTGCAAAGTCACTCACCATCAAACTTGGCGAGCCTACTGATGTCTCCCAACTCTGAGGTGACTGGGATTGCCTGGCGC
Source organism: Ursus maritimus (assembly GCF_017311325.1). Classification (NCBI taxonomy): domain Eukaryota; kingdom Metazoa; phylum Chordata; class Mammalia; order Carnivora; family Ursidae; genus Ursus; species Ursus maritimus. The sequence goes on along the minus strand of NW_024424452.1, from coordinate 39,876,865 downwards.
ACTTTCATGTTGGTCTCTCTGGAAGGACAGTGTCCCTAAGTCCTGGTTCCCTTCCCTTCCTCTAGATTCTGCTTGGGAGCACCTGACCTTGGGGCGTCACCCTCCTCCACACGACTGAGTACACAATACTTGCACATACCCAAAGCCTTTCTGATCCCTAAAAACTTTCCAAAAGGTATAGATCCCAGACCTGGGAATCTCTTCCAAATAACAAGCTTTTTACCCTTAAGGAGGCAGAAGATGTGTGACACTGGGCATCCGACTTACCCATCGAGTTCTGCCGTCTCTATGTAGCACAGGCCATGGGGCTCACTGCTGGAAAGGAGGAGGAGATCCGCCTAGAGAGAAAGCCTGGTGAGGAGCTCAAAGACCCGACCCCCACTTGCAATGCACTGTTTCCGGCCCCCTCCTCTTCCCTGAGCGTTCTTGGTTTGCTTAGTCCCAAGCGTGCATGGCTGGAAAGAAGCCAGCCCCAGGTGTATTAATATGACGCAGAAGCTCCCCAGTCAGAGAGCTTGGGGGGCACCGTCAGTTAAGCATCCCACCCTTGATTTCCGCTCCGGTCGTGATCTCAGGATTTTGAGATCAAGCCCTGTGACAGGCTCTGCACCGGGTGTGGCTCTGCTTAGGATTCTCCCTCTGCCCCTCCCCCACCCGCACACATGCATACACGTGCACTGTCCCCCTCTCAAAAAATAAATAAATAAAATATTTTAAAAAAACAAAAAAGAAGCCCCCCACTTAACAAAGTTCAATCCATGGGTCATTACGAGGCTGTAGGAAACCAGGAAAGACTCATTTCTATCTGCCAAAAAAGGGGAAGAGACTTGTTGCCCTGGAGGGCCACCTCCCTTACCGCCACAAACTGATTATTTTCTAGCTTGATAATATCGCCAACACAGACATTCATCCACTGCTCTTGCTGGAGGCTGAGGCAATGAGAAGACAGAGAAGAGGCTGTCAGTAGCGAGGGAAGTTCCCGGGGGACCACCTCCTCCTGAAGGCCCCCAGCCTCCCCCAGGCACTCACCTGCCATTGATCAGCACTTGGGACTGCCGGTTATTGACCTGGTTATCACTCTTGTGGCGGAACTGAAAAAAAGGAAGAAAAGTAAGATGCCTTCCCCACTCCTAGGGACTAAGATGATGAGTGGAATGCAGAGCGCGCCCGGTCCCACCTTGAGTGCACCTGTCCGCAGATCTACTCTCCCCCTGGCTCTGCCCCCAGCCCTTGGCCGAGGTGCCGCAGGTCTAGGGGCCAGGAGGGGAATGGCACAGTGCCCAGGGACCTGTGCCAGGCAGAGGAGAGCACGTTGGGAGTGGAGGTGAGAAGAGGGGCAGAAATGGAAGAATGGAAGTGACTCACATAGTCATCAGTGGCATCTTTAACAGCTGTGATGGCGAGGACGAGAACCAAAGGCACGATGGTGGTGAACCAGGACAGGGAGGACACCTGTGGGATCAACTGCCAGGGAAGAGAGGGTGTGGCTGTGAGGCCCCCTCCCATCCCCTCCCGCCCCCCACCCAACCTCTCTCTTCCTTGACTTGACTTGGCCTCGCAAGCCGCAAAGGGTCTACTACAGGGCACTCACCTGCAGAATGAGAAGGAACAGGAAGTAGGTATTGGCAACCTCCTGGAACTGCTCAAAGAGGTTGACAGGCAGGAAGGTGAGAATGTTGTACTTGGAGGTCTTGATGCAGTTACTCTATGGCAGTGGGGGAGAAGATCAGGAGACAGCCTCCAGCCCCAGCCCAGAGTCAGGCAGAGTCTGCCTCCTCCATCGACACTTCCCAAAACTCTGCCCCCAAAAGCCAGCAACCACAGGTACAGGAGGGGGAAAGGGGCCGAGAGAAGGGACCCTCACGGGGTCCATGTGTCCTGCGGCACTGCCAGGGGAAGGCATGAAAAAATCAGCAGTCGCAGATGGACAGTGGCCAGGGGGCTGCCTTCCCTCCCTGGCTCCAACCTCAAGGGGCCCTTTGGCCTTTGGCGCTCAGGGAGCAAGCCAAGTCACTTACCGCATACTGGAATTTCTCATTGTATTCTCGGTCATTGGCTCGCGCCCTCCTTTCTTCTTCTGCAACAGAGTGTGAGGGTGCAGCGGTCAGGAGGAGCAGATGCAGGCCGGCCCAACACCTCGTCAGGCCTACGCACTCCGTGGGGTTTCCACGGAGACCCTTGGATCCTTCCACGGGACACAGTTTTAAGGAGCTAGTGCCACACCTGACGTGCCACCCCGGTCTCCCCTCTGGTCCCTCTCACCACCAGCCTGGCCATTCGGCTCTGCAGGCATTCATTCACCGGACAAGACCAACAATGGCAAGGTCTTGTGCTCGGGGCACTCAGATCCCCTCCCCCACCCCTTTAATTAACACCTTAACCAGTAAGGCCTCAAGAGTCCCCAGAAGACAGAGCAGCTGCAGACGAAAAGCTTCCTTCCCCTGGGAATCCCTGCAGATCCAGCCAGGGCACTGCCCTCCTCCTAACCTGGGGGTGGGGTGAGTGGCTGACGGAGGGTCACCCCTCCGAGCTCTGCAACTGCTCTGCGGCAGCATCCCGGCCCCACAGCCCCACGTGCGGTACCCCTACAGGAGCCTTTGCTTGTCACATGTCACCCGCAGAGCCTTCTGACTGGCCCACAATGACATCACCTTATTCCAAAGCTCATCTTCGAGGAGAAGGGGGGTCAGGGATATGGGTCATGCGGACCAAGGCGCTACGAAGGAGGCAGGAACGGGCTGTACTCTAAAGGGCTGCTCTCTCTAACTTTAACCCTTACTGCGCCAGCTGCACACCTCGCCTCTCGACAACAGGCCTGTCACTGAGTGACAAATGCACTACCAAGGTCCTCAACACACACTGATCCGGGACCGCAGGTACCAAGTTCGCGTCCCAGGACACCCGGCTGTCCCAGGAAGGGCTCTCCAGCCCACCGCTGGGGGTCACAAGGGCCACAAGCCGAAAAGGGGGGTTCCTTGGTGAGGCGTTCAACCAGGGCTGGAGCCAAACGCAGCATTGCAGACCCCTCCCCTCCGCCCTCCAAAGACCCTGCAGAGCGCCCCGCAGTAACAGACCCTCCGCACACGGCACCCTGGGCCTACTCAGAGGGCGCCCTCCCTGCGTGGGCACCTCACTCCCAGAAACTTCCCAGTGCGGAGCCCTCGCTCTGCGCCCACCCCCCGCCCTGCGTCGTCTCCAAAGACCGTGCAGGGAGAGGCAAGGGCCAGACCCTCCGGAGCCAGCATCGCTGGGTCTGGAAAGGCGAGGACCAGGGAAGGCTGAGCACAACCAGCTGTGAGGGTGAGGGGAAAGCGCCGGCCCGGGAGAGCTGCCCGGCGCTGCCTCCCGTTACCTGTCCCCCAAGAGGGCTTCTTGCTGCTCCAGGAGGGGGGCGCCCCGGCCCGGGCCCACTTCTCGGGCATCTCCTTGGGGACCGTCATGATCCCAGTTTGAGCGGGGGAGGGCGGGCTGGTTGTCTGTCTGTCCTTGGCCTCAGCGGCGCCGATGCGGCGGCCTCCCGGGCAGGCGCACGAGCCACGGCCGCTCAGAGGGGAGCCCCGGCCGTCGGGCGCGCGCCCCACCTGCAGCCCCGGCCATCCCCGCGGCCGCCGCCCCCAGGCCCGGCCGCCCGCGCGCCCAGTGGCCCGAGCGCGACGCGCGCCCCGGCTCCGCCCCCCGCCCGCAGGGCAGCGCCTGCCAGCGCCGCGTAGGCAAAGCCCGCGGAGCCCCGCCTCCGGGGGGGGGGAACCGCCAGTGTTGTCCGGGCAACCGCTTTCATCCCGCCCCCGCCCGCAGGAGAAGCCGGAGGGCGGGGCGGATGGAGAAATGAGAGAAGGTGGGAATACGGCGCCCCAGGCCCAAGACTAAGCGCTCAGGTGCCCCAAGACTAGAGGGGCAGGTTCTCAGCACCCCGGGGAAGAGAGCCCAGAAACTCAGGCATCCGGGGGAAGAATTCGCTTTGCTAGGCTCCCCCCCACACACCAGGATGGCAGGGGTTGTGATCGACCCCCCTCCAGACGCACTGCCAGTCGTCCCTCCTCCCTTTGCTCCCAGAGCCATAGTAACACCCAATCTTGATGATCCCAAGGATTCCAATCCCCCCTTCCGCCCCGTCTTACCTGGGGGGCGCTTTTTTGCACACAGTGCCATCTCACCCAGCAAGGTGCCAGCAATCCCATGGGAGACCCTGCAGGAAGGTGACATTACGGGTGAGGTCAGAAAGGTGAGGGTAAGCCCTTCATTCCCCTCTTCAGACTCCTCCTGAAGGTTCTCTTCCCAAGGTCTGACCTTCCCCAGGGCCTCCCCCGCCATGCCTCAGCCTTAGATGGGTGTGGGTGTGTGTGTGTGTGTGTGTGTGTGTGTGTGTGTGTGTGAGGACTAGGAGTTTACAGAAGCTGAGACCTACAGGAAAAGGAAGGGGACCGAGTGAAGTGGCCAGACAGGAGGGGCACAGCTCTCAGGGAACCCGTTCCCGGGGCAATGGATGCCCCCATGTGCCCTCCTGGTGGCAGTGAGTGGTGCCTGTGTTTACTGGAAAGCAGAGTTTCCACCAAAGGGTGGGGTTGAGGGAACCTGAGCCAGGAAACACCTGGCAGAACCTCAGGAAACAAAGTGGGCAGGCTCCACCCTTCCCAAAACGCTTATAATGCCTCCATCCCCCCCACCAGGCCTTCCATTCTCACCTCCTGCAGGGGAGCTCACACTAGAGGCATGGCCTGCATTTCCTGAACACAGCCCCCAAACCACTTCCTCTCAGTCTAGGTCAGCTGAGGGGCCTTGCCCACCCTGGTGGGGAGTCGCCCCCCCCCCCCCCCCACAAGCCCGGCCCGATCAGGATGGCAGTAGATGCAGGCTCAGGGAGCATCCGTCAGACAGGCCTTTGCTTTCATTCCATCTTCCCGTGTCCCTTTCACCTAAACGGTAAAAGGCCTGGCCTACGAGAGACAGCATCACAGAGCCTCATCCCTATTGCCAGCAGGGTTCCTGGTCCTCTTGTCACCTCCTTTTTCTCCGTCTGGGTGAAAAGCCCTCCCCCTCATCGGCGCCCCTGACTCGGGCCTCCTAGGCACAGCCTGCCAGCCTGTCGGCCCAAAAAGATACTGATTGCCTGTCTGCCCAGCCTCTGTAATTACAGACTCTGGCCACAGCCCGTCACCCACACCAGTCCGTCCCTTCACTAACTCAGACTCCCTTTCTGAACCCCAACACAGACACAAAGCCAGAAGTCCTTTACCTCCCTGACCCTCCCCAGCACTGATTGCCAAGGGTGCCTGGCTCAGGAGGAAAAACCTCACCCACCGTTTTAGAGATGCCAAGCCCTCCTCCAGGGGCCCTGGCCAGGGTCTCCACCCAGTCTAGAGTATGACTCATGGCAGGGTGGGGTGTGGAGGAAGAGGTTAAAGGAGAGGATGGAAGGGTGGGCATCCCAAGCTGCATAGCCAGCCCCAGCTTCCTATAGGTAGGCAATCAAGAAAGGCCATCAGCCTGAAGATCTGGGTTTGAGTCCCATGAAAGAATTAACGAAGGAACCACACACACTTTTCGGAGTCCAGGAGTCTGGACATGGAGCAGGAAAGTTGTTTTACCTCTAGGACCTGGGGGAGAATGAAAGCTGACTTGGTCCCAGACCTAACCCCCTCTGGGGGGCCCTAATAGGGAGGGAACAAGAGTGGGAGAGGCAGAAACAGGGGACCCCTCTCACTTCTCCCCAGCCTCACACAGCCTGGGTTTTCTGAACCATCAGGCACACCAGCCACGTCGCCCTGCCCATCACCCTGCCCCAGCCCCCTCTGCAGTCACATTTGGGATAAAAATAGCCAGCTCTGGGAAGAAGGCAATGCTCCATGGAGGAAAACGGCTCCTCCTCTCGGCCTGGCCCCTGCTCCCTTCCAGCCCAAATCCGGGAAGACGGACCCCTTCTTTCAGAGGAGGTTGGCAGGGATAGTTGTGGGCAGTCAGGGGAACAGAAGGAAATGTAATCCTAGACCCCCCAGCTCACTTGCCACCAGCACCCCTGGCCACCTTACGTCGCCAAGGACAGATGCCAGGACTCACTCCCCAGCTCTGAATCTGCACGGCTACCACCCCTCCTTGAGCCCCTGCTTTTGCCCACGCACAGAGACCTCCACCTTAAGAGAAAAAGCCTACCAGCCCCGAACTGCCTTCTCCAGGCGCCCAAACCCTCGGACCAGGGTCACTGCCCTCACCCCAAACTCTCAGGGCGGCTCTCCCCTCCTCGCTGCTCCGTGCCCCCCCTTCAGCACCCCATCCTCCCGCGGTGTGGACGGCCTCGGGACCCCTATCCTCAGGCACCCGCACCCTCGTCCCTGCGAGCACGCGCGCCCGCCCCACCTCACCTCAGCGCGCGGCGCCCGGCGCCCGCCCCGGCCGCCCCGTCCTGCCCATGCCGGGGGCTGCGGCGGGGGGCGCTCGGCTCGGCTCCCCGCGGGCTCCCGCCCCCAGCTGCAGCCCCGCTCCCCCGGGGCTCGGCCCGCTACTTTGTGTCAGTTTCGGCCACGGCGGGGCGGAAGTGACGGAGGCGGCGGCAGAGGCGGGGGGCGGGAGGGGGTTTTGGGGAGGGGGAGGGAGGGGGAGGGGAAGCGGGAGTCGCCATCTTTGTGCGGGGCGCGGGGGGGGGTCTTAACCCTTCCGAGGCCGCCTCTCCCACCCCAAGCACTGCACATCCGTCCCGCAGCCGAAAAGCCAAGTTAGCCGGGAGAGTAGCGAGCCCAGACGTTTCTCCGTTTCTTCAAGTTTATTTTTTTAAGTAATCTCCACACCCAACATGGGGTTCGAACCCAGGACCCCGAGATCGAGTCGCAAGCTCTACGGACTGGCCAGCCCGGCGCCCCAAAGGGAGCGCCGGCGCGCTTATTCGCTGGAAAGGGGCCCGGAGCGCGCCCCGCGGTCCCGGAGTCAGGACCTTGCCCCGCGGCGCACCGCACCCTCTCCGGGACAGACGGCTGGAGAGTCTGGGCACTGGACCGTGCCTCAGTTCCCCCCTTTGGCGCTCCCTGCCGCCAGGCAGGCCCGACTCGCCCCCTCGCCATCTGGAGAGCCACCCTGCGAGGTTCTGGGGCTGGGAGCCCGGCAGGCGGACCCGCTCGGCAGGAAGCCCCCCTCGCCACCCCCGGCTTGCCTCGGCCCTCCCGCGCCGCTCAGGGCGCGCCCTCTGGCGGCCACTTTGACGCACTACGTCCGCGGAAGCCATCAGGGTCCGAAGACCTGCTGGGGGAGGACGAGAGGACGGGAAGAAGAAGGGAAGAAGGGAATAGGAGAGGAGGGGAGGGCCCTGGCCCGGGATCGCCGCGTCCAGGCATCCTCCCCAGCTCAGGAGGAAGCGATGCCTCGATGCCTCGATAGCGAACGGCGACGCTGGTGTCTTCGTCCAGAGGAAGAATGTGTCGTCACCAGCCCTGGATCTCTGGCCCTCTCCAGTGTCCACAAGGGAGGTGAGGGCTGTCGTGTCAGAATCGCAGCTTCGGCAACTGAGCTGAGGCAGGCATTTCCAAGTCTGAGGCTTTGTGTGGGGCAAACTCTAGATCCTGAGCTGGCTCTGACTCCTCCGGGTGGTGGAGAGCCACCAGCAGCTGGTATGTGGCTGTGCCAAGCGTAGCCCCCACCAGAGGGGCCACCACAGGCACCCACCACCAGCCATTACCGGCACTATGAGAGAGGGACACAAGGAAGACCTCAGGGCTGACTCCCCTAGCCTCACCGTGGAGGACTGGGGGCAGTCACAAGAGCGCTCCGGAAAGGTCCTGGGGCGATGGACACCAAGAAGAGGGTATCTTGGCAACAAAGCACAGTGCTTAGAGAGGAGCCCCCAGGAGAGCCTTGGTCCAGCCTCTTGCCTTAGGGAATTATCTGAATATACTCATTTTGCTGATGAGGTCACTAATGGCCAAGGAGGTGACTTGACATGCCCAAGAACACCATCCCTACAGTTTTGGTGGAAAGAGTGGAAGGAGAGGAGAAGGGGTAACAGAGAAAGGGAGAACCAGGGCTAAGAGAACTATGTAAGCAGGGAGAGCTGGGGACCCAGACTCAGAGCCCTCAGCAGAGGGAGGAGAGTAGAGGGACTGCCCCAGGGGAAGAGGCCATAGTCTCCCACCTGAAGACTTCAGGGCCCCAGCCGGCCACGTAGGTGAAAAGCCGTGGGCCCAGGTCACGGGCAGGGTTGAGTGGGAACCCACAGTTGACTCCCAGGGATAGCCCGATGGCTAGGATCAGCAACCCCACAGCCACAGGCTCCAGGCCTGCAGGCACTGCCTTGTTCTGTGTGTCTATGATGGCCAAGATCCCCACAACCAGGATCCCTGTGCCCAGAACCTGGGAGTGGACAGAGGCAGAGGGGCCCCCATAAGCTGCCGATGATCCAGCTGCCCTTTGTCACCTGGGCATCCTAGACCACCAACCCATGTCATCTGACTTTCCCCAACACAGGCAGCTGGGGTGGGGGTGGCGCAGAGATGGACCCAACCCCACATCCCAGGGAGTCCCAGGGGACAAGGGCAAAGACCTGGGCTTTCCCAGGGCACCCCCTCACACTAACCTGATCCAGGAAGCCATTGTTCAGGGACAGATAAGGAGCAGGGTAGGTGGCAAAGATGGAGGCTGTCTCCTTGGGGCCAGTCACCGTCAGGTTGCCACCTGTGTAATTCTGTAGGGCATCTGCAGGAGAGGGGGACACCCAGGATTTCCATCTTCGTTCACGCAAAACCACGGCAAGGCACTCCTAGCCACACACAGATGCTCCCAACCACGTTACCATAGTAGACGGCATAGGTGGCCCCAGAGGCACAGAAAGCTGACAGAAGCTGCACCAAGCAGTAGATGGGGAGCTTGGCCCAGGGGAGGCGTCCCAGGAGGCACATGGCCAGGGAGAAGGCTGGGTTCAGGTGGGCCCCTTCAAGGATCCGGAAAAGAAAACCAACACCCATGAAGTGTCACTGCCAGGCACTCACCAGTAATGCCGCTGTTGTTCCTCACAACTTTTTTTTTTTTTTTAAGTAATTTCTACTCCCAGCGTGGAGCTCAAACTCACAGCCCTGAGATCAAGGGTCGCACACTCTTCGGACTCTTCAGGCTGAGCCAGCCAGGCGCCCCTGCTGCTCACGATTCCTTTTTTTTTTTTTTTAAGATTTTATTTATTTATTTGACAGAGAGAGAGACAGCGAGAGGTGGAACACAAGCAGGGGGAGTGGGAGAGGGAGAAGCAGGCTCCCTTATGTGGGGCTCGATCCCAGGACCCTGGGATCATGCCCTGAGCCCGAGGCAGATGCCCAACGACTGAGCCACCCAGGCGCCCCTGCTGCTCACAATGCTTGAGGCAGATGTTACTGTTCCTGTCATGTGTCAGGAGGGGGAGGCCCAGGGAGGTCATGCAACTTGTCAAGGTCACACAGTAAAGCCCAGGGTCTGCCTGCTCTTTCTAAGACAGCGTTCATGTCTCCAGGCTCCAGCCAGGCACACTGACATAGCACGTGTCTGGGGAACAACCGGGTGAGGTGCTGTGCAAAGAGGACCCCAGCGGGCCTCAGGAGGGGGACACAAGAAGATAGCACTTACCCCATGCCTTGCCATAGATCTCTGCTAGGTGAGTGGAGGAGAGACACACAAAGGGAAGGGGCTGGACCAGGCCAAAGGCCTATCTCAGTCCAGGGCACTAGTCAAGCTCAAGGAGATAATGTCCACAAGTCACCAAAGGATCTGCCTTTTCACCATCACCAGGTACCCACACTCACGTGCACGTTCTACCCCCTCTGATGACCAGACCCCACCCTCCTCACCTGAAACGTTACCACTCACGTAGATGGCTACCGTGACAGCCAGAGAGCCAGCCAGAAACATGGTGAAGAAGTTGCCTTTGGTTTCTCCGCTGGTGACAGCCTGGGCCACAGCCCCCTGGGTGAGGAGCTGGTGGGGAGAGGGAAGATGAGGAACAGGAACCAGGAATAGGGGAGCCTGGGAGACCCACAGGGGGGAGAGAGGCTGAGAAGGAAAGGGGCGCAGCCAAGAGAGCTGAATGAACAGGAGGGGTCAGCAAGGAAGGGAGAAAAGCAGACAGATGGAAATAAAGGGGAGATGTGGAGGACGAGTGAAGAAAGGGAGGATGAGAGATGGACAGGAATGGAAATAAAAATTAGGGAGTAGGGCAGGAATGGAAGGGGCAAGGACAGGGAGAGAAATCGGTAGTTGAAAGAAGCGAGACACCAGGAAGAAGAAATAAAGACACCAGGAGGATCCAAAAACTTTCGCCCACTCCCCTCTTTCGTTCCCCCATTACCCAGATTACCATGAGCACAAAGACGCCCAGAAACTCTGCCAGACACTGTCGGGCCAGGAGGCTTCGGATACGGAGCCGGCCCTTGACTCTGGCCAGGGGCTGGCTACAGGCCATGGTGAGGACAGCCTGACTCTGGCAGCTGCTCCCTCCTCTGCATAGGCATACGACTACTGCCTGACGGGGGAGACGATAAGGAAAAGACTTTAAAACCCATTAGCTCAGCTCCTGAACAGCGTATCTGTACACGTGTGTAGGCTAGGGAGGGAGAGATGACGGGAGAAGGTCCAAGGGCAGGCCCTGTGCATGACCAGAGCCTGGAGTTTGCCCGGGCTCTATCAACTTTGTCACCCTCATTCCTCCCAGAAGTAACTGTCTCCTATGCTGATGGGTAGAAAGAAGACTCCTGGGTCAGTGCTCTTGGCCTCAACGACCTCAGAAGGCAGCACTACTGCTCCGGCTCTGCTCACGAGGGTCCCGAGAGCCTCAGGACTCCCCAGGGCCATGCAGCTACTTAGGGCTAAGTCTGACTCTCCCGTGCACAATGCCTCGCGTGTGGAACGTGAAGCGCTTCCCGCAACCATTTGGATGCTTAAAATAAAACCCACTCATCGAATGCTTGTACTGCCCTCACGCAGAGTCTCACCTCCGTTAGCAAGTGCTCAGCTTGTGGCCCTGCCTCAGCTCCAGACGAGTGCTTCACACCCACGCTGAGCCCCACCTCCCCGTCTCTGGATGCCTGCCGCCCCAATTCTGCACAACACACAGCCACTTCCTACTTCTGATCGCAAGCCTCCAGTTAGGCTCATTCGACTAGGAGTCAAGTTCTAGAGCCCGGGGAAGCAGGGGCAAGCAAAATACAGGGCCTGTTCTCCTACAGTCTATGTTCGTTTGGTGGGTGGAAACAGACAATACACACATTAAAGTGCTGTCTGTAGTTTATGAGGCTCTTGAGAGCTGGGCCACGCTAACCCACAGGCTCTAGCACAGTCCTGGGCGCATCTGTAGCAGTTCCTTACTGGGTTTAGTGGGTCCTAGCATGCCCTACCCAGATACCCACTTTGGGGCTGATGCACCCATTTCCCAGCTGCTGGGAACGTCAGACGCGGAGAACACACAGCTGCTTCCCTCAGAGCAATACCTTTCATGCTCTGAGACGGCCTCACTCAAGGTGACATGCCTTCTTACACAGCCCATGCCGATGACTGGTCGATGCAGGGATACAAAGACCTGGCCTCTTTGCCTCGATACAGAACACCCCTGAAGGGTCGCTCCAGCCTCAAAGTCCCCATAGGATAGGCTGAGGCTTCTCTTGTAACTTCCTTGTGTCAGTCTCCCCTTTTGCCTAATCCCGCCTTCCTCACATCCCTCCATGTGTATCCCTAGAGCACTAGCGTCCCAACAAACCTCGTTCATGTCTCTTTTCATCTTAGTCTTTTCCCAGGGAACCCAATTTAAGACGGTTGGTGTCAGGAGTGGTTCCACAAACTCTAGAATGGAATTTGGGTGACCACTCACGGGCTGATTGGCAAGAACCCTGTCATGGTGGTAGGTAAAACATGGATGGTCTCTAGCTTGAAGCGATGCAATGATTAAAATTGTCAGCAGTGGTCAGTTGGAAGTGGTTACTGGTTGAAAAGTGCAGTACCTCCAGCACTGAGAGGCTGAGGGAAACGGTCACTAGATTCTGCAGAACCAATCAGCAAGCCGAGGCAGACTGCAAAAGCCAGTGGGCTCCCTGGACAGCATTTAAGGAAAGCCTAAGGAGAACCTCTTTCGTCCAGTGGGCAACAGGGTGGAGAACCAGCTCAAATACGAAGGGAGGAGTAGCAGAGCTTTAGGGAAGGTGGAATCTTCTGCCCCAGTAGGTTTCCTATGTCAAGGTTAGGGTCCTAAAAGAAAAAGGGTAGGGTCCTGACACTTGAGATAGGGACATCGGGGTAGATGCAAGTAAGAACCCTGAGCCCCCCAGTTCCTCTGAGCCCTCTCTCACGTCCCTTGGATTTTCCTCTGTGTCTAGTGTTCTGAAGTACTGGGTTTACTCCATCCTTGCTATTCAGCATGTGCTAGGTCTTTCAGGTTAGAAATAAATATTCTTCACTTCTGGGGTATTTCCTTTATTTCATTGATGGTTTATACCATTCGTTTTCCTTTTTCCTTAAAAAAACTTTTTTTTTTTTAACTGAAGTATAGTTGATACATTAGTTTCAGGTGCACTTTTTTCCTGTTTTCTATCTCTATTACTTGGTCTTTCTGGAGATTTCCTCAACTTTGTCATCAAAATCTTTTCATAGTTTTTCATTTCTGCCATCGCATTTAACTCCTCAAAGTTCATGTCTTATTTATTGCTCTTTTGTAGGAATATCTTCTGGCTTTATGGATATATCATCTCATACTTCTAAGGACATTAAAATGTGCCCTTGCTAAATTTTCAACCTTCTGCAGGTCTGTTTCTCCCAAGTTGCTTCTCTTGTCTGTATGAGTCCACCCTTCATGCTGCAGGCTATCCACAGATGTCTGGTAATCTCCAGCTCCACGTGTTTACAGTGATACTCTGAAAAGCTGATGCGAAAAATCAATCATAAGGGTGCCTGGGAGGCTCAGTCAGTTGAGCATCCAACTCTTGGCTTTGGCTCAGGTCATGATCTCAGGGTCATGAGATCGAGATGGGCTCCACACTCAGGGGGGAGTCCACTTGAGATTCTCTCCCCTCCTCCCCCGCTCACATGTGTGCTCTCTCTCAAATAAATAAATTAAAAAAAATCAATTGTATTCTTACATACTAGAAGTGAGGGGGGAGAAATGGGAGGACATGTTCTACTAAATACAACTATGCAACTTTAAAGGTGAGTAGGCACAGAAGTAGACAGATTAACAGAAAAGACAGAAAGACCCAGCACAGGGATCAAGATGTATTTGTATGTGCAGGTGTATACAAAATAGGTTCATAGTATTTGTACATACATATGCATATGTATTTTTCCAAATAGAAAAAAATGAGGCTGGTCCCCTAGTTCATACCAAATAGGAAGATAAAATCCTGGTGGATTTAAAAACCTAAATGTAAAAAGCAGAACTAATAAAACTTATAAAGGATAAATAAAGGAGAGCATCCTTTTAACCTTGGGTTGGGGAGATTCCTAAAAGATATAAACAGCACTAACCATAAAGACAAATATAAACTTGGCTATGATAAAGCAACTTCTGTTCATGAAAAGATATAATAACAAGAATGAAAAGACAAAATTTCATTACTGTATCTTTCCTTCTTCTTACGATAGGCTTTCTTAGAAAAACCCCTGGTCATTTGAGTCGTTTCAAGGAAACGACTGGTAAATGAATGTGTAGGATCTGCCGCTCTAAGGCCACAGTGCTGAAGGTTGTTGTTTTTTAAAGATTTCTTTATTTACTTGAGAGAGAAAGAGAGGCACTTGAGCACAAGCGGGGCAAGGAGTTGAGGAGGGAGGGAGAAGCAGGCTCCCCGCTGAGCAGGGTGTTCGATGTGAGGCTTGATCCCAGGACCCTGGGATCATGACCTCAGCCGAAGGCAGACATTTAACTGACTAAGCCACCCAGGCACCGAAAAACTTTTTAATGAGAAAAAAATCTAGCAACTTTTGTGCTAGTTACATTTTCTCCAACATACATTAATTAATTAAAAAAAAAAAGACCATACCCAGTAAAAGAAAAAATGTTTGCCAATGTATTTCTTCAAATTCTCTCATGAACTGTGCTATCATAGTGATCCCACACCTAGGGAAGCAAGTGTCCCTGCATTTCCACACACACTTCCTCTTTTTAGAATCCGATGCATCCCTGTGTAGAAATTTTCCTGGAATTGTCTCTAGTTATCTCCTCCATAAGAATAATGATTTTCTACTGGTACCTGACCCTTTTATCAAATCAGGTTTTGGAAGTGTAACAAAAAATTAAGAAATAAGAACGCTGTGGGCCAAAATAATCTGGGAAGCCCTGGATGATACTAGAAAACGGAACAGCCTAGACAAAACTAAGACCAAGGAATTAGCATAAATAAAGGTTTTATTGGTCAGTTTGGGTGAGTCACATACTGACATACCCCCAACTGGCTGTTCCACACACCCAAGGCCCTGAGGTGGCAGGAGAAGTAAAGCCCACTGATGGTGAGCAAAGGGTGGAAGAATCTGAAGGCCTCTGAGGGTTAACAAGGCTACCGAGACCGGAACCAACGTCCTAGGAATAAATCCAGGATGGAATAGGCATCATCCAGGGCTGGAGGTGTTGGTGATTCTGGATCTAAGGAAGAAAGTGATACACAGAGACACACTAAATGAAAGCGAAAGGGCAGAGGACAACGAGAAGAATAACATTAGGGGCTAGGAAAGTACGGGTTCCCGTTTCCCAAGGAAATAAGAGACGGATCCCTTTGATTCACGCACTTTACTTACTATCTCTAGGATTGCCATCTGCTTCTTGACGGGTTACTGTGGTCTCTGTCCGGCCCTCACTGTCCACCACAGTCCGGCGCTCCTCTACTGTCTACAAGGAGAAGCCCCAACTGTATCTCTAACATCAGTAAAGGTGAGTTCACTGGTTTCTTTACCTAGATTGCTCTCTCCATGGCACCCTCTGGCCACAGTTCCTTCTACCTCTCTCTTCCAACTCACCCCATCTGGCTTAGTGATCTTGGTCACAGAGATGCTCTTGAAATAGGATTTGCGCTGGGGCTGCAGAACTGGGCCGAGGCCCTCCTGGGAAACTTGGGAATCAAGATCTAGAAGGGCAGAGAGAGGAAACACAAAATCAAGAGTCCAAGGAAAAGAAGGGGCCAAGTGTGACAATAAGAAACTTCAGGGAGGGAGAACAGAGGGCACATTAAATGGCTTCTCCCTCCAGACTCACCATTGTCTTCTCTGGCTCTAGAACGGGGGGTCACGGGCCACATATCATCAAACTGTAGAAAAAGGCAAAGTAGGTGAAATGATACCTTTCAATCTGAAACTTGAGAGGTCACAAAACACAAAGTATTCCCAAGATCCAAAAATGCCTTTCCTTGGGAGAGATAATTCCACTCAGAATAGCTTTATTTACTCACCCCTACCTCCTTCTTACCTGCTTTATCTATACTTCTACCAAAAGGCTCTCCTGAACTGACACTTTCTCTTTTCAAGACTTTGAGATAGAGACGGAGAAAAAGAGTGAGCACAAGAAGGAGGAAGGGCAGAGGGAGATGGAGAAAGACACCTGGCTGAGCAGGGAGCCCGCCACGTGGCTCAATCCCAGGACTCAGAGATCATGACCTGAGCCGAAAGCAGACACTTAACCGACTGAGCCACCCAGGCAACCCTGAGATGACACTTTCTATCCCACCCAACAATCTGTCTTGTCCCAAAATCATACAGACTGGTGATTTTTTTTTAAAGATTTTATTTATTTGAGACCAAGCGAGAGACACTCGAGTGTGCATGAGTGAGGGGGAGGGACAGAGGGAGAGAGAGAAGCAGACTCCCTGCTGAGCAAGGAGCCCAATGTGGGGCTCCATCCCAGGACCCCAGGATCATGACCTGAGCCAAAGGCAGACACTTCACTGACTGAGCCACCCAGGCACCCCAAGTGATTTTTTTTTTTTAAACAGAACTCCCATCCTTGTGCCCCACACCCACCCACCAAAATTCTACAAGAAGCTTAATACAGAAAACAGATTAGAACACTAAGTGGAGAGCTTACGATCCCCACCCAAGTCTGTTAGATTCTGAAAAGGCCTCCAGTCTGTGCTCTATTATTTGTCTCCCACAGGCTCTCACTTTGGGCCAGAAGCACTCACCATACCAAAAGGTCTCTGGGAGCCCCAGTCTGGTGGTTTGGGGGATTCGCTTCTTGCATCACTCTCCAAGACTCCGCCAAAGATCCTGGGCTGGTGACTATCTGGATACTTAAGCATTGAGTCCCGAAGTGTCTGTCCCTCCCGTCGTCTCTCACCAGGTGTCTCTGACTCAGGACCAGGACCTGGAAGTTCTGCAGAAAGGGGGCAGATGGATGCTGGGGGTGGGAGAGCACTTGGGCTCTTTACAACCTTGATATCATCAGTCTTCTCACACTTCCCACCCCCCAACCACTCTCTTCAGGCTCCTAATTTCACCCACCAACCCAGTAGAAACCACAGGTTGTCCAGGGACAGCCACACACCAGGAGGGCGGGAAGGCAAGGTCCAGGCCCCCATCTCGCTGAAAATGTTATTGAAATCCCGAATTAGGTCATCAAAGCCGAAGTTATCATGGAAACGCATCCCTCCTCCTGGGCTGAAGCTGAAGCCAAAGCCAAATTCCTCGGGGGGCTGGGGGCCCTCAAACCTCGAGCTCCCACGGCCCCACGTGACTTCTTCTTCTTCCTCGTCCTCGTCATCCTCATCTTCATCTCGAGTCATCCCTCCAAAAAAGGGATCTCTGTGGCTGGGAGTGAAGGCAGATTTGACCACCAGAATTTCAGCACTACCTTAAACCTACAATCAGCTCCCGGGCGGGCGGCGAGTGGGCCAAGGGCACGAAGGGCTCTGGAAAACCGAGGTACGGGTGAGAGGCGGGCCGTGGGGTCTGCGCTGTTTTCGCCTTTATCTAAGTCAGTCCTCACTTCGCGGCTCCCCCGCGTCCCCTGCCCGCCCTCTCCCACGCTGTCCCCGCCCCCCAGCCCCACTGTCTTCCCCGCCCGGGCCCCTGTTGCATCACCCCAGACTGCAGAAAGGCTTAAACTGCTGTTAGTCCTCCTCTCAGCGGCCGCCCAGGTTACTGCCGCGGGGTGAGTGCTCAGTGTGCTGACTTCTGTCCTCTCCGCAGCAGGTGAAGGAGTGACGAAGAGGGTGGTTTCCCAAGAACTGGGTGTCAGGGATCAAGCTCCCCTCAGAAGACCCCACCCTCGTCCGACCCCGACCCACTCTAACCTCCGAGGTCCAGAAAGGCCGAAAAAACCCCGAAAGAGCTCGAAGAGGCTCATCCCCGCTTTGGGACTCGAACCTGCGGACCCCACCGAAGCCCATTCGCACCCGGCAGCCGCTAGTTCCGCGGCCGGAAACGGAGCGAAGCGTCGGGCCACCCGCCGGAAGGCAGGCCTGCGACCCGGCACACTGTCGTAAAACGACCATCAGCACGACGCGGGCGGGCGGGGCGCGGGGCGCATCGCCCTGTCTCGAGCCGCCGGCCACGCGCGAGGGCAGTGGGCGGGCGCCCCGAACTTGCAGGTGCCCGGGATTGCCCGCCTCCCAAGCCGACCCCTTCCCGCCGGCCACCCGGTGCCGCAGGGGCTTCGAGGCTGCGTGGGACCCGCCGCCGCCGCCGCCGCCAGGGGGCAGCCTCCGCCCAGCGAGCCGCCCGCACCCGCCCGCCGGACGCGGCAGGTGCTCGGCGCGGAGCCGCGGTGGGGGTTGCACGAACTTCGCGCCCTCCAGCTAAGGGGCGTGTCGTAACCAGAACGGAGCCCTAACTGCTCTAGGCAGGCTCTGCAGCTTGCAGGGCAAAGGCTTGCTGAGAGCCAGGGAACCCGGCGAAGTCTTGCGGGGGGAGGAGTGTGGAGCTGTAAGTATCCCTTTGCCTGTTCCTGACTTCAAGCCTCGCCTTCCCTGTACCCTCACCCCGGCCTCGGTCTCCGGACCCATTCTTTTCAAGGGGGTGACAGCAGCCACGCACACCAAGCACCCAAGAAGCAGTAACTGCTGTGGTCGACCCCCAGGCTCCGTTCTGCCAGCCGACTGCACGTTACCCTCCTTTCCAGCTCCTTTGCCTGGACCCGTCTATGTGATACGTCGACTCTCCAAAACCATTTCTTCCAGCTCCTGCTTAATTTTCTCCCTTTCCTCCCAGTATCTGCTGTCCACTCCCTTCACAGCCTGAAATCTGCTGCAGGTGGAGCAGTTTCTGGATGAGATGAAAATTTGCTGCAGTTCTTTGTAGGCTGGGAGATCCTTGGGGGAGGGGGAAAGGGAACTCCTAGGGCAAGATACTGGCAGCATATTAAGGGCAAAGAGTTCCTTTTATTCTATTGCCTTCGGGCCCGCTAGGAGCTCAGCTGGTACAGAATACTCATTCACCAAGCTGGTCGTCGAGACTGTCCTAGACGGATCAAAAATGGGCAGAGGCTGAAGGTAGAGGTTTTCTTTTTATATATACAAGACACATTAATCCATTAAATTTGAGGACACAGTACAAAAAAAAACACTTCAACTAATTCATCTGACAATGCTGTTCATATTCATGACGCCATTTTTTGTTGTTGTTTTGTTTCCTAATAATAAAGGAGGAGACTTAGGGCTGTTGGGCTGATATATATTTGGGGGTCCCCCCTCCCCACCTCACCCATACACCACCAGGGTGAACAGGAGGAGGAGAAGGAAGGCAGGGCCCACAGCAAAGTTTCATAATCTTGAATGCAAGGGGGGAGGAGGAGAGGAAAGGAAAAAAAAAAAAAAGGAGAAAATACAAATCCTATAGTACATACAACAGAGTGGGGATGGTATGGGAACGGGACAGACATGAAGCTGAGGCATGGGGTGGGCCGCTGGGGGTGGGGGGCAGCGGACCCCCCCCATTCCTTTCTTTCTTTGATGCTGTTTCCGTAGTTGCCAGGCTGAGTAGCCCTCTCAGAAGATGGGACCGGGAGAAGAAGAGGGTCAGGGCCTCAGTTGGCCCCCCAGCTGTAGCTGTTGTAGGCAGACTTGTTGGTCTGGGGCTTCTGCGGGATGGAGCTGGTCTGGCTACGTTGCCCGCTGCCCGTCTGCAGGGAATGGGATGATGAGGAGGAAAAAGGTGTCTAGTTAGTGGGACAATCTGTGACATCTTCAAGTGAAGATCTGGAAACTATCTTGCTCTCCCATTCCCCTTACTTAGAAACTACTCTGAAGTTTACTTCCCAACCATAGAAAATTTGGTTTATATAGCTGCTAGAACACCTGTGACATCTAAGAAAGCATTTTCGACCTTTAAACAGAGTAGCAGTGTAAAGATGGCAGGATACCTTTTGAAGACAAGACAGTGAATGAATTCTACCCACTTCCAATTCCACCTTCTCCCTCCACCTCCCCCTACACTGCTCTGAGAAAAGGCTACTCTAGAGAGTGTTATGGCCTCCTGGAGAGGAGTGATCACACAGTGATTTCATTTTCACTGATCCCATGAATACCTCAATTTTGGAAGCTGTCTTTGAGAGCAAGGAAGCCCTTATCCCAGCTCCCCAGCCACCTATGATGGAGGAGAGGTCACTTGTACCACCCCACGGCTCCCCACCCCTACCATACAGCCCAGCTGAGAGCCTACTGCAGGCAAGGTGGAAGACACAGTCTGAGGCCCCAGGCTCCAGATGCTGCCCCAAGAATCCTTTCCATTACGGTAACCAAGTGTTTCCAGAGTCAGGGAAGGGCAGAAAGAAAAAGAGGGCGCTGGGGAGGGGAGGACAAGAGAGGGACGGGAGGCCAGAGAGCTCAGCAAGGTGTCTGTGTTCGTGTGTCCTGATCTGTGACTGTGCAGCCTTTTCAAGGTCCCTAAGGCTGTGGAGGTGACATGGGGGCTGAAAAGGAGTGGGTTCGAGCACATCATCATTCAGTTTCATTACCTGCTCCTCCTGCTGGCGCTGGCAACAGAGAATCATCTGCAAATATGGTAGCTGAGGCAGAACCAGGATATATGGAAAATAAAGGGACAAACTTTGACAATAGAACTCCACCATTAGAAGGGAAAGCTATAATGTCAGGGAAGGGGGGAGGCTGGGAGAGGTCAGAGGGTAGGTGTGACCCAGGTCTGATGGGATGAGGGCAGCTGTGCTACAGGAGGTAGAGGAGAAAGGTACCAAGGGAACTGGGCAAAGGAGGTTTGAGCCTGGCCCCTTCCCTGACCTCTCCTCTGCCGGCAGCTTGTGTTATGTGTGCTTGTGTCTGTATGTGCTGTGTGCCCATGGCTGGCGCTGGGAGGGGTTGGGTGAAGGTGGTGTTGAGGAAGGGTAAGAAAAGGAAAAAGGGGCAGTTTTAAGGGACAGGAAGGAAGAGGAAGGGAAAGGAGAGGGGGAGGGCTATTACCTGGCCATCCTGCTGCAGGTGATGGTGGAGGATCTGGGAGTGCGGCTGCTGATGGGGAGTCAGAATGTGCATAAAGGGGGCAGGTGGGTAGGCAGCAGCTGTGGCCGGATTGATGGGCCCCCCACTTCCTAGGGCTGAAGGCAAGTTGAAGGAGGCAGCAGGAGTACCGGAATGAAAACCTTGTTTCTCAAAGGACTGCTATCCAGCAGGATGGAGGAGAGACAGTAAAAGGGGTCGGTCAGCAAACCAATCCCTGGAGTTTCTGAGCCCAAGCCCCCCACCCACCAAGAGCAGTATGTGTCAAAGGAGGAGCACTGCACCTGGAGCCAGGTGCTTGGGTCTGTCTCCGCTCTGCTCTTTAAGAGCTGTGTGATCCTGAGAGGACTCACTCTCTCTGACTCCGTTTCCTCACACATAACACAGGAACGCTACTGACTTCCAGCTGTCAGGACCGCAGGAAAGGATGTCTGTGAGCGTGCTCTGTGACTCTACTGGCACTCCCACCCTGCAACTGGGCCCATCAGTGGCAAAGGTCTTGGCCATGAAGTGCTCCATCGTAACTCCTCTTAACACTTCACGTATCAAACTCAATAGTCCCCGCTCCTTGCTTTTACAAAGAACGGACCGAACCAGTTTCCCTTCATTCCACACTTGTTCCCTTGGAAAGTTGAACAAAGGCTGGCAGTGGGTAAAGAAAGTCAGGACAGTAGCACAGTTAAGCCCCACAACACATCACAGCCATTTGCCACGCTCCTCTTCCTGTCACACTTCTCTGGCTTTTTCTCAGAGGGCTAGATTTGACCTTCTGGGAGGAACTGCCATCTAGAGAACTCATCTAGGTGGGTTTCCTGGGACCTGTCAGGGTCGAGCTTGCTCACTGGATTGTCACTGCCACGCCACCTCCTCTATGTCCGTCTCTTTCCACTTCTCTCCAGAGCTGGGCACCTACCTGGGTTTTGGAGTACACAGAACCCGAGATATCTGGCACGCCCGTGTTACTGGAGGTGACTGACACACCTGGGGGAGGAGGAAAGACAGGAGGATTAGCTCAGCTAGCTGCTGGCCCCACTCCCGGGGAGGAGATGGTGTGTGCAGCCTTTCTAGCTATCGCACTGCAAGGGAATTCTGGTCTGTTTTTCCAGCTCAGGTCCGTCCTGAGAGATGAGAGCTCATGACCCAAATCTCTTGTCCTTTCCAGGTATGTACTGAGTATGTGTGTGAAAAAGCAAGGTTGAGTTGCTTTTTTGTGGGGCAAAGGGATATAGCCAAACCCCACTAGCATACAGTTTTCAAAACACTTTTTTTTTTGTCAAAGCCCAAAAGAAATGTATTAAACTTTTGATGTCCATTTCAAATCAACCCACCCAGACGCCACTCAGTCCTGCTCCCAAAGACAGGTAGTCTGGGCGCTTTCTGTTCATGAAGAGACACTTTTGGGCTCAGGATCCGTGCTTTCACAGTGTAAGGTAAGAGCTCGAGGAGCAGTGCAATCCAACCCCAAGAGCACGGTCCGTTCTTGGGAGTCTCAGCTCCCCTTGCCCAGCTTCTCCAGACTTGGCTCTTCTAGACTAGGTACTTATATGACTTAACGAGCTAACACAAAGGTGCATTTCCAGCGAAGTAATTTAAGCCTAAGCATGGGGCAGAGGGTGGGTTAGGAAGGTACCCCTATCTCCTACGGTCTATGTGGAAAATAAAATCCGACGTCCTCGTTGTTTACAACTTGAGCTTCTCCGTGAGACACAGGCTCTGCTCCACACTCCCAACAACCTGTGTGTTTCCCAGCGAATAATTCCCTACCACCACTACCACGTCAAGGAAACCAGAGTAGCACCACTCCTCATTTTAATTTCTACTCCCAAAACTGAAATACGCACTGTACCCTCGGGTATGGGGCCATGGGTCAGGGAGACAGGAAAAAGCCATCAAATAAAATAATCTAGCATCTTACTAGAGAGATTTTATGCCAAGATTTGAGGAATAATAACTCAAATTTAAAGCACACTTTTAAAGATACATTCACTCTCATCACATGAGATAAAATGAAACCAGAAAAACTGCATTTCAGCTTGTGTCCTTGGATCCTTCTCTCTTGCTGTTAGGGGCACTTTGATGGAAGAGTTTTTAGAAGCACCGTGCTACAGTGACCAAGTCACAAATTCCCCCCAAACTCAAGAGCAATTCCCCCTTCAAACTGCAAAACCCCAATCCTCCCAATGCCTGGGACAAAAGTAGCCTTCAGAAGTTAAGCCCTCCTTGGATAGCTACTGCAGAATCTTCCTAACACAAGTGGCACCTTAACCTGGAAAGCCCTCCCACAGCACAAACGCAGACAGTTCCATGGAGGAGCCAAGAAAAAGAACAGAACTCCAGAAACAGAGTGTGACAAAATACTGGCCCATCTCCAGAGCAGCAACGCTCCACTCCAAAAGCATTGAAGTCAAAGACAGGGACAATACAGGGACTAATGGGGGTAGTTTTGCCCCCTCCCTCTTCAGACCCCCGTGCCCATGTGCACATCACGGGTAATGGACGTAACTTTAAGAACAGTTCATTTACGGAAAAGGCTAAGCTGCCAAGGGGGTTTGCGTGAAAGGGCTGAGAGTGAGGCAGGACAGACAGGATACAAACAACATCTTTGAGGGAAATCAGAGACAATGACTGGTCTTTACTGCAAAGAATCAAACACCTTCCAGACACCTGGGGTTACCCCATGCTGGATGAGAGACGCGGCTAACAGGTTTCTCAAGCTGGGTGGTAGGGAGGAATTTAGTTCTAGATTGCAAGCACACCCCCCCCCCCCCCCCCCGTCTCATTCTCTCATTCTTTCCTGAGGCTGGATTAGCTAAAATCCAGCTTCTAGTCCTGAGGACTTAGTCTGGGTATTGGTTGAAGGGACTGGAGATACAGGACAAGAGAACACTGTAGCAGCCCTGACAGCCTGAGTGTGAGCACTAAACGTAACGGGTGTTGGCTTCCCCACTTACCCTTCACCAGTTACGAGAAAGCTCCTCAGACTAGATAGAGTTCTCTTGCTTTCCTTCGAACAGTCAACACCTCATCTATCCCCCACTCCCAAGCAGTGATGACTACACTGACATGATGCGGACAGCATGGAGGGGAAACAAGAACCAATGTCTCCCAGCATGGCAGCCCCTGGGGAAGTTGTTCACACTCACAGGGAAAAATTACTCCAGAGGGCTGGGAACAAATACAAAGGAAGTGGAATATCTGGGTTTCCAATTAACCAAGGATGGCGTTCTCACCACACAAGTTAACTCTGTAAACAAAGGGGTGATGGTGTACTAGCAGTTGGATTGAGTGGGGATAAGAATTTCCACAGTCAAGGAGAAGTCTACACAAACCTCTCCCACACATCCTCCTTAGCTACACCCACAAGTGCAAAACAACGAATAATCCACAACCCTTGAGGGACTAAGAATAAGAACAATGTTGCAGGCTAGCACAGTTTTCACAGCAGGAGTCATCAACTAGCTGGTCACGAAAGACTTTTATCAGATCTAAACCAGCCACCTGGCCTGGGGCCTTGGAAGCCACTTCCTTAAATCAGCTCTGAACGCCACCTCTTCTGCCTTTCATCATGACAGGACACTCCAAGCTGTTTCTGTCCTTTCCCTTTGCTTACATCAGAGGCAAGGGGAAGATCTGAGTGGAAAAGTGAAGAGCTGCAATAAGCATGGAGAATCAGGGATTTTCTACCAGATAGCTTTCTTTACCAATCAATCAAAGGGCTGGAAACTGAGGCTGCTTCCCCTCTCCCACCTTAATAAAATCACCATGACGAGAAGTTAATCGTTCTTAGTTCTTTGGCTATGCTGGGGTTTGATTGAAAAGCCCCCCCTCCACCCTTATCCACAGCACAACATTGGCTCCTAGTGTCCAGAAAGACATGCACGGAAAGAACGCCAGAGTTAGCTAAAGAAATACCACAGTTTATTGAAGACTACAAATATTTTGTTACAAGTTGAAACTACATGCCTTCCAGAAATCAAAAGCAACAGCAGGTGTGTGCATTGATGCTTCCGAGGTGCTGCACCGCTTGAACTCGAAATGGGTAAGACAGGGTCAGACACATGGGGGAGAGGGAAATGGGTGAAGGGCAAGGTCAAAGCCCAGAAGGTATCCACCAACTCATTTCCCCAAGCCACGCAGGCCATGGCCTCAGCTCAGCAGGCTCTCCTCAGTGGTCTGGTTTCTGAAACAAGACTTCAGTGCAAATTTATACACACACACAAAACACAGCCCCCAGCCTTGGGCCAAATTAGCTCTCTGCCGTCCAGAAATGCTTGTAAGGGGGTGGATATTTTCTTCCTAAAAGGAATCAAATACATAAAAATAAATGAATTTAGAGGTTGATGAGGAATGGGATGACAAGAGCCCTCTGTGGGGTTGGGAACTGGGGGTGCTCAAAAAACTGTTACAGGAGGTTTCTGAAATCTTAAGGGGAATAAGGAACTAGATTTCCAGAATGAGATATGCCATTCATTTGTATTATCAATCACCTACCCCTTAAAATTCTTCAGTCTGGTCCAGCTAAAACTTAAATCTAACGTTCTCAGAATGGGGCCACTCCAAGTCAGAAAGCTTACGATCCTCCCCTCCAAGGATTAGGACGCACCTTGCTCGGTGAAAGGGGCAGCCACAAGGAGTGGGGTGTCTCAGGATTTCTCCAGGTTAAAGCCAGACTCACTCCAAGTTGCTCCAACACAGTTCAAAGCTCCACCTGGCTGTTAGTTTCCAGACCTATTGCCCTCTGTGCTCAGCTCAGTTTCCCACTTGTTAAAAACCTTGGACAACCGACCCACCTGGAGCCCACAACAGGGGTGAAGAACACAGATGCAGCTCCATCCAAATCACCATGAAAGCGTAAGTGAGCTTTAGAATTCTGAAAAACCCTCAACCCCAACTCTTTGCAACTGCAACAACCTACAAGTCCCTAAAAAAAAGTAGATCGAACTCCTCCAAAAGTGGAGTGCAGATGTCAGGTGTGGGAGCCGGGGCTAGACTAAGTTATCTTTTAGGTCAGTACCCATTCAGAGGATTCCTACATTTCCGTCCTGCCATCAGATGTGCAAACAGACTTTGCCAAGAGACCAGCCATACAAAGGTCCCTAAGGTCCTACTCTCCCTCTGCTGAGCACTCATACCCCCATGCCTTTCCACGTCCTAGGTTTCCCAGCTAGGGAACAAAAAGCAGCTGCATAAGAAAAGGAGTGTAAGCCAAACCCACCCGACTCTGCTATTCAGGGAGCACCTCACCTTCTGTGCTACCAGTACCGGACATTCTCACACTTGCCTCCACTGACATCTCCGTAAAATCTTGGGGCCCCTTGCCCTGCTTCCCACCCAGAGTTTAGGCCAGCCCACATATTGTAACAGCCAACACGTGCACCAGGGCCTTGCAATCATGACTGCTGGACACACGTTCCTCCATCAAGCACCTCTGTTGGTGCTGCTCGGAGAGATGCCCACGTCAGTCCCACATGAGAATCCCACACAGAGCTGCTAGCAGCTCCCCTCACCAAGCCTGTTGTCTCCAGCACCACATCTTCCTCCCTGAAATGCAGTCACATCCTGCAGAAACCACGGGCAGCCAGGGTCAAGGTGAGCTTACCAGTGTTGTATCCGTGAGACCCATATCCACTTGGCTGTTGGAAAGGGGTGGCCGATGCATTCACACTGACATTCACACCATGCTGCTTGGAAGAGGTAGGAGCCACCTGAAGACAAAAGGGCTAGAAGTGAGGTCACATGCTGGCAGAGAACCATTCCCCCCTACCTGTCCTACTCCAGGGACTGGGCATTCGGAAGGCTACCATCCTGAGATAGGCTGACCAGTCTGTGCTTAGTGAAATGGGCTCTCTATGGAGCTTTGTAAAATCTACCAGTGAAGTCAAGAAATGGTAGTTCGAAGGGAGGGAAAGGGGCAAGTGGCAGCAGGGAATGAAGGACAGTCTAGGGTATAAAGCTGTATGGGATCACATCCCCTTTAGATAATTCTAAGAACAGGTAACCTTTACCCCAATACCACCATTCCAGCCCCCCTCCCTCTGCCAGGTGAAACTGTTTCTCATCCATTATTAAAAAGTCAGATTCTAGCCTTGAAAGGCAGCTAGGATAGTGTCCGGGGGCTGGGATTCTTCACCACCACAAGGGAAGACCAAGCCCAGGTACTCACAGGGAACACAGCAGGCCCATACTGGAAGGTGCTGGGGAGGCCCGGAACCCCTGTGTAGTATGGCAGGCTGGTATAACTGTAGCCAGGAGGCAGCGCCGGGTTCAGGAATGTCTGCTGCGTGGTGTGGTGAGTCTGAGTCTGGTTCTGTTGGGGTTGGGCCAAGGTTGTGGCCGGGGCCGGGGAGGAGGCATCCCCACGGCCAAACTTTGTGAGGTCACCTACGATAGGAGAGGACGAATGTACGTGCTGCTTCTTTCACCCCCAACTCCAGAAGACCCCGATCCAAGACTGTTAAAGTCCAATTCTTTGAATTACGTTTCTTTGTGGCAACACTTAGCATTGCTGAGCACACACTCAGCACAGTGCTAAGTCAAGCCAAACGTTGGATGCCTGTATAATCCTGTGGGAGACAGGCCCTCAGAACAAAGCTCCTGTGTGATTTCTCCGCCCACTCCTATCCTTTCATCCCCCATCCTTCCCGCCTTCCCTTGCTTCCCCTCCACGAGGAACACTCCATGGTGGACTCAAAACACATTAACAGGTCAGGAAAAAAGCTAGATCAAAGAGGACGACAGGTCAGGCATAAAAAGTATCATGGCCTAGCAAGGCAATGAGACTGCCACTGTGAGCAGGGAACTAGAGCTGAGAGAAGCAGAGAAAGGCCAGTTCAAGCACTGTACTTCCTGGCAAAGACTGGAGAATGGCAGAGAAAACTAAGTCAGGATGTCACCTGGAACCACAAGAAGACAGCTAAGTGGGATGAGAAGGAAATGTCCATCTTTTGCAGCATTCCAAATCTATCCACCCTGATTCATTACATCCATTCTATACCTTCTGCCAAAGGTCTTAATTAAAGTGTGAACTGGATCCCTTCTTGCTATTAATCAGGTTTCTGCCACCAATCCCAACACACTCTCCCTTCATTCGGCCCCGTCCCAGCCGTACCAGAGTAAGGATTGCTGGCCAGGCTACCATCCCTCCCAGTCAGCGGAGTGGTGGGCGTGGGAAATGGGATGCTGTAGTAATCCTAGAAGAGAGAAATCAAAGAGCCGACACTCAATGCCACTCACGCCCCAGCAGGAGTGCAGCACAAGGTGAGAAGCACAATGTTGGGAGTGCTGCAATTTATCCAGCCACCGGTTCAGCTGGCTAGAGCTGGCACGAACTCCAAGTTACTCTCGCATACACTGTCCCCCTCGCCTGGCCACAAACACAGTCAGACAAGGTCTACGGGTATGCCCACCAGAAAACACATCAAGTCCTTCGGAACCAATGATATTCTCAAACCTTTAGGTACTATCCCTAACAGTCTACTGCTACTGAAAAATAGATTGCCTTTCTGTAATTCAAAGTGCCTGACACATACAGAAAAAGCATCCAGAGAGCTCCAGAGTCCTCTGAGCTATAGATTAGGTTAAAATTTGTTTACTTCAAAGAATCACAACCGATTAAAAAAAAAGTTACCTCCTGTTAAAACCGCTTCCCAAGTCCCTGTGTTCTAACAGATCTTGAGAATCAGAGCTTGTGTGTGGACGTACAGGCTGGGGAAGAGCTAAGTCCGTGACTTATCAGCGGCACACCTGAGATAACCCCCCAACAGTAAGGTGAAGATCACTTTCTTTTCCTAAGCTCTACACCATATACTCACCAAGGGAAATCTCGTCTGAAGCATCTGTAAGTCATCATAACCATATACTTGTGGCTGGAAGATACAACAAACACGTAACAATATTAATAGGAACCGGTTACCACAGGAGCAAACCAAGGTGCTAAGAAACAAGATAAGTCATTCTTAGGAAGAACAGGACATAGATTACTTCAGTTTCCTTTAAGAGGAAAGAAGTGAAATACAAAGAAATTAAGTGATTCATGAAAGGTCTTAAAGCTTTCCTTGAACTATGTACGTACCACACTGTTTCAACTAGGCTGCCCAACACCCCCCCTCCTAGGCAGCAGTGGGACAGACAGGAGCCACATACGAACAACCTACTTTACTCTCTATTCTACCACTCTGTCACAGCCTCCAAAAATACGGCTTAAAATTCATCTCTTTCAGAAAGGATTCACATTTTACTCATTTTCTCTAATGTATGGGTACTAAGGTGGCACGTTTATTGTTAAAAAATGTGTAGGGGTGCCTGGGTGGTGCAGTTGGTTAAGCATCCATCCAACTCAGTTTTGGGTCGGGTCATGATCTCAGGGTTATGAGACTGAGCCCCATGTTGGGGTCTGCACTCAGCACTGAATCTGCTTAAGATTCTCTCTTTCTGGGGCGCCTGGATGGCTCAGTTGTTAAGTGTCTGCCTTCGGCTCAGGTCATGATCCTGGTGTTCTGGGTTCGAGCCCCGCATCAGGCTCCCTGTTCAGCAGGAAGCCTACTTCTCCCTCTCCCACTCCCCCTGCTTGTGTTCCCGCTCTCACTGCCTCTCTCTCAAATAAAATCTTTAAAAAAAGACAGAAGTACTCTCTTCTCTCTCTGCCCCTCCCACTCGTGCGTTCTCTCTCTCAAATAAATAAAATCTTAAAATATATATAAAACATTACTGGATGTTTCCCTCTGTATGATATTCACCTAGACACTCTATCTGAGGAACAAGAACAGGTGTCTTTTTAAACATTTCAAAATAAATACCCTTCACCTTAATAGACACCAAATCCACGAATCTGACAGAAGATACACCAGGGCAAAAAGCTACCAGTGTCCGTCGCCTACTTTCAGATAGTTGGGTCAGGGAACTCTGCCCTGACTGGTCAGAGCCAGCAAAGACCCTCCAAGACAAGGAATCAATCCAACCAGAGAAAATAATTCTCTGAGAAATGGAAAGGGATTCCAGGTAGACACTCTGGCCTTTAGCTTCAGAGGCCCAGAATCTGTGTTTCTCTTTTTCTTTTTTTAAATTTTATTTATTTATTTGACAGAGAGTGAGAAACAGCCAGTGAGAGAGGGAACACAAGCAGGGGGAGTGGGAGAGGAAGCAGCAGGCTCCCAGCGGAGCAGGGAGCCCGATCTGGGGCTCGATCCCAGGACCCTGGCTGGGATCACGCCCTGAGCCAAAGGCAGACGCTTAACAACTGAGCCACCCAGGCGCCCCCCAGAATCTGTTTCATGCAGAGAAAATACACAATAGAAGACATGGCTTCTGTCAGTCCTTCCTCTCTAGAAACGATTAGTCCTTCCCAAACTACAAAGATTAAAAACCTGTTTGCTTATATGTTACAACCTTCATTTATCCTGCACTTAGTTAGTCTTCCACCTGAAGCCAGAGCTGTAGAGCGTAGCCACCTCATCTTCATCATCTGCAGAAGGTGCTTCAGTCTCACTTACCGGGTAGGCATGTAACAGCCCTGGAGCCATAATGTACGGATTAGGCAACAATGGCGGGACCCCAGGAGGGAGGTTGGGAGGAGCTTTTCCTAAAAAGAGAAATCATTTTTATCCTGTCACACAATTACTTCTCTCCTCTGTCCCAGAGGAATGCCAACCACCTTCTACCTGAAGTTGTAGCAACTGAGCTCCGAGTCGAGGCTGTGACGGTGGAGTTGCTGCTGAGGCTGAGGCCCAAGCTGCTGCCGCTGTTGAGACTAGAAGAGACACTGACCACTGGGGGAGGCGCAGAAACCGTGCTGGACGTGGTGGAGAAAGTGCTGGAGGAAGAATGGAGGTTCGCCTCACTGTCCACGCTTGTGTGCTTAAAAAAGGGGGAGCGGTGGAAGACAGGAGGAAACAGTGGTTAGCAAAACAGTGATTAGCAAAAAAAAGGTCAAGAGAGATGCACACTCCCTTCTGCTGGTGAGAGCACATCAGCCTCCCAATTAAAAAGACTGTGGCAGAGTTCTGGGTGTCCTCTGCCAAAGGAGTTAGAATAAATTACTAACTATCCTCCAGCTGCACATTTCCCAAGACTCGTCAGGCAGGGGGTAGTTAACAACAGACCCACTGCACGTCATCCCCCGTCAGAGAGGCAGCAGAGCAAGTGGGGACAAACACCCCAGAAACCAATGCTGGTTGACCAGTGAACAGTTTAAGTTAAGGAAATACGTCCTGGTCTTCTCTCCCACATTCTCCTTCACTAGTTCAGCAAGTTCTGATGAATTTGAACCTCAAAAAGTATATTTGAGGAAAAAGAGACTAAAAGGAAACCTTAGCACTCATTATGTTTCCCTCGGTTTCTGGCAAACCAGACACCTTTGCCCAGAATGGGTCTTCCTTACCATCTCAGCCTAATTCCACATGTGGTTTTTCTAAATCACAAAAGTGAAATTAATGATTTGAGCAAAAGCTTTCATCTGGCCTCCACTTTGATAGGATGCCCAGACTCACATTGATGATTTTCAGCAGCCATGTTCGGCATATCTCAAATCAAGGAATGAGAACAGCCACACCAGTGAGAAAGGGACATTCTTACAGCATTTATCAGAATATACAAAAACCCACCCACTTCGGTGTTAAGAAGAAAGAAAAAAGTCACATAAAGACTCAGGTTAAGGGAACTGACCCAACAACTCCATAATATTTCTGGATTCTCCTGCCTCTGCCACCTCCTGAAGAGATTTCCAAGAATCCCCTTCTTGAAAAGTCTAAGAAAACCACACTTCCTCTTTTGCAGCATCACACTTACCAAAAGAGTGGATGTAGAAGTGCGCCCAGAAGATGTGGATGATGAAAGGGTATTCTGCTGCGTGGATAACGTGCTGCAAAGAAGAGGCTGCCATCAGCCACAGTGCTATGGTTATGTGACCTGGAGCTTCCGTCAAGAACACAGATGAGGAGATGAGACGGAATACAGGACCAAGGAGAGCGGAGATCGTGGGGGGCACAGTGGCCAGCCAAGGATAGGGAGCAGACACAATGAGAGTGGCTTCTGAGAAGGGAGAAGAGGCCTCCTCTGCTTATACTTCCCGTAGCTTTCAGGCCATCCAGCTCACTAACATGGCCCCTGCCAGGCGGCAGGGACAGGACAGAGGCAGAGAGCCCCATTACTGCTCCTCCCAGCCCCAACATCCTGCCGCGACCCCAATCACCTGCTGTGTTGTGTGGTAGTAGCATTCGGACTCTCCTCACCGTGGCTCAAGCCACCCAGGGAGGATGAGTGTTGACTGGCTGTTGTCAGTAAGGAAGCTGCAGACACCGTTTCGCTGAGAGGGGGGATGCCAGAAGTAGAAGGTGAGTCAGATTTCACTGCAGCGCCTGTAGCACCTGGAAATAAAGAATAAATAATTCACCTCATCAGAGGAAAGGGAGTGTTTATGAGAAGAAATGACTCCTAGTCATGAGAGTCCCAGGCTGTCCCCAAGCCAAGACTGTTGAGTTATTTAATAATGGACTGTGTGTGTTTATGTAGCCCCTCTCCCCCCGTTTTTTGTTTTTTGTTTTTTTTAAATTCCAAGCATTTCAGAGCACTGATCTCGTTTATCCAACAAAAGGAACCAAGGGTATTATCACTGTTCCGAACAAAGAAACTGAAAACTTAGGTTTGGTATTAAACAGCAAGGCAGCACCAGACGAAGACCACAACCCGAAGAGCCGGGCCTCTTCTCACTATAACCTAAAAAGAGCAAAAAATACCGAAGGGGGGGGGGGGACACTACAACGTAGAGGAAAAAGCCTGGAAAACACTTACCTTCAACAGATTGCGTGGTCTGTAACTGCGTGGCCTGCACAGAGCTGAAGCCATTCTGGTGTAAAAAACAGAGGAGTAAGAAACAGACAAACTCAAGCGACTAGGTCAAATTAGCACTGACTCAGCTTAATGTTCATCAAAAATCTTTCAGAGAATTCTGCAAGCTAACCAAAGTATTAGCGTAACGCAGACTATCCAAACAAAATGACAAGAATTTAAAATGGAAACGAAAACAAGGTATGCCAATCCTGTGTGACCCACGGCAGAAGGCAACCCTCAAACTGCTCGAGAGATCCCAAACCCAGAAGAGACACAGGAAAGGCCTCAGTCTAGGGCCCCGGGGCAGATGGGCAGTACGACAGTTCAGCCAAACCAGCCACTGTGCTGGCTGCATCTGACCATCACTCCACAGCACCTCTGGGACAGGCTGTCCCCTCACCGGGCTGAGACACAGCAAGGTGTCTACTGATACACACCCAAAAGTCTAGCACTCAGATCTTCCCAGAAAAGTAAACAATTATTTGACATTGAACAAAGAACAAAATCTTTACTACAGGGAGAATGGTTTTCTGGCTCTGAATCTCCAGGCTTGCTGAAAAGAACTTTTTAATTTCACAAACCACAAAAATGTGCTTTTTCCAGCTTCTCAATCCGCACTTCTGAGGTATCCCAGCACCATTTTGTCAAGAAGTAAAACACTAGCACTGAAGAGACTCTGCCCAATATTGTCCTAACCAGAGCCCAGGGACTCATAAAGCCACTACCTTTGCCTGAGTCAGGTCCTTTTGGGGTGATGAGGAGATGGAGCTGGGGTACCGTCGAGTCTGTGTGGACCTCTGTTCATACAGAGGACCCTGAGCATTATTTTGGGAGGTATAGGTTGTCGACTGAATTGGACCGCTCTGATAGCCGGACTCCTGACTCTGGTTAGATGAAACTGTGGATGAAGATTCACTGTGGGGAATGCAGAAGGAAAATCTCAGAGAAACAAAGCAGAACAGATCCACTGATACTAAGGAAATGGTGGAGATCTTCCACTAGAGCAATTTGACTATAATCAAAAAGAAAACTTCCAGCAACAAGTAAAAAAACAATCTTCTCCTGACAACAATAGGTATTTCCACATCCTAAAGAGTCAGGGATCTAAACTAAAACAGCTACCCTACTTTCTGCTGTTATAAGAAAAAGACGCAAAAGCAGAAAGGACAGACCACTCTTGATCCCTCTGATACACCCTAACAGGAACCCTAAGCACAAAGAAAGTCATTTTTTGCTCATATTCATTTTAAGGAATTCTGAGCTCCTGGCTCTCTCAGAAACCCTATTAGATATAAGGCTACTGGCAAAACTCTCCTGAGAACTTATAGAAATATCCACATGAATTAATGGCAATTATGATCCAACAGACAGGCTAGGGCCTAACACCTATATTTTTAAATTCGAAGGACTGACGAAAATAGCCTAGTCCCAGAAATTCCTCCAGGATTTTCTATTGCTTATGCTGGCCCTCCCTGATAGTTATCAGAGGAGGCAGGAAAGGTTCCTTTCAATTTGTGTGATATATCAATGCTACGCCTTTGTAGGAGGCCAGAGTCATACCCTTCATAGGCATAAGGCCCACCCCGAAGGACCAAATGTGTCAGAGGCATTGTTAGCCAGATGCCAAGGTCCTCTCTTAGAGGTGTTATGCACACCTCTTAAGAACTGGGCGCAGAGACTCTAAAAGTACCCAAGAGGCATATCTCCATCTGTTTAGAGTTACAGATAATCCTAGTAACAGTATTTTGAAATGCGTAACAAAATGCTATAATCGGCTACTTTTCCTTCACTTAGTCAGAGGCTCAGCCTCTTCAGAATTATAGGAAGCAGCAAGAGACTAAGAAAAAGTAGTAAAAGCCCAATAAAAAAGGTCTTATGATTGACGTTTCCTCTACCTGGCCGTGCTGGTATAGAGGCTACTTGGAGCCTGGCTTGAAGAGGCGCTCGTGGTGGGGGTGGACTCGTAATCAGAAAGGACGGGCTCTGACCCAAACTGCAATGCCCCAAACTGCAGGTTTAGCCCTGAGATATCTGCTGAGCCAGGCATCTCCACAGCCAGAGCAGGAATCTGTAAAGAGAAGGTAATGGTTTTATTACAACCTTACTGTAAGACTAACAACAGCAACAACAAAACCCTCTCTGCTTCAAATTTGCAGACTATAATCCCCTTACAATCTCAACTCCCAAATCCCACACCCCTTTTGCCCTAAGATGACACCCATCTCAAAGTTCAGGTACCTTTGAAGTCAAGGAGGCCTTTTTCTTCTGCTGTTTCAATTTTTGCTGAGCCGGCTGAGGGCTAGAGGACTGGTTGTCTGAAGACCCAGGAGACATCTGTGGAGCCGAGGTGGATTTGCTTGGCAGAGGAGAAGAAGGGGGTGGAGGTGCGGCTGTGGAGGTAACCACTGCGGGTGGCTTCTCCTGAAGGAACACCTCCATCATGGTTGAAGATGGGGTGAAAGCCTGGCGTTTGGTAAAGGGGCTGTGTACTGTTGAATCATTTGGGTTTTTCAAATCTGCATGAAGAAACCCAATATGTATGAGACCAAAGATGCTGATAAACCTCAAAAAAATGCTATTTTCCTACTCTAGAGCCATAAAAAGAGGCCCTGAAGATTCAGTACCTCATATAAATAGGCTCTCTTTTAGGGCATACTCTCATTTCTAAAAGTGACAATCACTGGATCGTATCTGTTCTAAGTACAGCCTAATCAAGTCAGGATAATTACCCTGCCTGTGTTAAGACAGGAATGTAGGAACTATCCATATCTAGAGTGTAAGGTCCTAAAATGGCCAAGTCCATGTACCTTCTCAAAGGCAACGTGTTGTTTTCAAACACTAAAAACCAATCTAGGGAGAATCCAAAAACTCCCAGGTCAACTGAGGACTGCAACTATGTATGTGTCTAATTTTGCTAAAGAGATACTGAGCCTCAACTTTTTACTATTCTCTAGCTTTCTGAACTCAGCCTATCTGATTTGGGGAAAATCAGTATGGGATACTAGCCAGTTGGCTGTCCTTCTCCTGACTTTAAGACATATTCTCCACCCTCGACTCCTACCAGCTTCTGGCATTAATGCTCCAATGCTTAAAGAATTCAAGTCACTTTCCATCCTTCTCACCGTACTGCACCAGCGATGGGGATTGTGAGGCGGAGCCCATGTCCCAAGAGGAGGTGGTGGTGGTTCCAGACTGAGAATGCTGTGCCGCCAACTGGGCCAGGGCCTGAGCAGTCTTGAACTGCTCCAAGAACTGCGAGCCCGTGGTGCTGCCACCTTTGGCTTCGCCGACATCACCAAATCCTTTCCCTAACATGCTCACCTGTAGATCAACACAGAGATGAGAGAAATCTACAGCAAGCAAATGTGTTCACTACTACGGTGAGAGCCAGTAGAGATGAGACAAGTAAAGAATGTCACGAGACTGAGTACACAGTCTAGTCCTTTACAGCACGATCTCTGGAGTCAGACTGCATAGGTTCAAATCCTAGCTACATAATCATGGAAAACTTATTTGTAATTTCTCTGTACCTCATTTTCCTCACCTGAAAATAGAAATGAAAACAGTACTGCATAAAGTTGTAGGAGGATTAAACTAATAATGTACATAAAAAAGCATTTAATGTATGTATGGCACATAATAAGCACTCAAAAAAATGAGAGCCTTTAAAATTTATACCATCACTTCCTCCTCAGGGATAAAGATCTAATGACTAGAGGGAATTTTTTTTCTTTTTAAAGTTTTAAATCAACCAGTATGTGATTATTAAATTAATATGAAGGTTAATATAAAGTCTTACTTTAGCTGTTAATATCCGTGCCTCTTCCACTAAATAGCCGAAAGTAACAAGAAGAACTAACTGGAGCCTCACCTCAATCCTGCTCATAACTAGCACAGAAGCCAAAGAAGAGAAGCTAAGGTTCTATCAAAACTTTGGCACCA
The DNA here is from genome assembly GCF_017311325.1 of Ursus maritimus. Lineage (NCBI taxonomy): Eukaryota > Metazoa > Chordata > Mammalia > Carnivora > Ursidae > Ursus > Ursus maritimus. The sequence goes on along the minus strand of NW_024424452.1, from coordinate 39,840,746 downwards.
GACAATCAAATAACAAGTATCACCTGCTTTGTCTGTATGTCTCCAGTTCTACAGGGTAATCATGAATAACAAAGCAAAATTTACTTTTAAAGCTTTTGGGAGATTCTCCCCACTCCCTACTGCCAGGTAAGATGACCAGCCTTGTCCAGAAGGTGAACCATGTGACCTTGACTACTTCAAAACACCTTCTAAGAGATTTAAAATCTAGTTTTCCTTAGGTTCTTACCCAACCATACCATCCTCATCAACACTGAGCAGTGCCTTTTTTTTTTTTTTAAAGATTTATTTATTTGAGAGAGAGAGCACGTGCATGCACAAGCTGGGGTGGGGGACAAGCGTGGTACAGAGGGAGAGAATCCCAAGCAGACTTCCTAATAAGCACGGAGCCCAATGCAGGGATCAATCTCTTGACCCTGAGATCACGACCTGAGCCCAAACGAAAAGGGACATTTCACTGAGCCACCCAGGCGCCCTGAGCAGTGCTTTCTTATACAAAACCAATCTGTCTAACCCAAGGTAAGGCATTTTCCCCACTTCAGTCTATATCACAAGATTATATAAACAAAAACACCAGAAGTCGAGTTAAAAGTATGGGATTATGGCAAAGAGAGGATTTCATATAGCAATGATTACCAAATAGTCTGCAAGTGCAGAGCTTTAACATTAAAGGCATAGCACATTAGATAATGTCCACATATCATACATGATAATGAGGACCTCCTATATTATTTACATCTACTAAATCTTAAGGGAAATTAATCCTCTAATATTTACTCTTAATGGGAAAAAAACATTAAATAGCATACTGATTAATACAGCTAATGGGAAGAACACAATGGTATTTTTAGTTTAACATCATGTGACACATTAAACAGGATGTTAAGATAAATGAAATATGCTGAAAACTTATTTTCATACCAGAACTTGAATTATAATCCAGGCATTAAAAAGGCAATTAAAAGAGATACAGAGCACTACACCACATTTTCCCACCATATATCTCAGGGGTTGGCAATTATATCCTTATCTTTATGGCCCCTTATGACTTTTGTCTCATTCTCCTTTCTTAAAAAAAGGTTTTTTTAGATTTATTTTTTTTTGAGAGAGAGAGAGAGAGCGAGCACGCGTGCACACATGCGCACGATGTGGGACTTGATCCCAGGACCCTGGGATCACGACCTGAGCTGAAGGCAGAAGCTTAACCAACTGAGCCACCGAGGCATACTTCATTCTCTTTTTTTAATCCCAACGCTCTGCTCCCTGTCCCTTCTTCCCCACCTTTCCTCACCTGTCACCTTCCATATACGGCAGAACACCAATCACCAAATTACTATTGACACACACACAAAAATTTTTAGACAACAGTTAAAACTGACAGTTCTGGATTAGAGGCTAGCTCAGCAGTTTTCTATTTAAAATAATTACTATAATCCTACTACCAGAAAAATAAAATTATATGCACACACATGGTCTCTTACCTCTTAAAACTATAGTATCCCTCCACCAAAAAATAAACAGACAGGAAGGGAAAAGCAAAAAGAAAAAAAGGAAAGTAGTTCTTCTCAGGATTTGCTGACTATAAAAAAAAAAACAAACTGGTCCCCCCATGATCTCCTTATTTGCTGCAAATAAAGTTTCCTTTGTGTGACAAAAAAAAAAAAAAAAAAAAAAAAAAAGAAAAGAAAAAAAATTGGTTCATCATCTTTGTTTAGCTTAAATGATTCCACTGCTATAGTTAATGACCTTGAGTTTTTTAACTGAATCAGTAAGTCACATGCCATAAGTAATCTAGGTATTAACAAACAGCACCACTGCTGCTCCAACATTTGTGTAGCCCTTATCCACGACCCGATTTCATCTTTCCACAGCTCAATAAGGCAGGTAAAGCAAGTACTCTTATCCCTGCTTACAGAGAAAGGGAGTAACAGTAAGTAGAAACATTCACGAAAACTTCAAGTTTTTGGAAGCCTAGTCCAGAAATGTCTGGTTTAAACAAATTTATATGGCAATTGTTCCATCAAAAAATAGGGAAGTGCTATAACCGCCCATCGAAGTTTAATTAGGATTAAAAAAGAATTAAAATTTGAAGTCCTTTTTTTTCCTCTTTAAGAGCAAATAACATCCAGCACGGTGAGTATTCAGCAAGTGAGGCGCGCTCATTTTTAGAAGAAGATTCAGTGTGTCCAAAACTAAGTCCTCCTCTGGCGGCACCCCTACCACCCAATTCTACGTCTCTACACCCAACGTTCCTTAGAGGACAAAAGGGGATGCTTTACATCTCCGTCATCAGAAGGCAGTACTGCATGTATGTGCTGGGGTTGGCAGGAAAATGTGGTTAGAAGACACCATGTGTCCTACTTACCATACTGTGATGAGAAAACGTGTTTCCGGAAGTAGGCTGTGTTATGGCACTCTGCTTCGAATTACTGAATACCAGAGGCTGGGCAAGAGAAGGAGCCTGAGATGGATCCAGATTAGATGAATCATTCTCCACGGAAGATGGAGTCTTCCCCAACAAAACAGCAAGGTCAATTCTAGTGGAGAGAAGCAACATCTTGATAAATAATGACAGAACATTCTAGCATTCCCCAAATCCCAACTCAGATTATGGCTGGATCAAAACGAGGTCACTCATCAATAACACAAAGACCTGAAATGCTTAATTTACCAGAACAATTCACATTTAAGAGCCACTATAGGATCGAAACTGTGTTCCAATGGCGTTGTCATCCGTAGTAATGTTAAATATTTCAATTTAGTGAAATCAATTAAAGGGAATAGCAAATGTTAGTTTTAATACAGCAGCTTGATATTTGGGCCAAAATTTACAATTTTTTTTTTTTAAAGATTTTATTTATTTGACAGGTAGAGAGACAGCCAGCGAGAGAGGGAACACAAGCAGGGGGAGTGGGAGAGGAAGAAGCAGGCTCCCAGCAGAGCAGGGAGCCCAATGCAGGGCTTAATCCCAGGACCCGGAGATCATGACATGGACCAACGGCAGATGCTTAACCTAGACTGAGCCACCCAGTCTTCCCATAGTGAGCGTCTCTGAACCAAAGTTTACGATAATGAGGTTACTCAGGGTGGGACGACCCCCCACATAGCTTTAGGAAGGGGGCTGCCACCAGAAACACCAGGAAGGGGATTAAAGGGTTAAAACTTTCAGCCATAGCACACTCTACCTACTCTTAGGGTTGGAAGGGAGCTGCAGACTGGTTTTAACAGCCAATGGTTTAATCAATCAGGCCTATTTAAGTAATAAAACTGGGAGGCTTTGTGCCCCACCCCACATCCTGCCAAATGCAACTCTTCCATTGGGCTGTTGTTCTTGAGTACTGGTTGTTAACAAACCAGTGACGGCAAGGAAACTCTTCCCTGAGTTCTGTGAGTCATGGTAGCTGATTACTGAACCTGAGAAGGAGGCTGTGAGAATCCCCAAATTTGTAGTCAGCCAGGCAGAGCTGTGTGGATAGCCTGGGCACCCATTTGCAGCTGACCTCTGAAGCAAGGGCAGTCTTATGGGATAAAGGTGTCAACTAGGGTCTATGCTAAGTCTGGACAGTGTCAGAATTGAACTGAATACTGAACACCTAGTTGGGTGTCAAAGAATTGAAGAACTGGTGTCAGAAAAACAATATACATCACCTCTGGTGTGATGTCCCTAACATCCTATTTCTAGTGCAATTCTGGACTTTCTGAGTCAACAGCTATCATACTCAGGTCTAGAAATAATCCAAGAGGATTTCCAAGGATAAAAATATTCCTGGTAAGTGTTTCTCCCTCTACTGACCCCAATACCGAGGGTTCAAGTTTGAAAAAGTTCATTAGCCAGATCCTGTGGTAAAAATGGATCACTTCACTGAGTAGGCTCTGTGGACAGTTGACAAAGATCTTAATTATAAAGCAAGAAAAGAAGCTACTGAACAGTTCTGCAACTCAAATAAATGAAAACATTTCCATGTTTAACTTTACCTTATTACCAGATAAGCTATATTGTGCTAAATTTTAATTCAGGTTGACCTATGTAATTAAAGAAGCTATTTTGGAGAGAATCATTTTTAAAATTGTAATATATGGACTTCCATTCAGTAGATCAACTCCTATAAACCTACTGATCAACTAAAGAGGAACCTAGTATGCTCTGATTACCATTACTACCGACACCACGGGGGCTTATGAAGGCCCAGTGTTACTCCTCCTTACAGCTCTCTCCCCAGAACCCTCTGGGAGAAGACATGGAACTTTACCACACACTTGCCTCTGACCAGCAGTGATTGTCACATTCTCCGCAGGCAGAGGTACTGAAGACACATTAGAGGCAGTGAAGATCTTGGTCTCAGAAAGCTGGAAAACAGAGGGATTAGTCACTCCTGGTGTTAGGTGGGCTACAGTCAGAAACCTGGCATAGGTAAGGGGAATTTAACACCAAGGAAAAGGGAGAACCCCTCAGATGAGAGAACCACCTACCCAGAGGAACCCTACGTGGACTGACCTCCATGCCCCTTCTAGACAGGCTCAGTGATTTCATCAAGAGGGTAAAATCAAAAAACCCGGTAAAATATAGTGGAGTCCCATGATACGCACACTGAACTTAGAAGCTGAATACACATGCTTACACAGAAAAAGAGAGAAACCTTTTTATACCTTCCCGTCAGAGTTCCCAATACCCATCTTGACCCAAACCAAACTTTATCTTCCACTGCCCCACTCAAAGAAAGAAAGGTTACAGCCAAGACAAAGACAGAAATAAATTAAATCCTAGCTTCTGAGCAGTAAGGACCCAAGTACTGGTGAATTAAGGTCTTTTTAGGGATAATTTCAACAATATGCAATTTTTGCCTTAATGGTGACTTTATTACACCTAGTCTTTGCAGTGTAAGACCTGAAAATTAGGTAAGCAATTGTAGGGAATAACTTATCCTACTATTCAAAACTTGATTTGGTTTTGTTTCCACTTTTTGATTAAAATCTCTTCTCTAAAAAGAGGGAATCCTCTCCCCCAAATATACCATTCTCTGAAAGTTGCTTAAACAGGTAAGCCAAATATTAGAAAGTGTTCACAAGGCAGTCTAGCTCAGTTACAACAGCAAAGAATCACCCTCTGATGCTGATGCAACTGAAATTTTAAAAACTCAGGTCTGACAAACCAAAACAGTTTGACCTATCACCCTCTCACCATATGACCTGTCTTGCCTGAATATATACAAGTACAGGAAAGTAGACTGAAAAATGTTAAAACAGGAGTTAATCCATGATCACTGAAAAGTAGAATTCACAACAAAAGTTTGACTGTGACCAAGAATCAGCAAAATTCTTTTACTCAGGTACCACTCCAGTGATTCACAGAACTTGTTTACACGCCACCTCTGTGCCATCCATGTACGAGGGTTCCAAGCTGAGTCAAGCTGGAAGACAGCCAGTCCTATATATTCATCTCAATTACAAAGTTGGCCTTCAAGTAAATAAAAGGGTTCCAGAACCAGGCAGACTGTAAACTTGAGGAAGTGGTACAGTATCTTTCACTTTGTACCCACCTCCTAAGCTAATCCCAGGACCATACACCAATGCCTGAATGTGAACCAAATAACGGAACTAGCTGGAGTCGAGTCGTGTGCCACCAGCGGCTGTCACTCAACGCACTACCTGCCTGACTCCATTTCTGGTGCCCTACCCAACCACCATTTCTTCCTGGGATAAATTCGACAATCAGATATTGGACTTACACAGGTGCACTTGCCCTTTCCATAGTCTGGTTCCACAGAGTCCTGTTCATGCCCAGTCTCCTTCATATAACATATGTGAAATGTTCTGGCTCAGAACACTATTTTGGATGTAAAAGTTTTGGGTCAGAATCTTAAGGGTGAATTTTGAGGGGTAGAAACATACCCATTTTCTATCCCTAAACACCACTTAGGGATAGAAGACACTAGTGAGGAATGACCTGGGAATACCTACATCTTCATTCCAATCTTCAGTTCCCCACTCCTCTGTTGCAGTCCTCCATGCACCTGGCAATAAGGAAAAATACAGTGAAATGATTTTAAGTGACAGTACAAGGCATGTGCAAAAAACACTAATGTGTTAACATTTTGGCAGCCAAAAGTGTAACCAGATTTTAGTATTCAGAAGGGTTTCCTAGGCTCCAGGAGAAAAAGACTACTTACAAAGTGATACCTCAGAACACCAGGGTTTTAATAAGATTATGATTTCACACCTACTTTCAGGTTTTGTTACACAGTTTTAACAGCAAAGACAGCGAGGGTGAGGGGACAAAGGGACAGACCCAATGCTCCAGGCAAACTCTTAAACCCTTCAGCCCCCCGACTTAGTGGTCAATCCAAGTGAAATGACAGCAGTCAATTTAAACCAGAACATTAACTACACCAACTCATCCGATATGAGACAACACTGTGGGCAGTCTGGAGAGAGCAGCAGTGCTGAGGAACACAAAGAGCAGGGAAGAAGGACCAGCTTCCAAACTAAGGGAACGGACAACTATCTGCTACTGGAACTCAATTTAAAATGTATACTCAGTAGCAGTTAGTTTATAGATCTTATTGGTCTAACCGTAAGAAACCCTCATGGGTCTTGCTCTTTTCAAAAGACACTGGCCAAAACTGAGAAATCCAATGTGTCTGGTAGTTAGTATCCTAACCCTAATCCTACAGAAGATGACCTTTAACCTGCCCAGGGCACTGCGCAGACACTGCCAAGTGTACACTCTCCTCAGGGTGGTAATAATGAGGTCAGGACAGTTTCTACAGGAAAGGTCCATCAGCAGTCAAACCACCTTCCACATTTCCCTTGTTTTGTTTCATGTATACACAGATCCTCAGGAAAGGAAACTGTTCCATGAGAGCCAGGATTCTTCCCTTCAACAAGGTCTACAGTAAGAAATAACCACCCGCCTATAGAAAAGGACAAGAACACTCCTTTATTTTCTTCTCTAGAACAACAGTACATATTAACTCTTAAAGCCTTCTTTCCAAATGGAGAAACCTTAAAAGAACAAAAGTCTGGCATTCAGATATTTCACTGTCACTAAAGAGAAATATCCTAAACCTACAAAACCCATCTGAAATTCTTCTAGGGGTGCCTGGCTGACTCAGTCAGTAGAGCACGTGACTCTTGATGTTGGGGCTGTGCGTTCGAGCCCCACACTGGGTGTGGAGATTACTTCAAAATAAAATCTTAAAAAATAAAATGAATTTCTTCTAAACTTTTAATAATGAAAGAACCCTATTTCCTAGAGAAAAAGATGTTCATTATAATACCTCTCCCAGGGCATTGTAACCGGACCAGGGAAATTCCAAAGCACTTAATAATGGCAATGTTCTCCAAATCAAACTAAAGTCCAATCTCAGTTCACCAAGTCACAAAGCACATTCTTTTCTCTCTCTGGTGACACTACTCTTCCTCTGCGTGGACATCCATCCTGCCCTGGATAAATGGAATCCAAAATCTGTCCATATACATAATCCTGGAGTTGGAAGTGACCTGATTAGTTATCTCCTATTGATAGGCTCTCTCAAGGCAGGAATGTTTTCTTGCGTTCGCAACTGCATCTGGGATGGAAAGGAAGACTGGAGATGCCTACTTGATCCCATACAGGACGTGCAGTCGTGGCCAAGGCGGCTGTACTGAGGTGGCACGAAAGAAAAGAAAGAGTGCAAAGGCTCTGAATGACAGGTTAAGTGTTTCCATTCTGTCAGCAGACAGCAGTCAATGTAAATGCTAAATCTTCATTAATGGACAAAAATTTTTAAGAAGGAAAAACAGGCACAGAGTATGAGAGAGAAAGGCAGAAAAGGAAAAAAGCAGGACGACAGAAAAATGACATATCCACAGATATTTCAAATTCATAAAAATCTATAAAAATATCCGGGGCAGTTAGGCGCCTGGATGTATCATACCAGGAGCAGTCTCAAATTTTCGGGGATAATTTGACCCCTCAACCCCAATGAAATCAAGTCCTGAAACAAAGAAGAAAAGAAAAGAAAAAACAACCGGTGAAATTTTGCTTATGAATGAGAACATTTGCCCCCAAAACACAATTCCCACTGTACCTGTGGATATTTTAAGGGTAGGTTTCAATTTCTTTTTAAATAAAAAAGGGAATTTGAAGTTTGCTATCATGAGAACACAAAAAGAGATCATGCACAAAAGTCAGTTCGTGCTGTGAAATTAATGGAAATACATGAAGCTACACTCAACTCTTTCACACTAACAAGATGACAGCAGCACCACACAGTTTTTCATTCAGCCACTGGTCAGATTTCTGATTCTAACCTCCCAAATCTGTTATTCTCTACTCCGAAGAAATAAACACAGACCTCACCGTTCCAAACCAGATCCTTGCTGAAAACAGCTAAGGCTTGCAATCTAGGACTGGGACTCCATGCCTGATTTTCTATCCACAACTGAAAACAAATCCCTTGACAGCTATTATTTTTTTCTGCCAATGATAAACCAAATACCCAAGAACTGGAGCTCAGAAACAGTAACTTTTGTTACTCAGACTGCTACCACTGCCTCTACAAAGCCATCAAGAGATGAATGAAGAGCAACTCTGCCTCCAAAGTAATAAAAGACATTTCTTAGCCAATTGGTCTAGGGAATTGAAACAGATCTCCATCTTGTCAATAACTTAACTTCAGCCTCCACCAAAGGGAAAACTGTATTAAAAATGCATTTATAAGACAGTGTGGTAAACAAAAACTGCATCAGGGATGGAAAGGAAGACTGGAGATGCCTACTTGACCTAAGACATAATACCTCGTGGGCAGTAGATGAACTGTTTGTGCCAAAGACCCTCCTAAAGACAGAGATAAAGATCAATGATCTTTGTTTTTGTTTGTTTGTTTTTAAAGATTTTATTTATTTATTTGACAGACAGACAGCCAGCGAGAGAGGGAACACAAGCAGGGGGAGTAGGAGAGGAAGAAGCGGGCTCCCAGCAGAGGAACCCGATGTGGGGCTTGATCCCAGAACGCTGGGATCATGCCCTGAGCCTAAGGCAGACGCTCAACGACTGAGCCACCCAGGCGCCCCAGGAGCAATGATCTTTGAAAAGGGGCAAGGAAAGTAAATGGATAAGGAGTCAAAGAGCCTAATTCATACTCTACTATTAAATCATTCCCCCCTTTACAGGAACGTCTCAAGCTCTCCACGTGCTGGCTCAGCCATAAGGAAGTTAGTGATCTCATAAGAATAAAAGACTCTGGAGCCTAGAGGTTGTTCTTATTTAAAAAGGCAAAAGTATCTTTTACTCCCAAACACCTCCTGGTATATCCCACAAGCCTAAAATATCCTTAAATATATACACCCTATCCAGATACAGATACCAAAGTCAGCTAATGACAACAAAAAATCTTATTCATATCCCCTAATATTCTTCCACGCTCAGAAAACTATCCAATAAATAGAGCTGGAAAGATACAATTTCCTTTTTCCCCCAGATAGAGATTTTCCAAAAATGAAGGGAAAAAAGATATTCTTACCCAGTGCCAGAAAACAATTAAGCTGTCTGTGGGCTTTGATTCTGGGCCTTGTTTACCTCTACAACTAGTGGCTCGATTAATTATGGATACCTTTTCAGAAAGCAAAGCTAGACGCCCTAGGTAACACACCTGGACCTAATGCAGCCACACAGCGTGACAGAAAGAGCATGGCCTTTGAGAGTCCATCAATTCTGAGTTCAAATACTAGCAAATTTCACAACCGCCCTTTCAGTCTGCTTGTCATCTGGAGATGGGGACCAGCGTCAATCTCACATAACAGCAAAGACGACCAGGTGAAACAGCATTATGAAGTGCCCACAGGCACATAGTCAGGAAAGAGAATATATACAGTATTTCAGTGGCCATCCCTATCTCCAACATCTCTGCACCCAAAAACTATTCCTCCACTTTTTAATATGACTATAACCTCAAAATAATTATTTCCTTAGGTTTTTAGAGACAAGAAACGATGAACAGTCACTCACTCGTCCCATCATCTGGTTCGAAGTGGCCAGTGTTGTTCCACGTATTGCCGCTATTATTGCCATAGTTATCATCAGTATTGGCCGGCTCTGCATAATCAGCTGGGTTAAAGGTTCTGGGGGTGGGGGAAAAAAAGCTTAAAATTTTGAGTCTCTGACCTCTAAGCAGCATCAGCAAAAAGTAACTCGGAGAGGAGGGCCACAAGAATCTTGACTTTTCCCAACTACAGGTCAAGCACAGCCCCATTCTATAATCCTGTATGTGTCTACTTTCCTCACTTACCAGCCTACCTAAAATTCTTAGTATAATCTCAATTTATATCTACACTCTAATCTGGATTAGGATATCAAGAATCGTAAAAAAATCCAAGTGAAATTCTGGAAAACAGCAGGTTTATGCACTCAATTGAAGCTATGAGATAGAAATAATGACCCAGGTGGTAAACATTTATCTCTAAGCCCGACATCTACATACCTATTTGATTAAACAGTCTAGAAATCTTTCTGATCACAGTTCGGTTAAGGCTGCCTATTACCTTCAGGATATCAGTATATCAGCCACTCTAGAATATTATAGTGATGCTTAAGGGAAAAAAACTTAAAGACTTTGGTATCAAATCAATAAACTTACCCCATTCCTTGAGCAGAAAACCTTCCTCCTCGTCTACCAGAGCCACCTAAACAAAAAAGAGAAAAAGAGAGGAAAAGAGAAATATTTTAGAAATTGATATAAAACTATCTTGCTAACTGAGGCAACTCTGGAATAGTTAAGTGGCTGATACTGTTAGATGTTCTTTCTCTCACCCCGTAGTATAGTCAATATACCACAATAGGACAATTGTTACTATTGACAGATTGTTCCTTTGCTGACCAAACTGCTGGGTTCTTTTTTTTTTTAAAGATTTTATTTATTTATTTGACAGAGATAGAGACAGCCAGCGAGAGAGGGAACACAAGCAGGGGGAGTGGGAGAGGAAGAAGCAGGCTCATAGTGGAGGAGCCTGACATGGGGCTCGATCCCATAACGCCAGGATCACGCCCTGAGCCGAAGGCAGACGCTCAACCGCTGTGCCACCCAGGCGCCCCCAAACTGCTGGGTTCTTAAGCAAATACATTAACATCAACAATAAAGACTAAAGAAAATGACACCTACCTTCTTTCCCACTGCCCCACTCAGCAATCTCTAAAATTTGCATGACATCTCAACAATTAAGATAATGAGGTGCCATGTGAATTTGCTTGTTTTCAAATAAAGTAGACCCCTACAGAACTAATAAGAGTACCCTGCCCCCAGTATTCACCCCTGCCCCCCCAGAAATTGATCACCTCTGCCTCGGCCACGTCCTCTTCTGCCTCTTTCTGTGCCTCTTCCAGAAGGCCCGCCACTCTTGGTGCCATCTAATCCATTTTCCTGACCCCGAACTGAAATTAAAAACACAGCCAGAGTAGAGTCAATGGAATTTGTGTAAATATGTAAATGGCATGTATAGATGGTAGTGGGGAGACAAAAACAAGGAAGAGAAAATGAGCTGGAAGGATGGGACATGATGGTCACTAGGGGAAAGGTGATGAACCACAACAGAGATCTGTAAGTCAGACAACTTTACAAATGACTGCAGGGTAATTTCATGCCAAACTGGCAGCTGTAGCTAGAAAATGCTACATGTAAGAGATACCAAGGTCTCAGAATAAACAGTGGCAAGAAAAAAATCAAAAGGATGGTATTACGGTTACTAGGTCCAGCCTAGCAGGGTCCTGACATCCCTGAAGTCCAGACATTACTGACCCACAGCTGGTTTTGTTAAAGCCCCATGCATACACTCTCGTCCACGGCTGGCACCTCTCCCTCGTCTTGGTGGCCCACCACGTCGCCGACTATAGTCTCTGTCACGGTCTCGATTTTCTTTGCCTTCCTCGTTGGATTCCGTTTGGCCACCATCCTTCTGTCCTGAGACTCCCTTCTTCTTCCCGACCATCTCCCACGAATGCTAAAGAAGGGCAGAGCATCCACGTCTAATCAATATGGATTGCTATCAGGAAACCACAGATAAAAGCTGGGAAAACTGTTAACCATTCTCCTCTCATCATCCAAGTCTAAGATACTTCCACTAATTTATGTCTGTTTACATGAAGGGTACAGAAAGAATCTCCATACAAATTCTATACCTACCACTGCAAAACTTAAGTCCTTTTTTTGTAGGGGAGGTGCTTATAGCTAATGGAGTGCAGGGATCACTTCCAAAAGGATTGCCAAGATCTGGATCCAGTGTAGTCACTTGGCAGATTAGTCAAAGGACCAGTTACTGGTCCCTATCTTTCAAGGGTGTTTCCTGGACTGAAAAATTAATTCCCTTTGGATTCAGTGACTCTCAACTTTTTATAGTCTTATTCACGTCAAAACAGAAAAGAACTAAAAGTTTCTAAAGGTTAACTTTGAATTCAGAATGAATGAACAGCTGAACAGCATTGACTCCTGGACACATTCTCTAATCAAGCAACCCAGAATTTAGGAGGAAAACAACTACAACTACTCCTCACCACCCCCACCTCCCCACCACACTCCAGGACACGCACACCAATTTCCTTTGCTAAAAGACCAAGTAGCAGTCAAAAAGGCACCGCCCTGGCCCTGAGACGTGTGGACTAAAGGAAGCCTTCCATTCCAGGTTTTACACATTGTGCTCTCCCTATACTTCCTAAACCGATACAGTCCAATTAAACTTTCCCCAAAGCAGAATAATCTATGATTCATTTCAGACTGCAGGACGGAAAATTTGTGGTAAGGAAAGTAAGCTAAACCGTCTTGCAAAAACCTCATTTCTTAGGAAATGAGTTTTATAAATTTGAAGTTTTAAAAACACACCCCCTGATTCACACATATTTTGCAGAAAATATGTACAAATAAAAATTCCCAAACACCAAGACTACCAGATCTTTACTACCCTAGTTACCATCTTACTCAAACAACGACCCAGCGCTCAGCAACAACTATCCAATATCTAATAACTTTCAAAAATACGGACCAAGTATAATATGAAATGACTATTAATTTTTCTAGGGCTGATAATATTATGGTCATACAGAACATCCTTCTTTAAGAGAAATGTGCTGCAGAGTATTTTATTTATGGTGACTATAACTTACTTCCAAATAATTCCAAGTGCCCATCAATGGATGAATAAACAAAACGCGGCATATACATATAATGGAATATTGTTCAGCCTTAAAAAGGAGTGAAATTCTGACACATGGCCACAATATGGATAAAACTCTGAAAACACTACGCCAAGTAAGAAGACATAAAAAAACAAATACTGTATGATTCCACTTACATGAGGTACCTAGAATAGGCAAATTCATAGAGATAGAAAACAGAAGAGGTTACCAGGAGCTGGGAAGACGGGGAAAGAAGGTACTGTTTAAGAGATACAGTATTTGTTTGAGAAATGAAAGAGTCCTGGAAATGCATAATGCTAATGGTTGCACAACATTGTAAGTATACTTAACACCATTGAATTGTACACCTAAAAATAGTTAAAATGATAAATTTTAAATATATTTTACTATAATTCAAAAAAATGTTTTAAGTTAAAAACTCAGCTTAAAATTATACCAAAATCATAACTACAATTCTAAAGAATCTACAATAGTCCACTAACAATTTTTAAAAAGATTAAGTATCCACCCAGGACTTGGCAGCTCCTTGTTGCCTATTCTTCCAGTCCAAGCTCATTCCACACTACAGCTGGTGGGTCGTTTTATGCTCACAGTAGCGTCAATTCGTAAGTTATAGTACCCCTCTTATAACTAAATCTGCATTAGGAACGCTGGAAACTAGACTCAAAACAGTTAGCTTTCAGAGTTTTCAGCTAATCTGTCTCAAAACCTGGCAAGTTTCAGAAGCCTGTCACCTTTTCCCTTCTCTATGTTATGTATCAGCTGCTGGCACTACCTGGGTTCTACAAGGAAAAGGAATTACTATGATCTTCCCAAAGGCACTGCCAGTTTTCTGATGTGATCTCACCCACCCAAATACATCCAACATCCCCTGGCACTTGATATTACTTCCCACTGGTTTCACTAGCAGCTGGTATATTTGTGGCATAAGCTTACATTCTCCAATTTATTTTCCTCTCTGATACTGTGGAAGGTTAGATTTGTAGCATTAGGCAGAAGACGCTGAAGGTGAAACAAAATGTGACTTAAAGAAAGGAGGGAGGGAACAAGGGAGGGAGGGAGGAAGGAATCCAGACTTTTAAAAGGCATGAATAGTCCCACCTCTTCCCCCAACCCAAAAATCTTGCAGACAATTATTCTAGAGTAAACTCAAAGTGAGCCGAAGGCACTATTATCTGATTATCCAGACGATAATTTTCAAATAAAATCAATAATGTAAAATCTAAGACCACACTTTTTTTTTTAAGTAAACTTTACACCCAACTGGGGCTTGAACTCACGACCCTGAAATCGAGTCGCATGCTCCCCTGACTTAGCCAGCCAAGCTCCCTGAAGACCACATTTTTGAAGAGAAAAATCCACAAATTTAAATTCAATGACTAAAAAAAAGTCTTCCACTATTATTTCCTATTGTCTCAAAGAAACTGACAAACCTCCAACATTTAGCTAACGTGACACTGTAACACCAGTAAGCTGATCTAAGGGTGAACTCTGGTTATCTATCCCAACCAAAGATCCCCAGTATAAGACCAAGTAAAGGAAAATTACTTTAAAATGATACACTGCTCATTAAAACAATAAAGTTCTCTGCTACGCACCACAGGAACATCCCAAAGGTTAGTAAGGCAGAATCCCTATTCGTGAGGGACTTAACAATTTGGGACAGTGATAGGACAAGCACAAAAATATTAAGTGGAAAAGAGAAGAGGTGAAATTCTAGGGCAAGAGGTCCTCCAAGATATCTCCTATCATCTCCAGGGACGGTCAAAAGGCTGTTAACACTCTCTCTGCTACCTCAACAGAAAACAAGTTCAAGCAATGAAAACTATTGTAAAAGGTGACACTGATGGGAATGTCTTGAAATCAGAATCCACTAGTTTGTGTGTCTTTGTTCAACAGCAATAAAACAGGTGAGCAGATTGTTCTATGATTAGTAACTAAGGTTAATATATAGCATCTCTAATTCAGACTAACCCAGTCTGGGAAAGTTGCTAGCCTGGAATGAATAATTTATTCTAAGCAAATTGAAAGAGACAGATTTTATGTTTTCTCCTACTTATTGTATATAAATTTTAAGTATTTGCAACCCGCAGCAAACGATCTCCAGGACAGTTCTCTGCTCCATTTGGAGAATAAGATATTCTCCTTCAAGTTGGTTACTCCACTTGCTATTTTTAGAATATCCTGAGCTTCTCAGCCAGGGACCCACTTTCTAGAATGCTCTATTAACACTCTACCGTATCTGGGTTTCCTTCCAGTAGGACATTGATGGCTCTGTTGACATCTCCATTGCAGTCATGCAAAGCAATGACACATTCATCCTGGTTCTTGCCTGTGATATCAATCAACTGAAAGAAAAAGATCAGCAACCATCATGAACAAGCTTGTACACCTCACAAAAGGAAACCAGGTGAGCAAGAGAAAAGGGAGAAGACACTAGCTGAGTCTGAAAAAACCCTAGGCTAAAAAAGCAAAAAATGCAGAATTTCGGTATTCTAGTTCAATAAGCAAAATATTATCACCTCTGATTAGGGATGGGGTCAAAAGTATTTATAAAACAATCAAACAATGAAGTATCTAATAGAAAATCAAACACAGAAGCACACAGGCTTCAGCATACCATCAATTTCTACATTTCCTAGATGGCACAACTGCTCAAAGTTGCTATAAAAATGGCATCAACAAAATCATCTGATAAATAAGTTAAAATTAAGATAAAACCTTTTCGAACAAGGTAGATGTCCAAAGAGGGACGGTAAATCAGACAACAAAAGCATTTACTCACTGGCTGAACCTATTATATTTCAGGTCATAATTCTTTCAATACCTACAGCACAAAGTACCCTGGTAGTCATCTATGACATTTAACTATGCTTTAATCCTGATGTCTTTCCTGCTTATAGCAAATTAGCAATACACTCACTTGTTTCACCTTTTCCTCAAAGTCAGCATCATTATGGTCTGAAATCATCTGTGCAAGTCGAATTTGTTCTGCAGTGGCCTAGGAATTAAGACAAGTTCAAGAAAGCATGATCAAGAGAAAACAGTTTATAGAAGTAAGAAGGACCGACATAGTCAATATTACACCCCACCTCCCAGCCCAAGTTCCTTCTCCTTGTAATAAATCACCAAGTAGTAAAATATTAACATCAATTAAGAAGCCCAAATTTGCAAAATGACAAAAAAAATAAACACTGAATCTATTAGTATTCCACTCAACGATCCCTAAAAAACCAGGGAGCTTTTCCACCAATGTTCACAGTTAAAGAAGCTCCCATTTTGGGATTACAGCATCTCTTTGAAACATTCGTGCCTTAAATACTTCACATTTATTTGCCAAGTATTGTGTAAACTCTGTTCCTGCTTCCGCAAGGACCACTGCCACCCCCTTATCTCTAGGGCTGAGAACAACAAAAGATTTAGTCCGAGGGAAATGCTACCTTAGAGATACAAAGCACAGGACCCATTCTTTCCAAGTCTTATAATGCAGTATTAAACAAAAAGCAAGCACGCTACATCATAGCATATCATTAACAGTCATCAGGCCCTAAGTAAGAAGAGCCAAGGACTAGAAAACAAGAATAAAAAACTCAAACCAAGAATCCAAAACACAGAATGATGTTGCACTGGATGGAAACCAGTTATCAACCAGCAATGCTACCAATAAATCCATATCCCTTGGGTTCTTTACCTGTGGCCGCTGCTTGTGCTGTGTCTGGTTTTGGTTTTGAGGTTGTTCCCAGTTTCCCCGGGCTCGGTTAGTGCCCACCGATGTCATCATTTACAGTATATACAAATAACAGTATTTACAAGGTCGAATACTGAAAGATTAAAAACAACAATTTAGATATTAAACACGGGCAAAATATGTTTTCAACCTCTCTTTCATCAGCATCTTCACCACTTTCATTTCTTTAAAAGCAACAAACCAAGAAAATTCATCTGTTTTTAAGACATATTTGGCTTAATTCTTTAAGGAACAATGACTGTTAATCCATTTCTGTAGAACAAGAAATGTATAAAGCATGTGTTAGGAGATTTTTTTTTTAAGTTATGGGCACAGTCTGGTTACTAGTCCCCTATAGACAGGCTTTGTGAAATTTTGCTATCTTGATAGCAAGCAAAACAATGTTAATAATCAAAAGCCTTCTACACAGAAATATCTAAAGTCCCTTTGACAGAAGGAAAGATAATCAACAAAACCTGGAAACAAAAGCCTTCCAGGAAGGGGACTGGTCTATACTCCAAACAAATAAAAACAACTTAAAATACTGTACTCAGTCTACCTATGAAAACAGACCTACCTCCCTTACAACCAGTTTATCTAAATTGCATGAGACCTCCATCACTTGGGAAAGGACACGTCTAGCCTTTCTCCCTCAAGTTGTATCTCTCCCCACACAGTGGGAGCTTCTATAACCTTCAACAAAGCAAGTATTAGCCCCAGTGACTTTGCTCAGAATCTCAGTTCCCTGGATAATTCCAACACACTATTTTTGCAGCTACTTCTGTTGACCTCCTAGTCCACAGTTCCCAGGCACCAGAAATGCAAATACTCTTCACCACTCACCTTAATATACAGAAAATCCCAAATGTGTCCCAAACAAAAGCATCTAGCACAAAGCTTTATTTGAGAGAAAGGGCTTCTAGGATTATCTTTTTAAAATTTTTTTTTTAAAGAACAGTTAGATTTTTTTTTAAAGATTTTATTTATTTGACAGAGAGAGAGAACACAAGCAAAGGGAGCAGCAGGCAGAGGGGGAGGGAGAAGCAGGCTCTCTGCTGAGCAGGGAGCTGGATGCAGGGCTCGATCCCAGGACCCTGAGATCATGACCCAAGCCAAAGGCAGATGCTTAACCAACTGAGCCACCCAGGTGTCCCCAGGATTATCATTTTAAACTTGAGACATTATTGCCAGCAACGGGACTTTGTTGAGTCTTTAAAGAGGCAGAAAACACACTGGGCCTTCCCAAAACCAGAATGGATTTTGTTATTAACAGTTCTAGCAAGCTAGGATTCTCCTGAACTTAAGTTCCCTTCATTTATACTTTGCTTTATATCACAACCTCAGCTGCTGCATTTAGTAAACAAAGAAAATATTCACCGTATGATGGAGCGTTCAAAGTAAGATGTTACTCTGCATTTTTTATTCCCTCTCAAAGAGGATAAGTTTATATTTCTGCTCTACACATAAATGTTTTTCATTAATGAAATTTTATACGGGGTAATGCTAGGCTGCCCAAAAGACACTGCTGAATTTGAGGGAGAGGTAGGTTGGGCTTCTAAAGAAATATAGAAGGATTATTAGGGAAGTGAATTTCACTGGTTTTTCAGGTCACAAAGCTAAATTCGTGCGGATAAATTCTTCACCAAGTTGGATCAATAGGCTGCACAGGGCTTTGTTTTTTGACACAGTCCTTAAGAATTAGAAGTTTTATATTCTCTATCACCAAAATTTTTAAAGAAATTTCAGAGCTAATTCCTTAACCACTACCTCTTCTCCCTACACACGTGCACACAAAGGCCTGTAAATATTTCTAGCTAGTACAGGATTATTTGCTACACAGTAGTCCATTTTCCTAGACTGGCATTATAGCCAAGTTTCATCACCCACAAAAAACAAGTGTTCTTTAAAAAGTACCCCGGATTCAAATCAAAGAGAAAAATTAAAACTAGATGAAAACTATTACACTTAATAATTGGCTCTAAGATGAAATTTCTCATGCGAACGAACGCTCCTGTAACTTACAAATATTGATTTTGTTCTTCACACATCATTTCAACTTACAAGCATAAGTAATACTACAGATACGAATTACATGACTAGCAATATGGATGACTGCATATACTGTACCAGTCAGTGTAAATATATTAAAAAGTCATCTTGAAAGCCACATAATTACTGAGAAAAAAAAAAATAACAACACTCCTGATCAATCCTGTTAACTTCCACCTCTTTCTTACAAGTGCTTTGAAATGCGTGACTAAGAAAATTTTACCACCTAGGTAGTAAGAACACTGAGCAACAGGTCCAAAGTAAGTGATATGGGATGGATCACCGGAGGGCACAAAATTAGCAGCCTTTTAGTAGCAAGCTGAGACACATACCTAGGGTTATCACAGTGCAGGGGAGGAATCTTGTTAAGTACTTTTCCTTAGAAAATAAAAATATTTACGGGAAACACATGAGAAGTGTTGGGAGACCAAGGGAACAGTGCAGGAACAAATACTGGTTTCAACACAGGAGTGCCCTTGACCATCTTTCGAAAACCAGCTACTTGAAAAAATAGCCAGAGAAATTTTACGGAAAAAAATAAATAACAAGTATTTATTGAGTATCTACTATGTGTCCAGTACTTTAGGAAATACAAAAGCAGTATGACTTGGTTGCTGCCCTCAGGGAGCTTACAATCTAAGTTGAGAAACAATTCAGACACTCTGAAGCTGGACTGGGGTGAGTAAGGCTTGCTACCTGTAACAAAACAACTAATTCCCCCAGATGCTTTGTGGAAATGACCCCAGCATCCCCTTCTCCATACACTCGAGCCTAATTTTAAAAAGAGTACTTGCCAATTAGGACACATTTAGCAAAGAGGGGCTTCAAAAATCAAACAAAACAGTACATTTTAAGGTCTTTCATCATTAGTTCCGGGCCAGCAATACTTGCTGTTCACAACGGAAATAATCACTGGCACAGTCTACTCTTAAGGACAATGGTGTAGGATCTCAAGGCAGTTTTATCAACCCGTGCATAACCAACACGTTTTCGTTCTCCAGTAAGGCTGCTTGTCACTGACCCCCATCGCCTCCCAGCAAGGCACATCATACAACCCCCAAGCAAGATATGGGAGGTGAAAGGTGGATGGAGAGGACACACAAAAAGCATTTCTCCATCTAATACTCAGGGACACTCAAAGGCAAAAACGGTGTAACAATGACAACAAAAACGGCCTGCTACTGTGGTGTTTTTCCTTCCACAACATCCTACACCAGAGGTGGCTACGTTTCAAGAACGGCGGAGCAGCAGTCTCCTGTTTGTGACATCAGTTTGCAAAGCAATTTAGGGATTGTCCACAAAGTGAAGGGTCTGAAGAAATTCGGAATTCCTGTCCTATTGCGAGAAGAGTGAACAAACACCCCAGGGCTCTAGTGACGTCCCTTAGGCGTAAGACACCCTACGGGGGTCTCCCCGTCCAGCTTCCCAAATAACATCACAACTGTTTGGTGTACCCCAAACTACAGCATGGACAACAGCAAGCCAACGACAGCAGCCACGAACACATTCCCAAAGCTGGGGCGCTGAGACAGAAGGAAGGGCAACCAGAGGAGCTGACAAAGAGGCTGGAAACGGAGAGGGGACGCAAGCCCACGCGTGGAGGATGGGAGGCTCGGCCCGCTCCGCGCCACCTCGGGAGCTCCCGGGGCCAATCGCCTCCTCACCTCCCACCCGGAACAAATTAATCCTCCGCACTCCAAACTGAGGGCCACATGGGGGAGTTTGGGGCAGCTCCACCCCGCCGCCCTCCCCCACCACCACCCCCAAACCAGGCCGGATCCGGATCCGAGGAGGCCCGCAGCGGGCTGGGAAGGGAGGAGGCCCCCTCGTCGTCTTCACGGGCAGCGGCCAGGGCAGAGCAGGCCCTACCTCAGGCGGGGCCCAGGCCGCGCTCGCTCGCGCTCTTCCTCGCTCTCCCCGCTCAGGCTCTAGCCGCATGGCCCCCCCCTCCGGCTGCCCAAGCCCCGCCCCGGCCACGCTCCCAAATCGAGGCCCCGGCTCCGGCGCGGCCCAGTAGGCCGCAAACCAAACCATAAACAAAACCCCCGGCGGCCGACTCGAGGGGGGGCGCC
This sequence comes from Ursus maritimus, assembly GCF_017311325.1. Taxonomy (NCBI): domain Eukaryota; kingdom Metazoa; phylum Chordata; class Mammalia; order Carnivora; family Ursidae; genus Ursus; species Ursus maritimus. The sequence goes on along the minus strand of NW_024424452.1, from coordinate 39,819,739 downwards.
GGGCTCGCACGACCGGGAGGGGTGTCCAGTGGGGGGAACGCACGGGGCAGGGGGCCTCGGGGGGGGGGCGGCTGGGTAGGGGAGAAGGGAGGGAGGGGAAAGGGAGACCGCGGATTTAAAGGGGCCGCGGACAATACCCGGCCCCGCCGCGCTGCCGCTGCCGCCGCCGCCGCCGCCAACGCCGCTGCGCTCCCAACTTTACCTCAGTCTCCTCCACACTGACACCCCGGGCCGCGCCGCCCCTGTCACGTGATGTGAGGTTCCCTCCTCCCCACCCCCTCCCTCCTTTCCCCTCTCGCGCTCGCTCTCGCGCCTTCCCCCTCCCACTTGCCTGCCTGCGTCCCCCTGCACGTGACGCGAAAAGGGACGCGCACGCAAGCGTGCGCGCACCACTCCGCCACGAGCCGCTGCGCTGCGGCTCCGCGCGGCCGCCCCGCCTCCGCCGCGTGACGCACGGGCGGCCTCCGCTTCCGGTTCCTGGCGTCGTGCGGCGCCTCGGCGCGCGCCGCCCTCGGGCCGGTGCGGGCTTGGGTCACGTGCTAGGGGGTAGCGGGAAGGCGACGTTCCTTTTTTCCTGGGTTCCCGTCCGCCATGTTTTCTGGCCGGGTCAGCCTTGGTCTTTCCCCGTGAGGAAATGGCTGGGGGATTTCGGGGAGCCCAGGCGCCGGTGCCTCGGCGGAGCCCGGGCTGACGAGGCAGGGCGGCGGGGTGACCCGGCGCAGTTGTGCGCGGGGTGGGGAGGCCATGGCGTCCGGCAGTAACTGGCTGTCCGGGGTGAATGTCGTGCTGGTGATGGCCTACGGGAGCCTGGTGAGGAGATCCCCCACCCCCTCCTGCCGTCGCGTCTGACCCAGTAGAGACCCCTGTCGTGGGCGCTCCCCCGTCCGCATCCTCCACTCCCTCTCCTGCGCCTTTTCTGGGCCTGGACTCAACCTGCCCCAGGAGTACCTGGGGACCGAAGCCACCGCCTCGGCGGCCCCGCCCTGCCCCGCAGGGTCCCCGTGGCCCGCCCCGCCCCTGCTCTGCCGGAAGGCGTACCCCGAAGTACCCCTGAAAGCCACATCTGGGCATTTAAAACGGAGGCGTGTCCCCCCTTTTTTAAACTTTTTTATTAAAGATTCCTTCCTTCTCTCTTATCTTTTGGACAGGTGTTTGTCCTGCTATTTATTTTTGTGAAGAGGCAAATCATGCGCTTTGCAATGAAATCCCGAAGGGGACCTCATGTCCCTGTGGGACACAATGCCCCCAAGGTAGGTCCTTAAGGCACGAGATGGGCCTGGTTCTCCAGCTCCAGTGGGGCCTAGCAGGAGATGTCTTTTACCTTTAAGATGACTTCAGTGCCCATGTTTTGTCGTCCTTGAGTCCTTGACCCACGCGCTCACCGTAGTGGAGGGAGCGGGAAGGGTCAGCTCGGTCCCGGGTTAGAGCTCCGTGCTGCGGCGCAGCTGTACTTTACCCGGGAACTTCAGTGTTTGCATCTGCGGAATGAAAGACTTGGATTAAAATTGCCAGCTCTGTGGTAAGAGTTACAAGTTCAACGTTGTGTTTCCTGTGCAAGGTTTGCTTTAGGATGGGGTTGGGGGTTACGTTAGCCCAGATCCATGAGAAGGGCTGCCTTGACGGAACTTCAGATGTTGGAGGGCCTCATAAAGCATGTGGTTCCACCATTCGGGTGACAAACTGAAACCCAAGAAAAGGAAGGCGCTTACTCCAGGATATACAGACTGGAAATAACCAAGTGGTCTTTTTGTCCATACTGTCTCCTCAGGTAACTGTCTTCCGTTCCTTGGCTTTTAAATATCTACCCTGCTCCCGCTCTCTCTCGCTAATCTCTGTCTCTCTCTCTCTCTCTAATAAATAAATAAATAAAATCTTAGGGAAAAAAAATTTATCTCTCCCAAATTTTATGCATGCGGGAGCCCCGCAGGTACATATCTAGCTGGCTTTCTAGCGTGTCTGCCAGGTCTGACAGGCATCTGACATCTAACCCGTCAAACCAGAAGTCGGTGCCCCCCACCGCCCCCACCCTCTTGTATGGCTCTCCCTGATCCCGGGGTCTAGTTGGGATCCTGCTACAGGGGTTAGATTTCCAACGTTTACATGTGCTGTTACTGTGCTCTGGAATGATCGTCTCCAGTCTTCTCTTGGCTAGCTGATTGGCTCTCTAGAGCTTAGCTCAAATGTCATTCCTCTCCAAAGAAGAGTGTTTATTATCTATTTTAAAGTAGGTGCTCTTTTTTATTTTCTCATAGTATCCTGATATTTTTCTAGATACTATTTTACTACAAATTTTCTTTTACATTTGTCGATTCGTTCAGTGCCCAGCTTCCGCTAGACTAAGGTTCAAGAATGCAGGCCCCATGCCAGTTCTGTTTACCACAGTAAAGCCAGAGTCTACATATAGTAGGTACCCAATAATTTGTTATTGGGACAAACAGGCTAGTGGGAGAATTAGAGCTAGTACACAATTCCCTCAACTCTAGATCAGTGTTCTTTCATCAACCAGTGCTGTTAATCCTCCTTTTTTTGTGCTTTGCTGAGGTAGTTCATGGAAAACCTTAAGGAAGGTGTTGTGATCTAAAACCTCAACAGAGCTTCTTCCACATTCCCTCAGTTCTCCAAATGCCACCTGCCCTCCATAAGAGGGATATAGGGTTGGCTTCCAGCACATCATGAACCAATCAAAACTTTGATTATTTAGGAGCTCTCTGGACTAGATGAGATAAGATCCCTTCTGCTTTAAAAAAATTCTCTCATATAAATTCTCATTTATTGCTGGTAGAAGTGCAAATGAGTAAAACTACTTTGGGAAATAATTGGGCATTATCTGGTAAGATTGCACATGTACATAATCCATAGTGCCACAGTTCCACCCACTTGTAGCATAGAGAAATTAATTTTTGTTGATGTTGTACCAGAGGACGTATAAGAGTGTTCGTTTCGGTGATATTTCAAGAAGAAACTGTTGGTCCAAATGTCTACTTGAGAATATATTTATAATAATACACTCGTATTCCGGAATACCATAAGGATTAAAAATGAGCTAAGCAACAAATACATGAACACAAATGAAACACTAAAGCATTTTTGAATGAAAAAGTCACAAACTTAAGTGGATTTCAAAAACATGCTGAGTGAAAAAAAACGGAAAGCCATTCATGAAAGAGTATCCACCATTTTGTTCCATTCCATTTATATGAAATTTTAAAACGGGCAGAACTATATCAATAGAAAGTACATAATTGTTGCCTGGAGCAGGGAAGGAGAAGTCGACTGCAAAGGGGTATGAAGAACATTTTGGGGTGATGGAAATGTTACGTATCTTGGTTGTTATGGTGGTTGAGTGGGTGTATTCATTTGTCAAAACTCATCCTTGTACACAAATTGGATGCATTTTATCACATGTAAGTTCAACCTATTGCAATAAAGTATTTAAAAAAATTTTTTAAAGATTTTTTATTTATTTGACAGCAAGCACACAAACAGGGAGCAACAGAGGGAGAGAGAGAAGCAAGCTGTCCGCTGAGCAGGGAGTGCAATGTGGGGCTGGATCCCCATGACCTGAGCCAAAGGCAGATGCTTAACCAACTGAGCCACCCAGATGCCCCAAGTATTTAAAATTTTAAAAGACAAGTTGCAAAGGAATTCAAAACATATTTTTCCATTTGTGTAAAATTCAAAACCAGCAAAGCTAAATATCTTGTTTAGGTTGATAATGTGATAAAATAGTAAAGAAAAATTAGATTGTTGACAAATTAAGATTGGGGGTTGCATTCAATCAGGGATAGGCACACAAGGCTGCAGAGTCAGTGGTAATGTTCTAGTTCATAAACAGGATAGCAGATACAGATGTTCATCTTAACAATTTTTATATTACTTAAAATATACATAACACGTATTCAACATATAATATATTTCATAGTGGAAGTTGCTAAAAAAGTAGCACGAAGTGGCACCTGGCAGGCTTAGTCAGTTAAGCCTCCAGCTCTTCACCTCAGCTCAGGTCTTGGTTTCAGGATCCTGAGTTCAAGCTCCACGTTGGACTCCGCACTGGGTGTAGAGCGTACTTAAATAAATGAAAAAGTCACAGGAAAATCTGCTGGGGCTCTGGCAACCCTCTTAAATAAGAGAGATGAACTTGGAACTGTTAACAGTGGTTGCTTCTGGATAAGTGAGGAGTAGCGTTAGTACCTTTGTTTGAAATTTACACCATGGATGTGAATTACCTACTTAAAAGATTTAATGTACTCTAGAAGAAAGCTTTTAGAAGGTCTGTGGTCCACCAGGTAGGGTAGTCCCCAAGCTATTATAAATCACAGGCCTCTTCACAGATTTTTAGAGTATGATTTCCAGTTGCTGTTCATTTTTTCTCTTTCTCTGGAAGCTCTTTATAACACCTAACTAAGATTTTAAACCCAGTTGAGTCAGAAATAATGTTGATGCTGTGGAACTTGAAGAAATTCTGGCAGGTTAAAAGATCTAGCTTAGAGATGTATAGTTTAGAGAAGTTTTTAGAGAACCTAATCCTATCCTTAAACTTTTTAGTCTTATCTGGCAATTTTATCAGACATAGCATTTTTTCTGCTGCTTTTGTCTTAGTTGTTCACTTGCTCTGCCCCATTTCCAGGTTCATGGAAAGCAGAGTATAGGGTAAGTGATTGCATATTCTTTTCTCTGTGTGAACAGGACTTAAAAGAGGAGATTGATATCCGGCTATCCAGGGTTCAAGATATCAAGTATGAACCTCGGCTCCTTGCAGATGGTGATGCAAGACTGCTACAGCTAGAAACCCAGGGAAATCAGAGTACGTGGCATGCTCTTGTGGGATACTTCAGTGAGGAATCCCACAAGTTCAGAATTCCTTTGCTTTCCGAGCTGTTAGCATAGCTGCTGGAAAACCTACACCCGTGGTTCCTCTATTGCTGGGTATATGTCAGATGTGGGGAGGCATTTTATTAGCTTGCTGAAGTTTGGAAAATCTTCTGAGGGTTATGTCTATGACCAGTCTCTTTTTCAACAGATTGCTACAACTATCTATACAGAATGAAAGCTCTGGATGCCATCCGTGCCTCTGGTAAGGGCCACTTGACGGGGTATTGAGGATCCTGAAAGCTCACCTCGGAAAGAAGGAGGAACCCACTTTATATATATTAGAATTTGTCCTTTCTGTACATCTCTAGCTAAGAGGAATTTCCTAGAGTTTTGAGAGGACTAGATTTATTTCGTCTAAGGAAATGATGGAGGCACATTATTTCTTCTTCAATGAGTGGATTTATTTTCTTTAGACCTTTGGTTTCATGAAATGGATGGTGGTGATTTGCTTGTTTTTCCACAAAAGACACGTGACATCTGCTTTCTCAATAAGACCAAGATAAATGGTTCTTGAATTATTTCTGCTTCGTCTCTCCTAAAACGTGGTTTATATTTCAGAGCCAGGATGAGTAAGTAGGAGGATAAATTGGAAAGAGACACTATTAGGTGCCATTGGTGCAGCTCATAGCTGTGTTGCTACCACCAAACGACCACTCAGACACAGCTCTCTACCTGTGGTCTTCTTCATTCTATTAGAAGTTCCCCCAATTCTTTCATTGGATCCATTTCTAAATTTGAGAGATAAACTAGAAATACTGATAAAGGGGAGAAGTGTTATCACTATTATCTATTATCTCCACAGAGATACCATTTCATGCTGAAGGCAGACATCCCCGTTCCTTAATGGGCAAGAATTTCCGCTCCTATCTGCTAGATCTTCGGAACACTAGTACTCCTTTTAAGGGTGTTCGCAAGGCCCTCATTGATACCTTGCTGGATGGCTATGAGACAGCCCGCTACGGGACAGGGGTAAGCTGGATGGCCACTTTTTCCTTCAGAGAACAAAAGGAGTACGGGAATCTCACCCTTCCTCTTTCCTCAGGTCTTTGGCCAGAGTGAGTACCTTCGCTACCAGGAGGCCCTGAGTGAGCTGGCCACTGTGTAAGTTTGAAGGGGAATATGTTGGAGGGGCTGGTTGGAGAGTACGGTAGTGCTGGCCCACCCCCCAGCAAGATGCCCTTCATAAGCAGTATTAATAAAATCTGATGACAAGCTGTCAGGTCCTGCCTTTCCCTCACGTCGGAAAGCACGTGCTGCTCTACAAGCTTACGGGGAGAGAAGCCTCTCCTACTTTTGTGCCCTCTTTTTTTTTTTTAAGTCCAGGTGAGTAAAATGTCAAAAGTGGTGTAACTTTATACCAATAAAGGGGATAAAATTTTTCATATGGGGATTTCCTTCTCTTCCAGGGTTCCAGTGTCTTGCTTCTATGTCTTGGTCTGATAAAGTAACAATTACGTGCCATCCATTTTTATCAGCACTTAGAGCATTAGGAACTCCATCTGAAGCTACGGGCATCACTGTAGCATTAGCTGTTGAGTGTCTGTGTTGCAGGAATCACAACTTTTGTCTGGCATCATTTTAAATGTGCGCTAACATAGCTTTGGTGGTATTGTTTATGCAAAGTTGAAAGGGTGGAGAGGGAAAGCCAATGTAGAATAAAAAGTTAGTTACTGGTCTTGAAAAGAACCACCTCTGTTTCCTGCTGTGTTGAGTATGGCTCTTTCTCAAAAGATAAGGGGTATGTCTGTCCTCTCTTATCTGTGTCCTTAAAAATAAACTACCTTGTTCCAAAAACAAAAGGTCCAGTAAAAACTGCTCTAAACAGGAGTGGAAGTAAGCAGGGGAGAGGATGAGAAGGGTGTTTAGTCTGGAAGTAACTTACGGGACCTGTTCAAGGTACAGTTTCTATGAAAGCCAAGTAGTTTGTAGTTCTCATCTGGGGTCTGTAGAGTCTTCAAATTCATATAGACAGAAAGGAGATGGTGGGTGCCAGGGACTGGAGGCTTAGGGCTTAATGGGGACAGAGCTTCAGTTTTGCAGCATGAAAAGAGCTCTGGAGGTGGACGGTGGGATGGCTGCACGACAGTGTGCGTGTACTTGACGCTGCTGACTGTAACATTTACAAGTGGTCGAGATGGTAAATCTTGTGTGTATTTTACCACAATTTTGTTAAGAATTCAGTCCTTTGGGGCGCCTGGGTGGCTCAGCTGTTGAGCGTCTGCCTTCTGCTCAGGGTGTGATCCCAGAGTCCTGGGATCGAGCCCCACATCAGGCTCCTCCGCTATGAGCCTGCTTCTTCCTCCCCCACTCCCCCTGCTTGTGTTCCCTCTCTCGCTGGCTGTCTCTCTGTCAAATAAATAAATAAAATCTTAAAAAAAAAAAAAAAATCCGTCCTTGGAGGGCACCTGTGTGGCTCAGTCAGTAAGCATCCAACTCTTGTTTTTGGCTCAGGTCATGATCTCAAGGTCATGAGATGGAGCCCCGTGGCGGGCTCTGTGCTCAGCAGGGAGTGTGCTTGAGATTCTGTCCCTCTCCCTCTGCCCTTCACCCATGTGTGTGCACACTCTTTCTCTCTCTCTAAAATAAATAAATACATATTTTCTTACTATCTTTTTGAGATTTTATTTGAGAGAGAGCTCACACACAAGCAGGGGGGAGGGACAGAGGGAGAAGGCAAAACAGACTCCCCACTGAGCAGGGAGCCTGACGCGGGGCTCGATCCCAGGACCCTGAAATCATGACCTGAGCTGAAGGCAGACACTCAACCGACTGAGCTACCCAGGAGCCCCAAAGAAACCTTTTTTTTTTTTTAATTCAGTCTTTGGGGCACCTGGCTGGCTTAGTCAGTAGAGCATGTGACTCTTGATCTTGGGGTTGTGAGTTTGAGCCCCATGTTGGATGTGGCAATTATTTAAAAATAAATTTTTTTTATTTTTTAAGATTTTATTTATATTTGACAACAAGCATAAGCAGGGGGAGCGGCAGGCAGAGGGAGAGGGAGAAACAGGCTCCCCGCTGAGCAGGGAACCTGACATGGGGATCAATTACAGGACCCTGGGATCATGACCTGAGCTGAAGGCAGACGCTTAACCAACTGAGCCACCCAGATGCCCCCAAAATAAAATCTTTTAAAAAATACTAATTCAGGGGCGCCTGGGTGGCACAGTGGTTAAGCATCTGCCTTTGGCTCAGGGCGTGATCCCAGCGTTATGGGATCGAGCCCCACATCAGGCTCCTCTGCTAGGAGCCTGTTTCTTCCTCTCCCACTCCCCCTGCCTATGTTCCCTCTCTCGCTGGCTGTCTCTATCTCTGTCAAATAAATAAAAAAAACAAAATCTTTAAAAAAAAAAATACTAATTCAGTCCTTGTGGGGCATCTGGCTGACTTAGTAGAGCACGTGACTCTTAATCTTAGGGTGGTGAGTTCAAACCTCACTTTGGGCATAGAGCTTACTTAAATAAATAGGGGTGGGGCGCCTGGGTGGCTCAGTCCTCAAGTGTCTGCCTTCATCTCAGGTCATGATCCCAGGGTCCTGGGATCAAGCCCCGCATCGGGCTCCCTGCTCAGCGGGAAGCCTGCTTCTCTCTCTCCCACTCCCCCTGCTTGTGTTCCCTCTTTTGCTCTCTCTCTCTGTCAAATAAATAATCTTTTTTTAAAATGATAAAATAAACAAATAAATAAATAAATAGGGGTGCCTGTGGCTGGCTCAGTTGGAAGAGCATGTGACTTTTTTTTTTAAGATTTATTTATTTATTTTAGAGAGGAAAAACAGTGTGAGTGGGAGGGGCAGAGGGAGAGGGAGAGAGAATTTCAGGCATACTCCAAGCTGAGCATGGGGCCCAAGATGGGGGTCGATCCCATGACCTGAGCCAAAACCAAGAGTCAGACACCCAACTGACTGTGCCACCCAAGTGCCCCAAGCACTTGATTCTTAATCTTGGGGTCGTGAGTTCAAGTTCAAGCCCGACAGTGGGTGTAGAGATTACTTAAATAGATGAACTTAAAAAAAATAATTCATTCCTTAATTAATGGTTTCTAGAAAGTTTTGATGAGTCTAACAAAGAGGATAGGCTCTGAAATCTGACAGACTTAGATTTGCACCCCAACTCTGTCACTTGATAGCTTTGTGACCTCAGGCAAAGGGGCTGTCAATTTCCTAACCTGGAAAATGGGCATGTTACCACCATGTAGAGATGTGGGGGTATCTGTAAATTAGATACTGGTAAAAAACCAAATTTAATGTCCTAACAGGTTGTAAGTACTCAGTAGCCACTTCTGTTCTTATTTTTTGGTGTTCAGTTTTCAAGGGACTGTTTTTGGACTGGGAGTATATTAGCGACATACACACATTAGGTAAATCAGAATTAAAAGTTTTCTCTATAGTGAGATGAAGAAAATGTTGAGCCAGAGGCAGGGACTCAGTGGGAAAATTGGTTTCTCTGCTACTTCGAAGCTGTCAGATGGGGTTTTAGTAACTCATTTATAAGATAGGACAAGGACAGGGATCATTCGTGGCTATAGCTACATTTATAGAATGGATGAGCCTTGAATTGTATTCTTGTGTTAGTCCTCATTCTGTCCTTGAGCTGCCCTCTCTGTGTTCTCCAGGGTCAAAGCACGAAGCGGGAGCTCTCAGAGGCAGCACCAGTCGGCAGCCAAAGACCTAACCCAGTCTCCTGAAGTCTCCCCAACAACCATCCAGGTGACATACCTCCCTTCCAGTCAGAAGAGTAAACGTGCCAAGCACTTCCTTGAACTGAAGAGCTTTAAGGACAACTATAACACACTGGAAAGTACTCTGTGACGGGGCTGATGGACGCTGCTCTGCTGCTGGCTGTGCCAGTGGCTTCAGGTCATCCGGCTGGTGGGTCCAGCTGAAGTGCCACAGTGTCCAGAACTCTTAGGGTTCATGCCTAGAGGATCATTCTCCAGCTTGTTCTTACAGCCTGTTTCAGAGAATCAGGACTTCATTTTCCCTTGGCAGCACTTTTTTCTGGAGTTGAATTCAGATGTTTTAATGTTTCCATCGATGCTTCCTTAAAAATCCTCACTTGGTTTTGATTATAGTTCACCTGCCTTTTTTTCCCCCCTCTTTTCCAGACTATAAATAATCCTAAGAGTGAGAGTTGAGGTGGCAGGGCCTTGTGTCTTCATGTCTACCCCTTTATACATAGGTGAATGGGGACCATTTGGGTTTGAGACATATTAGAGGTGATTGGTAGGAAAGGCGGACACGAGCTGGTGGGGAGGTCTGGTGAGGCCATGCGTGCTACATGGAACAGCTTGCCTGGTGCTCCACTTGGATTAATCCAGGGTGTGTGGAAACGTTAACACAAATTCCCTGACGTGCAAGGATCTGCCCTTACGCTTTCTTTCCATACTGTCTTAAATAAATGGAAAAGGGAATGTTGGCACCTGACATAATCCCATCCCCCCACAGTTATTGGGGATACTGTGGGACAGTGAAGAAATGTCAGACCAATGCACCGGTCTGACATTCTAGATTATTTAATAAAATGAACAATTAGAAAAGCATATGATTCATTTCTTTATAGTTGCCTTTTTTTTTTTTTTTTTTTAAGATTTATTTTAGAGGGAGCGTCCATGTGCAGGAGCAGGGGGAGGTGCAGAGAAAAGCAGACTTCCCACTGAGCCCGGAGCCTGACATGGGGCTGGAGCTGATGACCCTGAGATCATGACCTGGGCCGAAATCAAGAGTCAGATGCTTAACTGACTGAGCCACCCAGTTGCCCTGCAGTTGCCTTTTAATGAAACAGGCATAGAATATGTTCTTTGGACGTAGGATCATACAGGGACCCCACAGAAGAAACCCTGAAATTGGGACCGTGGTCCTTGCTCCTAGAATTGCCTGTGTCACTAATAGAAGGCAGGAGAACCAGGATTCCCTTTAGGTCTCCAGGGCAACAGGCCAGGTGACCAAGTCCTAGGCGCTGGGGTTGTTGTTGGAGGCAAATGTGTTGCTATGACTACTGAATCCTGGGTGACCGGCTGGACAGAAGGGAGAGCCTGCTTCGCGTCCTGAGCCTGTGTCTCACCAGCTTGTGGACATGTCTGTGGAAAAGACGACAAAAGTCGAAGAGGTGTGCAGAGCTGGAAGGGGGCTGGGTTGACCAGAAGCAGTTTCTTGAGGGGCCTGTGATGTAAGTGCTGGCTGCTGTATGCCAGCTCCTCCCTGTATGTTTTATTTAATCTGTTCTGGAAGGAGTAGCACTCTTGCCCTCACTTCTCCTAGGAAGTGACCATTCCCTGTCAAGAAGAGAGGCCCATGGGAAAGGTGCTGGGGATGGGGTGCTGGACGTCAAGGCAGACAAGCAACTTGCTTTTCTTGCAGAGTTTTCAAAGGGTCCTGGGATTTAAGAAGATGGTTGACAGGTAATTTCTGCTTCTATCCCTTCCCTTACCCCTCAGCTTGACCTTGTCACCCTTGTGTCCTTCCCTCTAGCCACCTGTCAGATACACTTCATCCTTGTCCGGGGCTCCTCAAGAAGGAAAGGGGTGTGCAGGTGCAGGATGCAGCCTTTCAGGGACAGCCTGCCAGTGCCCACTAGGTTGTGCTACCCACACAGTGCTTTTACTATCTCTTTCTCCTTGTTGTCCGAAGGAAAATCGGATCAAGTTTTTGTTCTTTTATTAAGTAGAATGTAATGCTTTGTTGTATTAATCGTGATAGGTATGCAGGTAAGTATTTGTTGAGTGACTGAATGAGAAGACCAGGCTGTATGTCTCTCCTTCACCTGGGAGCTTTTTAAGACACATGAGCTAAGGTCTTAACCCAGAAGATTCTGACTACAGTGGTCTGGGATCAGGTAGGATAAGCCTGTTTTTAAAGGTTTCGCAGTTGGTTATACCCAGAGCCATCAAGGATGGGAGTCCAGAATGATGCAGCCTTTTTACAAAGACAGCTTGATGAAATTTATCAAAACCTAAGATCTCAAAATTCACATATCCATGGACCTGGCAGCTGTATGTCTAGTTGACCTTTTATACCTGCAGGAGCTCTAGAGTGTACATACACAAGAGTGTGCTGGACAGCACTGTTTACAAAAGTAAAAAGGGGGGCACCCGGCTGGCTCAGTTGGAGGTGCACGCAACTCTTGATCTCAGGGTTTTGAGTTCAGGCTCCAGGCGGGGTGTAGAGATTACTTTAAAAAAAAAAAAATTTTTTTTTTTAAAGTAGAAACCATCTAGTTGGTTAAATTATGATATAAAAATACTAGGCAGCCTTTACACAGAATGAAGCAAATCTTTATGTGCTGGTAGGAAAAGTCCAAATTGTTAAATAATACTACTTATGTAAAAGTATGAATTCATGGTAAAAAAAAAAAAATAATAATAATACTTGTATATGATAGAAACTTTTCTGAAAATATACACAAGAAACATAACTTCATTGAGAACTGGGGTGGAAAAACAAAGCTTTAACTTTTCATTTAGTATATATTTTTTAAGATTTTATTTTTTTATTTTTGTTAACATTTTATTTATTTAAGGGAGGGAGAAGGAGGAGCAGAGGGAGAGAGAATCTCCAGCAGGGAGCCCGACATGGGCCTCGATCTCACAACCCTGAGGTCAGGACCTGAGCTGAATTCAAGAGTCGGACACTTAATCGACTGAGCCACCCAGGTACCCCAAAGATTTTATTTTTAAGTAATCTCTATACCCAGCGTGGGGCTTGAACTCACAACCCCAAGATCAAGAGTCACGTGCTCAACAACTGAGCCAGAGAGTCATCCCTCTCTCTTTTTTTTTTTTAAAAGATTTTATTTATTTATTTGACAGATAGAGACAGCCAGCGAGAGAGGGAACACAAGCAGGGGGAGTGGGAGAGGAAGAAGCAGGCTCCCAGCGGAGGAGCCTGATGTGGGGCTCGATCCCAGAACGCCGGGATCACACCCTGAACTGAAGGCAGACGCTTAAAGACTGAGTCACCCAGGAGCCCCCAGAGGCTTAATTTAAAAAACAGAAACAAAACAAAAATGACACCACAGCTTAAGAAACAAAATCCTAGACATAAATGAAGGAAAGGACAGAATATCTAAGGATAAAATAAAAAGACAACACAAGGAGAGAAACTACACAGCGTTCTTGGCTGGAGACCGCCTTTGAGTAGGGTTCTTGCAGTTACTTAAAGGCTATGGGTTTTTCTAGAGCTCGATAACCAAAGGGCCATCAATGTTGGTTTCTCCTAACAGGCTCTGGACGGACAGCGGGATGGTCCTAACGTCACCCAGGGCAGACCACTTGTCCTTCAGGATGTCCAGACAGATGTTGCCCTGGGTGTCCACGCTGGGGTGGTAGCAGGGTGTGAGGAACTTCACCGTGGGTGCATTGTAAGGGGAAACACTGGGGAACTCCAGAGAGAACTTAACACCTCATGTCTTCATCGACTTTGTCAGCTGCTCCAAGATGGTCCCCACCCATTTGAAAAGGTCTGATTGAGGGAAGGCAGAAATTCCTTTGTTGCCTGACATCTTGAGGGTCATCAGCTAGCCTCTTGCCTGCAGGGCCCCAGGTGGCCCCCCCCCCCCCCGCCCCGGGGTTGGCTCCTTTGCTGGTGGCAGCTGGATCATGGTTCTGGGAAGCCATCCAGGCAATGTGGGCAGAGAGACAGGAACTCGGACAGCACGACTGTAACTCTCAGTGTATTTCTATATGGGTTAAATTTTCTATCGTCTGTAAAAAATACTTGATTTTTAAATTTTATTTATTTTTTTTTATTTCAACAGAGCAGGGACACCCGGCTGGCTCAGTCGGTGAAGCGTGTAACTCTTATCTTGGGTTTGTGAGTTTGACCCACGTTGGGTGTAGAGATTACTTAAAAATAAAAATCTTTAAGGGTTCCTGGGTGACTCATTAGGTTAAGTGTTTGACTCTTGATTTGGCTCTTGTTGAGATCTCGGGGTCTTTTTTTTTTTAAAGATTTTATTTATTTATGTGACAGAGAGACAGCCAGCGAGAGAGGGAACACAAGCAGGGGGAGTGGGAGAGGAAGAAGCAGGCTCCCAGCAGAGGAGCCCGATGTGGGGCTCGATCCCATAACGCCGGGATCACGCCCTGAGCCGAAGGCAGACGCTTAACGACTGCACTACCCAGGCGCCCTGAGATCTCGGGGTCTTGATGAGGGAGCAGAAGGCAAGCTGAGGAAAAGTACACCCCCGGGTGGGATCTGTGTGACCTTCCTCAGGCGCTCCTGGCTGCTCTGAAGGGAAGGGAAGGAAGAACAAATGGTTAACTCACAGAGATGACAGTCCTGGAGGACAGAAGTCTCAGTTTACAAATGTCTTAGGGATTTACAGGAAAAAAGCATTCTTATCAATAACCTAACTTCCAGAGGGAAACTCCCAGCTGTCTTAACGTTAATGCCTTGCCAGAGGGAAAAACAGCCCTAACTTGACAGTGGCCAGGCCCCCCGGCATCTTTTTTTTTTTTTTTTAAAGATTTTATTTATTTATTTGACAGAGATACAGACAGCCAGCGAGAGAGGGAACACAGCAGGGGGAGTGGGAGAGGAAGAAGCAGGCTCCTAGAGGAGGAGCCGGATGTGGGGCTCGATCCCGTAACGCCGGGATCACGCCCTGAGCCGAAGGCAGACGCTTAACCACTGTGCCACCCAGGCGTCCCAGGCCCCTGGCATCTTGTAGGTCCTCCTTAGCATATGAAGATTCTTTTGAAAACCTCCCTCTTTCCTCACAACCCCGGGGCAGCAGCTCTTTCTGCCCACCGGTCCTGTCCCCGTGCTTTTATAAACCACCATTTTGTACCAAAGACATCTCAATTCTTTCTTGGCTGTTGGCTTGGGACCTTACCAACATTCCAAAACTACATCAGTGAGATGGAGCCCTGTGTCAGGCTCTGAACTCAGTGTGGAGTCTGCTTAAGATCTCTCTCTCCCACTCCCTCTGCCCCTCTCCCCCTAAAAAAAAATTTTTTTTAAATGTTTAAAAAATTTTTTTCAACAGGGCTTACCTGAGCAAACCATGTGTGTGTGAGAGAGAGAAATGCATATTCCTCACGCATTAGGGCCTCCTGGGTGGCTCAGTCGGTTGAGTGACTGACTTGATCTCCAGGTCCTGGGATCAAGTTCCACCTTGGGCTCTGATCTCAGCGCGGAGTCTGCTTGTCCCTCTCCTCTGTTCCTCCCCCTCCTCTCTCTAAAATAAAGTCTTTTTTTTTTTTTTTTAAGATTTTATTTATTTATGTGACAGAGACAGCCAGCGAGAGAGGGAACACAGGCAGGGGGAGTGGGAGAGGAAGAACCAGGCTCATAGCGGAGGAGCCTGATGTAGGGCTCGATCCCGGAACGCCGGGATCAAGCCCTGAGCTGAAGGCAGATGCATAATGACTGCGCTACCCAGGCACCCCTCTCTAAAATAAAGTCTTAAAAAAAAAAAAAAAAAAGCTACCCTGGGGTGCCTGTCTGGCTGAGTTGGTGGAGCGTGTTCCTCTTGATGTCAGGGTTGTGGGTTTGAGCCTCACGCTGGGTGTAGAAATTGCTTAAAAATGAAATCTTAAAAAACAAAACTTTAGCAAATGATTCCAGAATATGTCTAGCTAAGGTTGAGAATCATATAACAGAAGGTATTAATTCTTAGACTGGATTTGATACCCACGTCTGCCCTTAAGTGACCTTGGGCAACTCACCTGAACTTTGTTTCCTTGTGGTACGATGCAAAAATTGGTTTCTAGGACACGTGGCTATTATGATCATTAAATGGTCTGCATAGTCAACATATCCTAGGTTCAAAGTTAGTGCTAGTTACCCTTTCAAGGAGTTTGCCATCTTCGGACATTGGCGTGGAGGGTCTGGGAAGGAAGCGGCCTCACCGACGGGGTTGGTGTCTTCGCTCCTAACTAACGCATCCGGCTCTGACCTCTGTACCTGGGGCAGGTGGCGGAATTCACACGCTCGCTGTCTGTGGCAGATGACACTGAGCCAGAGGAGAAACCGATATGCTACCCTGAGGATGCAGGACACCATGGGACAGGAGTTGGCACTGGCCAATAAGCAGCTACTGATGGTGCGTTCTAGCAAGGGTGACCTGAAGCCTCATCCACTACTGCCCTGTGCCCACTGGATCCCCAAAGTCTTAGTTGCCGCCAGCACTCACCCACCTTATCTGCATCTGCATTATCCCCGAGCGGTAACTTTCTTCATTAAATGGCTCTTTGCGTTCATGCAGGCGGCACATGCTCAAGTCCCAGAGTGTGGACTCGTCCTTGCTCCCCCCATCTCACTGTCCGGCACCTGCCTCTTAGAGCCCCTCTCTCCCAGGAGTCCCAGTTGCTGGCATGTCATCATCCTTGCATCCCAGGTGCCCAGCAGAGCTCTTGGTTCATGGTGCTCTCAGCAATTATTTGCTGAATGTGGGACTTCCCCTCCAGTGGTGCAGCCTCTATGCCACCGCCTTGCTTTATGTCACAGCTAAGTCCAAGTCCAAGAGGACACAGGCTGGAAAGCCACCAGGGGGAGAATGGGAATGAGGGCAAGCAGAAGGCACACCTCACACTCTGTTCTGTCCCCACCAGGTCCGTCAAGCAGCCCTGCACCAGCTGTTTGAAAAGGAGCATCGGCAGTACCAGCAGGAACTAAATCAGATGGGCAAAGCTTTTTATGTGGAGAGACTCTGATGGCATCGGAAACAAAGCTGGCTCTTAAAGGCTCAGATGTAGTCATGTGGCTCATTCTTCAGCCCTAGATCTTGATTTCTTTGAACACTGTTTATTCATAGCCATAATCTTAAAACAGCTTCCTGGGGTTTGCTTACTGTCTCTCAGCTCTCACTTCCTCCGGTCTTTTCTGTCTTGGACAAATAGCTCTGAGTGCGGCTGTTCACCCACAGGAACCATGTGTTTGGGTGTCAGGAGGCCTGGAGTTCAGGCTTTGGCTCAGCCAGTTAGGAGACCCAGGACAGGTCTCTCTCCTCTGGACCCGAATTCCTACAAATTGACAGGCTTGCAAACTGAAGCACCATGGAGGTGAGACAGGTGAGCTGGCAGGTCTAAGGAAGTGAGGAGCAGTGAGATGTGTGGGGGACTGTTAAGAGCATGTTAAGTCTGCAGGCGTTCAGATTCTGAAGAATTCTAAAAAGTACTGACTGATCACATATGTCTATAGGACACAGAGAACCTTACTTATGAAGATCCACTTTCCATAAAATGAGATCCCAAGCCCAAGAGATCCCTGTTGTGCAGCAGGGAATATGTGCAGAACACCACCAGGCTGACTTCCTGGTTCCTTCACCTGCTGTCTGCATCCTCATTGGCCCCTGGTCCTCTCCACACTGATCTTGCCCTGCCCTCTACTCCGGGGCCCTGTGCACTGCACAACTCACGTCTCCCCTACCCCACCCTGAGTCTGGCTCTACCCTGCAGTGTGCGTTTCTCGGACGTCAGAGCCCTCTCCTTTTCTCCCAGCATTTCCCACTGATGAGCACAGAGAGGCAGCAGGTAGAGAGCAGGGTATGGGCTTTGGAGTCAGGTGTGGGCTCAAAGTCCAGCTTCGTCCCTTAATTGTTGTCACTTTGTGTAAGTTCCTTCTCTGAACCTCAGTTTCCTCTTCTGAAAGTGGGGAAAATAATACCCATCTCACAGGATCATTATGAGAATTAAATAAGGTACGTAGAGAGCAAACCTAGTGCTTGACGAACAGCATGTATCCTCCCTTTTCCCTCGCAGATTTCCCTGTGACCCAGGCCCATCGCAGGCCCCTGGCCAGCCCCCGACCACCCCCTACGCAGCCAAGATGTCACTTCATCCCACGCCTGTCTCTCTGCCCTGTGCATCCGTTTATCCTCCGGTTTCCATCAGCCCTGATTCCCAAGTGTCTTTAGTCAATGACTCACAAGTTCCTGCACCCAACAAGACACAGGGCTCATGGGCTGGTTGGGGGAGGCAGGTGTGGACAAGGCAGGCAGACGAGGGGTCCCTGGGTGGCACAGTCAGTTGAGTGCTGGTCTCTTGATTTCAGCTCAGGTCATGATCTCAGGGTTGTGAGATCCAGCCCCATGTCCTCAGCAGGGAGTCTGCTTGGGATTCTCTCCCTCTGTCCCACTCCCTCCCCTCCCCTCCCCTCCCCTTGAAAGAAAGAAAGAAAGAAAGAAAGAAAGAAAGAAAGAAAGAAAGAAAGAGAAAGAAAGAAAGAAAGAAAGAAAGAAAGAAAGAAAGAAAGAAAGAGAAAGAAAGAAAGAAAGAAAGAAAGAAAGAAAGAGGAAGAAAGAAAGAAAAAGGAAGAAAAAGAAAGAAAGAAGAAAAAGAAAGGAAGGAAGAAAGAAGAAAAAGAAAGGAAGGAAGAAAGAAAGAAGAAGGAAGGAAAGAGAAAGAAGGAAAGGAAGGAAGGAAGAAAAAAGAGAAAGAAAGGAAGGAGGGAAGAAGGGAGGGAGGGAGTGGTGACCACGTTGTAAGGGACAGAAGCAGGTGCATGTGGCTTGGATCCGACCCCCAGCCTGAGGCTGGGTCTCCCGCTCAGCCTGTTCCCCCACCACCACTACCACCACCTCTCTCCACGTCTGCCATCCGCCTGCGGCCGCCTCCCACCTGGCTCTGCTGCTCCTGTTCCCCAGGAGAGCCTGGCCTCCGGAGAACACAGCACATCTGGGTTTGAATCCTGCCTCTGTCACTTACTGCCTGCGTGGCTTGGGGCAAATTGCCTTAACTTTCTGGGTTACATTTCCTTGTTTATAAAATGGAGACGATGCCTCCCCTTCCCGGGGATTAAATAAAGCACTCTGCAGAGAGGTAGCACATAGTGTCCAGTACCACAGTGATGTCTTCCTGCCCTGGGGTATTTCCTTCCCTCTTTATTTCCCCTCCGTCACCTGGCTGCTACCCACCCCCCACCACACTCCTTCAGCAACTTCTTCATTCCTCTCTCCTCTGTTCACTGGGACCCACAGGACACCCCACCCCCTGTGCCTTGATCCCTGACCTTGGCCTCTCTCCCCAGGGCTTGTCAGTGCCAGGCTGGCTCCGGTATTGGCAGACTGGGCCCTCGGGAGCCCATCTCCTCTGATCCCCTCTGCCTGCTCTGTCTGCTCTCATCACATCAGCTGAGTGTTTCAGCCCGTCATACCCATCCATCCCTTTTCCTCTATGGCTGCTGCCTTACCCATCTCCTCTGGTTCAGAGGGGCTCAGCCTTGTTTGAAATAGCCACACGGAGGGCACTCCAGGAGAGCTAGAAAGTGTTTATAAGATGCCATCAATGTTTCTGCCTAGTTATGCCTGAAGTCAATGTCTCCTTCTACGAAAGCTCTCCTCTAGTACATCAATAATATTCCCAGTCTCTGCCTCGTCCTTTCAACTCCTGCTCGTCATTTCCCAGCCTCTGGTTTGCCAGGGTAGTCAAGGTTCCCAGCGAAGGGAACTAAGTGTGGGGGAGAAGGGGAAGAAAGATGGTCACAGAAACAAAACCTGCACACACGCTCCCAGTAGGAGCCATGAAGCAGCAAGGACGTAAGACAACAGCACAGGGCTACCTTGGGGCTTGGACGCCCTTTCGTCAGTCCCCCCCGCCCCCGGAAGGCAGGAGCCGCACAATGGGAATTGACTAGACTAGGGCTTTGGACAAGCTATTGACCTAGATCAAGGGCTCTGTGGGGTTGGTATATGTGTAGTGGGGGGGGGCAGGAATCCAGACTAATGGGAACAGGGACACATGGAACAAGCCTGGGGCTGAAGCAGAGCCTCCTCCTCCCACCCCTGCACTTCCACCCAAGCCCCCTACCCGCCCGGTGAGGCTATAACTTGGGCTCTTTTTCTGCCACAGTGGAGAGAAGCATCTGCCTGCCACATGACATTCAACAGACTTGATCCTCTTCAGGAGAAACATCCCCCAGAAAGGAACCAGGCTGGATCCCTGTGAGGGAAGCCAGGCCAGGAGATTTCAGTGTAAAAATCCCCAGAAGAGAAGAGACCTAAGGACTGCAGGCAGCTTCCTGGCAGAGGGGTTCCTCCCTTGATTCAGTTCTGCTGGGCAGGGGAGACCATACATCTCTGGAGCCCAGGCTGGAGGTTGCCAATGACACAGGTCACTCTCCTCTTCTGGACATCCGAGAGTGACTTTAAGGATGCCTGGAAGACATGGGGAGAAGGTGAGAAGGGACAAGATGATGGGAGGAAGCAGCCAAGCATTCTGGAAGTTTCTCATGGCTACTTCTCTGTAATACTTAAGGGCAGGAGGAGTCCAGGAGGGTGTCAGCTGAGAGGATCTCAGCGCTCTGCTGGAGGTGATCTGGAAGGTTAGGAGTTCTATTGGAAAGGTAAAGCAGGATGTGCAATCCTCCTACCCCCACCCCCGGAAAGGCTCAGGACAGTGGGAAGGAGGTTGAGGAGAGCAGGTGGCCGGGCTGGCTCTCAGCACTGTGGTCGTGACATCAGGGGGAGAAGCTCTGTTTGGGAGCCCTTGGAAAGGATAGGTGCCCGGATGTGGAGCCCTGCCAGATATGCTTCCTGGTTTAGGCTAACGTGATCCAGCAAAGGCCAGGCACTGGTAGGAGAGGGGCTGATACAGGGACAGCACGAAGGGCAGATGAGTAAGAGCCGGCCGTCTTGGGAGGTGAAGAGCTGGGGTCAGTGTCCTTCCCCAGGGAGATGACTTGCCATCTAGCCATGCTTGGTGGCTGGAGGGAAGGAATGCAGATGACCACCAAAGCTTTCCTGCCTGCTTCTGTGTGATATGTTTGATATTGGGTTGTTTAATTAGGAACCAACTAAATATCGAACATATTCTTACAGCAGTGGGCAATTTGGCATCAACCTCTGGGGCTCTGGGGCTCTTTTACTGAACCTCTTATCTCCAGGACCCCTTTGGAAAAGCAGTGGTGGCAACCTACATGGATTTCAGTCTTAAACTGGAGACCTAGTGTGTGAGCACGAGAGCTGGAATTTGAGTATCAAATATCCCTGTATCTTTCCCTTGTACTAGAAGGGATGTATCTCTGATCTTCTGTCCTTCTACTTTTTTTTCCTCCTTATTCAACACTCCCCCCACCCTTATTGTACTGCCTC
Organism: Ursus maritimus; assembly: GCF_017311325.1. NCBI lineage: Eukaryota > Metazoa > Chordata > Mammalia > Carnivora > Ursidae > Ursus > Ursus maritimus. The sequence goes on along the minus strand of NW_024424452.1, from coordinate 39,798,842 downwards.
CTATCCCTGGGACCTCCTTGTTCACTTGTCCTGCAGCGAGACTCTATGGTTTCTCTGCTTTTCTTCAAGAGTCAATTGATGGTCTATCTACCCATCTACCTCTAGTGACTGGAAGCTCTCAAGGGTGGTCTCCAGTTTTGCCCTCTGTCCTGGTGGGTGTCTCAGTTACCCCACTGCTGGGGCTTAGTATTAACAGGAGCTATCTGTCCTTGACATAATGACTATTAGAGCCCTTCATATTCTTCTCTGATAGCTCCGGTCACCTTGAACAGTGCCCACCTCTCCCCTGGCATGTTCTCAGATTGTGTGGAGCTGGTGCACTGGGATCAATTGCCACCTGTCAGTAACAGGCTCCAAGCAGAGGAAGGACATGGCCTGGAAGGAAGCCAGGGAGAACAGAGATGGTAACGAAGATGTTTGTGATGTGTGTGTGGCAGTAGGTTGGGTGGGGGTAAGGAGGGAGCAGAGAACAAGAAGAGCAGACAGCAGCGCAGAGCTTGGTTGGTGTGGGCACGAAACTTCTCCTTAAAGATCACTGTGGGCAAACAGAGGGCATGATCCTACCCAGATTACTCTGACCCTCCCCTGCTTCTCTCCTCCACCCTACTTAAGTTCTGGGAGGGCCTTCCAGACACCAACCCTCTCTGCTTACTCCATCCCTGTGGCTCTTAAGGGGGAGGAATGATGTCTCCCTGCCAATTAGAGACTCTTGAAATAGCACAGTAATTTGATCTGGGGATCTGGGGGAATTGTCAAGGATCATGAGTGACCTCCCTCTTCACTGTTGCTCAAGCTCCCTGAATACTGGGAATCAAAATGGAAAACTCAACCAGTGGAGTCTGACCAGCATCCAACATAGGCGGGGTGAGAGTAATGGGGAAACAGAAGGGTAACTAGGGTACTGTGGGTGAGAAGCACCTACCTGGAATTGCCAACGTACCCTTCTCTATTTCAGTGTTTTCTCCTCCCCTTGCCTTGCTTTTTTATTTTACTTTTTTTTAAAAGATTTTATTTATTTGACGGAGACAGCCAGTGAGAGGGAACACAAGCAGGGGGAGTGGGAGAGGAAGAAGCAGGCTCCCAGCAGAGGAGCCCGATGTGGGACTCGATCCCAAAACGCCAGGATCACGCCCTGAGTCAAAGGCAGACGCTTAACAACTGTGCCACCCAGGTGCCCCAGCCTTGCTCTTTTAAAACACCACAGAGCTGCCCCGAGAGTGGAAAGTTTCAGGGTCAGGGAGAACCTCTACCCTCCCCCACCTTCCATTGTCTAAAATCAGCCTCAGCTGTTCCCTCATTTTTCTTTGCTGGTGATGTCAGTCCATCAAAGTGTCTTACCCTGTGCTCCCCCAGGGAGAACAATCATGGGATGGAAGGAGCTGGAAAGACCATATTAGGAACAAGAGGTGGAGCCATGAGCAGAGATAAAGGCTCAAGTCTGGGGAATCATTCAGGCAGCAGCCCCTCCATTCTTGCCCTATCTCCAGTTCTCCAGTGTTCACAGGTCAGCTCACCAACAGCCACTGCTCATGATGGAGGCCATCAAGAAAAAGATGCAGATGCTGAAGCTGGACAAGGAGAATGCTCTGGACCGGGCAGAGCAAGCCGAAGCAGAGCAGAAGCAGGCGGAAGAACGAAGTAAACAGGTGGGTGCTGCCATGGCTTTCTCTCACCTGCTGGCGAGCAAGTCTGTGAGGTGGAGGAGAGTTCTCACGGGAAAGGCAGGGACCACCAGTGCCAGCTTGTTCTTTGGGTGGGAGGGGCCCTTTTCTTTCCCAGCCTCACTGGGTGGACAGAGGACATCTAGGGTATTGGCCTCCGACTGCCTGCGTGACCTTGGGAAAGCCAGTAGTCCCCTCTGAGCCATGGTGTGCCTGCTGGACCTAAATGGGGGTGGATCATGTTTTGGCAGGACCCAATTTCTAGAGGAAAAGGCAGGAGCTTGGCACGGAGCATCTCTTTTCCCTTAAATTTTTTTTTTTTTAAGATTGTATTTTTAAGTAATCTCTACATCCAACATGGAGTTCAAACTTACAACCCTGACATCAAGAGTAACATGATCTACTGACTGAGCCACTTACTTGGAGTCACAGGCATCTACTCCCCTCAGGGTCTTACATGAAAATCCAGCATGGCTTGGTCTTCTGAGGATTAGAGATCCCAGGGTCACACGTCAAGGCATAACTCCTGGGGCAGTTGGCTGGCTGTGGCTGGCGAGAAAGTATATCTCTATAGGAATGGTAACACAGAGGCTGGGCTCAGAGGGCGGTCAGGGCTCAGGAGCCCTGGGTCTGAGCCAGCACCATTGTGTATATGTGTTGTGTGTGACTCTTGCGGCTCCTGTAGCTGGAAGATGAGCTGGCAGCCATGCAGAAGAAGCTGAAAGGGACGGAGGATGAGCTTGACAAGTATTCTGAAGCTCTGAAGGACGCCCAGGAGAAGCTGGAGCTGGCTGAGAAGAAGGCTGCTGATGTGAGTATTAGAGAGATGGAAGAGGGTTTATCCACACACACACAGCGCCATGTTAATACGACTCAATTCCAAACACGCTTGGACACAGACATACTTGTGGATTCACAGAGTGTAGATATACTTACATACATTTTTGCATACAATCACACGCTGACATACTCTTGTAATGGCACGCACATTTGTTCTTGGGCACATGGAGAAGATTCATGCTTGTCTCACCCTCAACCCAGGAATTTAATAGGTTTCTCAGGACCTGAACAAAGGGAGGGGACTCTAGGTCCAGACTGCTATCACTTTTCCTACCTCCTCCCCCATGCCACATTCTCAGCTTTTGTGTCCAAGACTTGGCACGTAGATATGTGTATTAATAGGGAAACTCTCATCTCTCAACTGCCCAGCAGAGCCAGCTCAGATTTCACAATGGGACAAAAGAGGTCACATTGACCCTGGCCCTATATGGGTTTATTTATCAGGGCCAATGTGGGCGTCTGCCTTTATGCCACAGAGATGCCATAGCGAGCATTGCTCATAGGGCAGCAGACAGGATCTTTGATAGACTATAATAGAAACAAGAAGGAATCCTATGGGGTAAAAGTGTCACCACCAGACCTTACTCTGTGGCATTAACTCAATTACTCAGCTTCTCTAGGGTTAGGGTTGAATTTTCCCATTTGAACATGAAATAAAATTCTTTTTTCCACTTCATGTTTGCCCCAACACCACTTACTTTCCTTTGTCTTCAAGCTTTCAGCTTAGCACAATGATAAATGAGAGGCTATGAAGGAAAGATGTTGGGAAGAAAAGTGACATAACAGCAACAAAAGAATGTCCCGGTATTGATGGAAATACAGTCAATTCTTAGCACTAAGTTAATAGGAAAATAGGAGCACGTATTTTTTAAAATTATTATTATTATTATTATTATTATTATTATTATTATTATTATTTTTAAGTAGGCTCCACCCCCAGCGTGAGGATTGAATTCACGACCCTGAGATCAAGAATTTCATGCTCCACCCACTGAGCCAGCTGGGTGCCCCCAAGGAGCACATATTTTTAAAAATCACATTTGGTTTTGGAAAATAGCTGGAGAGACAAAGTGGGCCATTCACAAATGTTTCCAGATCCTCACATTTGGCCTCTTTGCTGTTAGGTCTCGCATCTCCTCTTCGGCTTTTTGCCAGTCTCAGTGTCGAGGGACACGGCGATGGTTGTTGGCTGTATCATACCAGACACAGACATTATACGTTATACATATTCATAGTTTCCAAAAAGGCCCCTGAAAACTACTAATTCTCCCTTCTTGGAAAACTGCAATGAACACAGGTTACCTGCAGAGCTTTGGGCAAACACTTGACGGCCTGCTGGAATTGGCTGGCCAAGGTTCCAGGTATACATGGATAGAGCTGTCTGGCTCCAACAGACAGGTACAGGGACAGGAATTTTCTCAAACCGGCACAGTGCCAGGTCAATGACAGTTCTGTGAGATGTCAGTTGACCACTCTTCAGGAGAGTCTGGAGGCTAAACAGCTAGTATGTGAGCTGGAGGAGGTGTGTCCAGGAGCAATTAAAACAACAAAGTCTAACCTTAGATCTTGGGAGAGAGAAACATAGAGGCTCTAGACAGTACCTCGGTTTTATTTAGAAGATAAAGGAATTTCCTGAGGATGAATTCTATCTGTCCTAAGCTGTTGCACACATACTTAAAACACAGTCACTCCCCACCTAGACAGGGTGCACTCGGTATATTCACTTGAGAGAAGTTTCTCCTGTTTATATAGGAACCCACCAAAACCCATTTTAATATGTAACATGTGGGTAGAAAAACTCACTTAACTTCTCTCCCCCTGGCAGCTTTCCTTACCAGTCAGTAAGTGCCTTCAGAGGAGTGCTGGAGAACAAGAAGTGGGAGAGGAAGGCTGTGAGCAGGAGGCAAAAATCCCTTAAGCATGGTTAAGATGACCTCAGGAAGAAAGGATTCTTTCCTCAAAGTTGGGGTTAGCAAAATTTCACTTGTAAGGTAAATCCTGTTACAGCCTAGTTTTGTACAGTGTTACTGGAACAGCACCATGCCCATTCACTTACATATCATCTATTGTTTTCTCCCTACATCAGAATAGTCACCACACCCTGTGGCCTGCAAAGCCAGAAAAACGTACTGTCTGGCCTTTTACAGAAAAAGTTGGGGAATTTCTGCCTCAAAGGATCAAAGAAGGAAAGTGAAGTGTTTATAGGAATTGGGAAAAGTGCTGAATAAGGAGGCAACAAAGTATAAAGTTGAGAGCAAGGGTCAGAGTCATCAGCAACATGATATATGCATTTTGGGGGGAAGGGCACTCTGTCCAATACAACCGTCCAAGGAAGTTCACAGCTCAGCTCCCACCTTTGAGATGAACCAACAGAGCATATTACTTTGATGCAGATATAAACGGAAGAGAGGAGGAGGGGGAGTCAGTAAGTGTGTGTTTACACTGGGAGCGCTGGTCACCTGAGCTTTTCTGAAAGCACAGGATTTGCTGGATTGCTTGAACAAAGAAAGGGCAAGGGTATGGCAAGGTCAGTCCAAACTTCGGTTTTTACTCCCTGAATTTGTCTGAGGTCCTTTTTAAAAAAGAACTGCAACAAAATATCTGTAACATTTGCCATTTTGACCATTTTAACCATTTTTAAGTGTACAGTTCAGTGGCAGTAAGAACATTCACAGTGCTGTACGGTGATGTCTAAGGTCCTCTCAATCTGAGGTGAGGTCAGAAGCTAATTAGGGTAAACAAGGGGAAAGAGGAGTGCAATGGTTAGGACATAGAGTCATACCAGACGTGGAAGGGATGGGAGATGAGAGTTGAGGATGGACATATACACCTGCTGATATACTGTTGTATTGTTGGTCACCAGGAAAACAATAGCACTGGGCCCCTTGCTGCCCATCCATCATGCTTTTAAAGGGTATCAGGAGTCAATCCACCTGTTTCCCTGGATCAAGAGAAGATTATCTGTTCACATCTACCAGCCTCAGGAATGCAGTGGTGCTCTCAGCAGCCTTTGGTTTGTCTAAGATAAAGGCTCAGTGGCTTCACTAGGGCAAGGGGAGGTAAACAGTGCCCCCTGCTGATTGGCACCCAGATGACAACATCTCATTTCCGCTTCCATAGCCCCTCTGATCACATTTCTCCAAAAAGAGATGGAAAAATTCTTAGGCCATCAGGATAGAGTTTACGGAGGTTGAGCACCCTGTTCTTCCTTCCAAATTCCTTGGGGGGGGGGAGGAGAAACCAATGTACAGGTTACTCTACCAAGCATATTATTTACTGTCTGAATTGTTTCCTCTAAATTGGCTCACTGATCAGTATTTTTTATTGTTCAGCATTTTATTTATTTTTATTGTTTATTTTTTTGCATGTGTAAAAAGTATATTAAGTGAAGATACAGAAAAAGCTCTCAAGAGTGAGAGGGGTCCCAATAGGGTTGGACAGGGTTGCCAACGAGGGCCTTAAGGATTGGTCTTTTATAGAAAGCTAACCAGAACTTAAACCCTTTCAACACCTTTATTGATAACACCTTCAATGGCTTACTTCCTTTTTAGGGGCTGGTTATTCTTTGTTGGTCACAGGTGATTATCATAAAGTCTCCCACTTAGGGCAGGGTGGTCCGATTTGTCCCCTCATCTCTGGTTTCCCCACACCTCCACATTTGCTCAGTATTTTCAAAAAAGGAGATAGTAAGGTAGAGCCTCTGGAGGGAGTGTCCTCAGAACCAGGCATTTGAGGGCAGCACCTGTCTTCCCCACAAGCCCTTTCAGGAGTCAGGACTCTTAAGTCCTGCTCCACACCATAATTCTGAGGGGAAAACAGAATTGCACCAGAGGAGACATTTGTTATGATGGCTTACTGGAAAGGCAGGAGGAGTGCAAACAAACAAGAGAGAAGATGGTACAACTTTCAAGTCTCTTTACTATTGTGGTTCCAAAAATCCTGCGTGGCAGTCCCTGCAGAGGTAGCTTCTAACTCAGAAACAGCTCTCCAGGCACCTCAGAGCAGAAGTGGCAGTGAAATTGGGGGAAGTTATCACAGAACAGAGGCTCTCATGTAGCTGTTGCACGAAGGGTCTGACAGTGATCCGTAACAGGACTCCTTCCTGATAAAATGGGGGCATAAGATACCTCTCTCACCTGCAAAGAGAAATGCAAGTGATGATTAGTTAGAGACAGAATGACTGAAGGTTTGGAAGAGCTGGCAGGTTGGTAAACCGCTGGTACGTGTTTGACTCTCGAAAGCGCCAGGGAAAAGGCTAGCTCTGTAACTGAAACAGAACACTTAGTTCACAAGTGATGCCGAATGGAGCGAGCAGTCCGCCCACCTGGCCTTTTCTCCCACCCCCGGACTCCCCCCTTCATTGACTTTCAGGCGGTGGGAGAGAACCTACCCGGGCCGACCTGGAAAGGAGGCTGCCGCGTGGGGCACTTTGGAGGATGGGGCCCAGAAAGCCTCGGCCTGTCCCGGCACCTGGGTTTGGAGCCTGTGTGCGGTGGGTGGAAGCAGAGGCGCGTCGGGTGCTCAGTGCGGGAGGACACAAGGTGCCCCGACGGGTGGGTGGCGGCCTGTTGGCGGGCGGAGGGGAGGGCAGCTGGCCCAGCCTGAGGAGCCGGACCGCGACGCTCCTTCCGGTTGCTATGGTAGCCCGCCCGGCGCGGCCCCGCCCCCCTTTGCTGGCCAGGGGAAGGCTCCGCCCCGTGCTCGCGCGGCGGGCAGTCCTCCCGTGGCCCGGCGCGGCAGGGCGCGGCGGTGACGTCACATCCGGGCGGGTGGGCGAGTTCCGGTATTTCAGGGCGGAGCAGGCGGAAGTGGGGGTGAGAAGCGGCTGCAGCGCCGAGCGGAGGAGGCAGGAACCCGAGCGCGAGCAGGGTCTGGGTGGGCACCATGGCCGGTATCACCACCATCGAGGCGGTGAAGCGCAAGATCCAGGTTCTGCAGCAGCAAGCCGATGACGCAGAGGAGAGGGCCGAGCGCCTGCAGCGGGAAGTGGAAGGGGAAAGGCGGGCCCGGGAGCAGGTACGGAGAGGGCGAGGCGCGTGAGGGGGAGCAGGCGCTGCAGCGGCTGGGATCCCGGATGGGGGCCCTCGTTTCGCGGCGGAGCGCGTTCTCCGGGGCCGGCGGACTCGGAGATGAAGTTGGAGCCCGGAGGATGGGTGGGGCTCAGCCGCAGTTGGACCTGAGGCGGACGAGGGGGGAACTGGGTGCTCGGGTGAGCGGGCTTGACCTTTGAGGTAACTGAGCCTCTCGGGGCCGGGGAAGTGGTTTTCCTCCTCCTTCTCTCTCCCAGCTCATTCATTCAGTCCCTTGGAGCCAGGCGCGGCCGGGGGAGGGGCTCAGCGGCCTCTCCCTCCCCCACTCCTCCGTGAAGGGCGGGGAGGGGTGCGGAATTTGCTCTCGTTAGAGGTTTCCGGCCGAGAGGGTGAGAGTAGGTGGGTGCTTCTCTGGCCTGGGAGGGGCAGGGCCAAACTTACTGTGCAAGGGTGGGGGTTGGGGGTGGGAACCGCCGGAAAGCCCCCGGCCTGGCCTGCTGGCAGCTTTTCCGCTCCCTCCTCCTGCTCAGGAAATGAGGCAGCAGTCGGCGGAGAGGAAGCGCGGTGCCCTCCCCGGAGGAGTTTGAAGCCACGGCACCGCCTCCCATCCTCCAGCCTGGTCTCTTTCTTCTTACGGGGGCAACTGCTAAACCTACTCTCTCAATCGACGTGAAGGAGCAGGGGAAGGGTTGGTGCCTCACTCACTCTGTTAGTGCAAATGTACGAGCCAACAAAACTTGCCTGGCCCTACCCGTGATGACCTGGAAGCAGGGACTTCTGCCAGACTCAGGCCTTTATTGCCGAAGTGTAGTCAGTGCAGGCTCAACCGGTTAAGAACACTTCCAAGCACAGCTGATAAGCCAGTTTGTGTGGCAGAGAATCGGATGGAGTGCCAGTTTCTGTCAAGGTTTCTGGTTGACCCCGGCAGTGTGGTTGATGCAGACAAAATAATGAGTTCCAAAGGGCCTCTAGTGATGTTAACTCTGTTGCTGTCCCGATTACCCTCCACAGTGTCTTTTTTTTTTAATATCAATATTTGTTCAACAGAAAGTTGGAACGTAAAATGTTGGTGGAATGAATGGTGATTCTTGAAACTGCTTTCTGTTTAGAAGTGGTTCTCTAGTGTTAGTAAGCCGTAAGATTTTCCAGGGTGTAGTCTAGTGGGGTGGAGATGACCTCCTGACTTCAGGCTTTGGTTTTGGAGGATCTCAGGCTGGAAAGAAAAGTAACCGTTGCTAAAATTTGAAGACCCAAATGAAGAACTTTTCGTGGTTTATTGGTATTCCTTGTTCTTTTCCCTGGTTTAAAAAAAAAATGGACTTCTCCTTTGGGGAATGGCTGAGAATTATTGTTTTGGCAGCTGCCCACCCAGTTAATACATAAAAACTATTAGAATACTCTTTTCTTTTTATAACGGGGCATGGAAATGCTGGAGTTTGTCTTCCTCAGTCACCTTTTTCTCAGGAGATTTCCGCCCTATTCATTATGCTGGTGACTTCTAATTATCAATTCAAGTGAGATGGACTGGCTGGGTGACTCTTTATGACTAGGGACACTTTTTCATCTCCTTTGTTCTGGAGACTAGATCCCCTTAAAGAGGAAGGCAGGATGGCTTTTAAAGAAATAGCCATGTGTTGAGCTGCGGTCTTGGGCTCAACATTCAAGTATGGGCATCCTAGGAATAGTTCTAGGGTAGATGATGCCCCATCTCCCCTTCCTTTCTCCCCCCAGGATTTGGTAATTTCTTGCAGGAAAATTTGTCTCCCTCTCCCCCCCCCCACTCTTCCCAGGTGACTCTGGGGTAATAGGCAGCAGAATGAGCAGCTTCAGATGTTTCTTAAGCTGTTCCTTTCTCAGAGCCTGCAAATTTGCATACTGAGTTGAGGTCTAGTGAGGAAGTTCAGATGGGGAAGTCGGGTGATAGTTAAATATTGATGAAACCAATATCTTCTTTCTACTCCCCAGCTTGAGGGAGCTTAATCGTTTGACTTTCTGCTGTGGGGACCTTTGAACTCCTCCTGAGGAGGAGACACCCCTGGGGAAGGAGGGGATGCTTGGGCTACCTGTTATCCTCTTAGGGCATTCTGGAATGTGAGTTTTGCAGGCTCCTCCCTCCTCTGGAGCTCGAAACTCAGTACTGCCTGATGGTATCTCATGCTGTTAGTGGGATTGTCACTTTTTGATGGTTTTGTGTGAATATTCACTCTTCGTTGGGAAGCTGGAAGAATCCAAAGCGGAGTCTGGAGTTGTTCTGGGATCCATCTTTCTTTTCTGCTTTCAGCCCCAGGATTGACCTTTTACTTCGTAGCACTCTGTCAAGTGTACTTTCGATTTGGAATCTCCTTTACAGTTCTTGCTAAACTTAAACAGAGGGCATAAACGTAATTTTCAAATGCAGTCTTTTTCTTTACCTGTTTTTTTGGTGGTAGTAGCAATACACATAACATAAAACTTACTATTATAGCCATTTTTAAGTATATAGCTCATCTTATCTGTTTTTAATACCTCTCTCTTAACTTATCGTGGTATTTTCCTTTTTTTTTTTTTTCCTGGTCTAAAAAATTGAGGCGTATTATTGAATAAGTGAGTGGGCTTTAAAACAGCAGTTTTGATTCTGGCATTTTCCTAATTCCTTGTCTCTGGAGGAGTTAGAATGCCTGACTATTGTGTGGCTCTCCTGTTTGTGGGGTCTGGTGGACTACACAGCCTTTATCACCTTTCTTTGGTTTAGATTTACTCTCCAGCTGATTACCTTTCTCTCTCCTTCACGTTAGAGCACATACTCACAGGGGAGAGGCAAATAGCCCTTTGCTCTGAGTGCCTCGGCTTAGACTCCACCTTTGTTTGCTCTGGGGCACATAGCTCTACTCCCTTCCCTCCAATTTGCCTCCCCCTTGGTGAATTTAAAGTCTCAAAGGACACAGTATCTCCCTGGGTGGATACATTTGTGAAGACAGTGAACCAGAGCAGCCCTTTACTCACAGGCTCACTCCTGACTTTTCCATTACTGGTTTCCTTTGAATTTCATCTATGGCTTTTTTTCTAAAAAGAGAAACCCCAGAGTGGCAGAATGGCAGATTTAGGCTAATCCCCTTATGTCCTTGGCCCTGATCTGCCTTCAAGCACCAGTGCCCTGTCGGTTACTTGCTTTGAGGTGTGTAGTGTGCTTGGGGACTCTATTCCATATGGAGGATGGTAGTGTTTAAGCCAAACTCATTTCATAGCTAAAGCTGTGATCAGTCATCTTCTAATGTGAACAAATTGCTGCTGTGTGCCTTCTCCTCCCTTGGGATCTTTGCTTCCTGGACAATGGAGAATCCTATTATTACCTAAAGGGAAGATCTCAGAGTGTATCCTCTAGGTGGGTCAGAGGTGGATGGGCTGAAAGTCCAAAATCATATCTGGACATGCCAACCCTAGGGTGATTGGAATAGCGTAAAGTTTAATTTTCCCATTCTGGTTTGCAGAAGTTAGTCCCACCCAATCTCTTGCAGGACTTGATTGACCTGGAAGGGACAAGCGTTGTACATAGGTTCTGGCTTGAAGGGAAGGTCTTCCCTTATTCCCTTAGATATAGTAATAGATCTTGATTCTGCGAACTTCTGTTTCATTGTAAAGAGAACTGATCCTCTGTGGGAGGAGAAAAAAGAGAAGAATGTCTGTCCCCTGTGTCCCCCCCCCCCCCAAGCTTTTGCTGGGACATCCGTGGTAGGTTCTGCTTTTGATGCAGGCTTGTTCACTGTGCCCATGCTCTTGTAGCACCGAGATGTGTTTTCTCCTCCTCTTCAACCTTGCTAAGAATTCTAGTGCAAATACTGATTTGTGAGAGAAACTGCCCTAGCCAGGTTGTCATGGAAAGTGTAACCCTGCCCCCATCGCCTGTTACCTTCTACTCCGTTTGGGTAACTACTGGTAAACTGGATGGGGACTCAGATTTTGTGAGCTTCTTTCAAATCTGGTCTTCTTTCTTTCTTTCTTTCTTTCTTTCAGGGGGTTGGTTTTAGGCATTTGAAGGGGGGAGATGGGGTAAATCATTGCACTGGCAGTGTTTTATAGTTGCCTGATAGCTTGACTTGTTCTTGTAATCTTGACCTGTTGGCCTTTTGAGCTTCTGAGGTGCAATGTGTCTTGTCCTAGGGGACATGGGACATCTGTTTTTCTGGAAGAGACAGGATCAGAGAATATTTATCTTTGTGGTGTTTTGAATAGTATAGTTAGAGACACAAATGGTTTCTTAGTAATATCAACTTTTGTGGATTCCTTGTTATTTTTCTCCTGGGTATTGGTGGTTATACAGTCCCAAGCTGCACAGTACTTTGAACCTCCCATGTTTGTATTTGGAAATTTTTGTGCCAAATAACCTGGGTTGTTGTTTGTTTGTTTTTGAGAGAGCGTGAAGTGGAGTAGTAGAGGGAGATAGAATACCAAGCAGGCTCCACGCCCAGTGCAGAGCCTGAGGTGGGGCTCCAGATCATGACCTGAGCCTAAATCAAGAGATGGACGCTTAACTGACTGAGCCCCCCATGCACCCCCCAAATAACCTGATTCTTAATGGGAGTCTTTTAGGCTATAGCCCTCCCTATAGGGGCTGTGGCCCAGATTATTTCTGTAGCTGCTCCCACCCCTGACTGCCAAGAGGAAATCAGGGTAATAGAATGCAGGCACAATCTGGACTGTAGAGAGAGATCATGTTAACCAGGCACTTGGGTAAGCATCTGAACTGGGCAGTGTGCAGAGTAGATTAAATTCCTGTATGGTCGTGGTGGCAGTCAGTGTGCTTGCCACCAGTTAAGGTGTATGGAGGGGAAAGGTAGTCCTAAAAGGGAGGCTTTTCTGCCAGTAGAATTCATGCTACCTCCTTTCCTTGTTTCTCCATTGTCAAGGAGGGGGCACGGGGTGGCTGGCATTCTAGCCTGTGCTTTGTTGTGGGCTGGAGGTTGGGAGAGGTCTGTCACAAGCTGAGGGGTGACTACAGCGGTAGCAAGGAGCCGCCGTTCAGAAATTTGCAGGAGTGGGGGTGGGCATGGAGGAAACATTCTCTTCTGCCCCCAGTTTTTTTTGTATGTCATCAAGGCAGGTAATTTTAGCTAGAAGAGCTCCTTGTTGTCACCTTTGAAAGGGCGGGGATGGGGAGCGAGTTGCAGGGTTGGGAAGGGAGGTACCCCAGTGTTGCATCCTTTTGCTTTCTGGTCTGGACTGTTACTCTGAAAGACCTTCCCTTGGCTAGTGATCCTCCTCGTATATTAGGATAAGGTCATTGGAGGGTTAACAACTTGGGTTAAGCAGCAAATTAATAGATAATCCAAAATTCCCTCTTTAAGAAACTTTGCTTAATTTTTTCACTTTATGAGACACTTAGAAGAAAATTGCTAAAGAGTGGAACGCCCTTCTAAGCCAGAGCTCAGGCAGAAGGAACCCTTCACTGGCCACCTTTTCTGACACTAGTGTGTTCAGGAGTTTGACCTGAGTCAAGAAAGGAGGTAGTACTAATTGGCACTGGGCTGGGCAAGGAACTGAGTTTTTTTTTTTTTTTTAAAGATTTTATTTATTTATTTGACAGAGAGAGACAGCCAGCGCGAGAGGGAACACAAGCAGGGGGAGTGGGAGAGGAAGAAGCAGGCTCTCAGTGGAGGAGCCTGATGTGGGGCTCGAACCCAGAACGCTGGGATCACGCCCTGAGCCGAAGGCAGACGCTCAACTGCTGCGCTACCCAGGCGCCCCAGGAACTGAGTTTTAAAATATGCTTCCTGTGGAGCACCTGGAAGTCTGCTAATGGGAAAGGGAGGAAATGGGTGTCTAGGTCATTGTGTCCGCATCTGCACTAAGACAGGTGTTGCCGTGTTGGACCCTGGCTCCGTCTTGGCACTCAGCCCCAATCTTAGCTCTGCTTCTCCTTTCCATTCTTTTGTTCAAACACAGGCTGAGGCTGAAGTGGCCTCCTTGAACCGTAGGATCCAGCTGGTTGAAGAGGAGCTGGACCGTGCCCAGGAGCGCCTGGCCACTGCCCTGCAAAAGCTGGAGGAAGCGGAGAAAGCTGCTGATGAGAGCGAGAGGTGAGTAGATGAGTGCGGGTTTTCAGGAGCTCATGACACTCTGAGGAGGATTTTCTTACAGTCCTGCTCCCCACTCAACCCCCCAAGTTTTTATTTAAATTCCACTTAGTTAACATATTAAAATAGTGATTTATCTCTTTGTTTCTGTTCTGCATATTCTTTTCACTTGAAAACAGTATAAGGGTTATCTGGGTGCTGTGACCTTTTATAATTGGTGTTACCCTATAAACTGATTTAATGACTCTTAAATAGGGTCCCCAGGATGGCCTCCACTGAGTGAATCATTGACTTAATTTTTGAGGTTAGTCCCCCTAAAGCAGTAGTTCTCAGCGTGAGCTCCCAGCCCAGCAGCACCTGGCAGCTCGGTGGAAGTTCAGATCCCTGGTCTAGGAGTCAGGAACTGTGGAGGTGGGGCCGCTGGTGAACCGTGAGAATCGTGGGAGCGAGGGGTTGGGACCATTGGGGAGTTAAAAAAATCGGAATGCCTAGAATTCTGCCCCAGTTAGGTGAGAGTCCATTGCAAGAGGGCCCTGGGTGTTAATGTTTTTAAAGTTTGTCTGATAATTTGTGTCCGCAGTTGAGAACCACAGTCCTTGAACCAAATCAAAACTCATCTTTGGTGAAAATAGCCAATTGGGTTCTTGCCACTATGAGTTAAACTAGAACAGAGGTGTGTGACGATATGCATGAGGTCAGAGAAAGGCTTTCAGAATCGAAAATGCTCTATCAGAATATGTTGGGACACAGTGCTGCTGTGAAAATGAGAAATGTGGCGGTCAATATACTCATACAGAGTAGTGTCCCAAATTCTAGAAAGTGAAGAAAACAATTTGCAGGATGGGGTAGGTAGTGTATGATTCTTTTGGGGTGTGGGGAAGTGGGGGGTGAGGTTTGTTTGGGTTTTGCCTATATAAAATCCTTCTCGGGGCGCCTGGGTGGCTCAGTCGTTAAGCGTCTGCCTTCGGCTCAGGGCGTGATCCCAGGGTCATGGGATCGAGCCCCACATCAGGCTCCTCCGCTGGGAGTCTGCTTCTTCCTCTCCCACTCCCCCTGCTTGTGTTCCGTCTCTCGCTGGCTCTCTTTGTCAAATAAATAAATAAAATCTTTAACCAAAAAAAAAAAATCCTTCTGGAAAGGGTATGAAGAGTTTTTCTCTGTTGAGCAGGAGTAGAGGTGGGGAGGCTTACTTTGTGCCCTTAAATTATATACTTAAATATTAAGGGTGTATTATTTTTTATTTATTATTTTTTAAGATTTTTTTTTTAAGATTTTTTTTATTTACTTGACAGAGAGAGAGACAGTGAGAGAAGGAACACAAGCAGAGGGGGAGTGGAAGAGGGAGAAGCAGGCTTCCCGCTGAGCAGGGCGCCTGATGTGGGGCTTGATCCCAGGACCCTGGGATCATGACCTGAGCTGAAGGCAGACGCTTAACCAGTTGAGCCACCCAGGCATCCCAAAGTTTATTTTTTTGAAAAAGTATTAAAACAAATAAACTAAGGTGGGGGGTGGCGTGGGAGTTCTTTTTGGTGGTAAGCAGAGAGGGATGGGCTTCAGAAGGTGCCATTCAGAGTTCCTCAGAGTGGAGTTGGTGACAAACTCCCTAGGGTGTCAGTGCCACATTTGTCCTTCTTGTCTTTGGCAGAGGTATGAAGGTTATTGAGAACCGAGCCTTAAAAGATGAAGAAAAGATGGAACTCCAGGAAATCCAACTCAAAGAGGCCAAGCACATTGCAGAAGAGGCAGATCGGAAGTATGAAGAGGTGTGGTGCCTTGTGTTTGTCCTCTTCAGTGTCGTTGGGTTTCTGAAAAAGAATCATGGTAGCAGGAAATGGCTTCATCTTTGCTTCACTGAGCTCTACGGGATCTTCTCCTGTAGGTGGCACGGAAGTTGGTGATTATTGAGGGGGACTTGGAACGCACAGAGGAACGAGCTGAGCTGGCAGAGTCGTGAGTATCTTGCTCCCCAAATCTTGCCATACCATTCTGTCCCTTTTCCTTTGGCTTGCGCATTAATGTGAATAAACCAGCATTCCTTCAACCTTGTTAAACAGGGCCTAGAGAGTGGGGTTTGTTTAGGCCCTGAGAATGGCTATGGGCTTTTCTAACTCTCTTGGCTAGTGACAGGTGACAAATGAGCCTTCCTTTATTTCTTGTAGGGAGAGTTTGCAAACTGAGGGCACATAAATACTAATTAATGTGTAGTGAATGGCTAACTTGTAGGCCTTCCAGGGTCCTCCCACCTGGAATCTGTTTCTCCTTGAAAACTGAAGTGGCTATGCTGACTTGAGATCTTTTTTTTACTCTATTGCCAGTCTGGGGAACTTGAGGGCAAGGGCAGACAGGAAGCGCTCCCCTGTTGGCACCTTCTGGGCCTTGTGTAACAAAGACAGTGCTGATGCGCATATATTTGTGCTTCCTTTGTATTCCCCTCTCCCAGACATGACATATCATGACCATGGTGGTGTTTTCTTCCCATTTTTTGGAAAAAAAAAAAAAAAATCCCCCACCCCCCCGTTTTGCTGCTTGTTTCCTTGCTGTGTCCTTTTTGACCTTTCTCCCTCCCCACCACCTGGCTTGTGCGATCCCCGTGACTGTCACTAACAGCCGTTGCCGGGAGATGGATGAGCAGATCAGACTGATGGACCAGAACCTGAAGTGTCTGAGTGCTGCTGAAGAAAAGGTACTAACCGTTAGACCCACCAAGAGGTTCCATGTGTGGTTTTGTTCTGGTTTGTTTCTGTTTCTGTTTTGCAGCTGCCTCCCCTCCACTGGTTGGTTTGTTGAGTGCTTTCTCATCTCTCCATGGAACGCTCCATACTCTCCCACTTACTCAGCATCTTTCATCTCTTTCCTAGTTGCTTCACCACCTCTCCACAGGGTCTCTCCCTCCCGTGGGTGATTTGGGGGACTATCTGGGTTGGGCATCTATTCCTACCTCCGCCCTAGCCAGCAGTTAGGACTTGTTCCTGCTAGTGATTTCTCTCAAGTGTTCTATTAGTATCCAAACATTCTAAGTCCTAGCCCAGGAGGGCCCAGCTTCTGACATGTTCTGTGGTAGAGGGAGGAGGGTTGACACTTGCTCAGGTGACCTGGGAACTTCTCTTTTCCCCAGTATGCCTTCCAGCTCTCTCTACATATAGGTTCAATTCACGTCTGTGTGTCTTTCTCTCCCTTTTTTTTTTATTCTCTCCTTCTTCCCTTTCCTCTCCTGCGGTATGTAAAACATTCACAGTAAGTGTTCTGAGCTGGAGGAGGAGCTGAAGAATGTCACCAACAACCTCAAGTCTCTTGAGGCTCAGGCGGAGAAGGTAGGGGCTGGTTGTGATAGTGACAGGCTTTGGGGCCTGGGCCCAGCCCTGCCCTTGATGAAACACTGGAGAAACCCATTCCTTACATAACCTAGTGAGATGTGTCCTTGTCATCCATATTCTGGGTTTAATGCTAATTCCTGTGCACTTTGATTTCTTTAGTCAAAAATCACTTCGTGGTCTCAGGGGCTTGGGGTCATGTTCTCCTCAGGCTGATACTGCTGTGCAAAATAGCAATAATCATGGGTCCCAAAAGGTTTTCTAGCAGAGAGATAGGGGCATCAAATAGTAGATATAAGACCTAATAAGCAATCAAGACAGATGACTTGTCTTTACCGTCACGTGGGAGTATTTCAGCCACGTGGCCTCAGGGTGTTGCTTCAACTGCTCATTAAATAGGGCGAGAAACACCTGCTCCGATTGGTCTGAGTAAGATAAAAACATAGGTCCATTTAAAAAATAAAGGTCTGGAGGATTCTAATATGAGGGTATCAAGACTCTAAGGACATTGATTTGTGGATTTCAAGAATCTATGGTCTAGAAATGGGCCTTGCTCTTTTTCTCATGGGCCATTCAGCACATTAAATCCAAGAGGATATTCACTGTGAGAGTGAATGTGGCGGCAGGGGGTAGGGTCTGTGTGGGGAGTTTCCACTCTGAAACTTTTATTCTGCTTCTCTTACAGTACTCTCAAAAGGAAGACAAATACGAGGAAGAGATAAAGATTCTCACGGATAAACTCAAGGAGGTGAGCTTAAGGGGTTATAAGGAAGGGAGGAGGTGAGCTGAGGGGGTTGTGGGGAAGGAATCAAAACATTCAGAGGTCTATGATGCACTTGTTAGACAAGCTGGCTTTGGTTCTGAAGGGTCTACAAATAGAAGGTGGAAGAGATAGAGAATCCTTTTTATTGTCTTGTTCATCTCTAAATCTGTCTGGTGTCTCATTTCCCTCAGGCAGAGACCCGTGCTGAGTTTGCTGAGAGATCGGTAGCCAAGCTGGAGAAGACAATTGATGATTTGGAAGGTATGGAGCCGGGGAGAGGAATTAAAGAGATGCAGAGGAAGACCTTGCCCATTGACTGTTAACTTCCTTCCCGGTCCACCAAAGGGAGCTGGTTGTGAATGGCACATGCCCCATGCCCTGTCCTATACCACAGCTAGGTGAAATGGGTCAAAACCTAGAACTGGATTTTTACATATACAGCCTTTTCCTTTAATAAGACTTTAGCTAGTATTCTGGAATTGGCATCTTTTCCTTGGAGGAGACTGGTAATGACTGCATTTACCTCCGGTTTAGCAGTCTCAAGTTTTGGTCTCTGGGTTAAAATGGTAGCCGTACTTAGAGGAGGCAGTAGGAGCACGTGTCACCCGTGGCTGCATTTGGCAGTCTGTTCATCACTTCAGCTGTGAGGTCTCGCTAAGAGATGCGGCTGTGGGATATCCATGTCTCAGAGCTGACCGATTCCAGGGGCTTGCTTTTTTTTTTTTTTTTTTTTTTTTAAAGATTTTATTTATTTGGGGGGGGGCAAACAAGGAGGAGGGGCAGAGAGAGAGAGGGAGAAGCAGGCTACCTCTTGAGCAGGGAGCCCAGTGCGGGGCTCGATCCCAGGACCCTGAGATTATGACCTGAGCCAAAGGCAAACACTTAACTGACTGAGCCACCCAGGCGCCCCTCCCAGGGGCTTTCTAAATACTTCTTGTCGCCATATTTTGGCAACTATGTCTGCTCTGACGAGCGAAAATGTACTTAGAGAACTCTGAGATACCCTTTTTGGTTTGCTCTGGGTAGCAGGATATTCTTACTTTGGGGAGTTTGGGGAGGTAGCCTGTAGAGCAAAGGGACCAAGAATACTGGTCTTGGCTTGGTAGATAAAGAAGAAGTGTCTGAATATTAATGTGTGCTTTCTCCTTTTTCTATTATTACTGTGTTATCCCTGCTAGGAGCTGGGTTAACTGGGTGGGAGGTATCCTCTTGAGTGCCTTTGGTAACAGGAATTTCTAGTCATGACTGTGCCCAGATTCTCAGCCCTGACTATAATTAATTAGAGGTATCAAGAAGTCCAGTGGTCCTGGGGGCACAGTGGATCTGAAAATGGCCTGTTGTGGCTGCCAGGACAGATGTTCTAATCTGGGGTATTAGGCCCACAGTCACACTTTTCCTAATTTCTAATGATTCCCTCTTTTCATCTGCTTCTGGTACCTTTCACTCTGTCCCCTCATTCCTCCCTGTTGCTGTGCCTATCCAGATGAGCTCTATGCCCAGAAACTGAAGTACAAGGCCATTAGCGAGGAGCTGGACCACGCCCTCAATGACATGACCTCTATGTAACTATCTGACAGCAGAGCGGGGCTGGGACCTTGGCTTGTGGGTGGTTGGGGTTACAGGCTGTGCGTAGTGTGCTTTGGTTTTATCCTCTGGAAACTAGAATCTTTACGCTGTCTTTAAAATATTGGTGCTGATTACTTATTGGCAAAAGCTAGGGTGGCATTTCATATTGAATCTCTGGTGGCACCCTGATCTACGTGTGTTTTTTTTTAATACTTTTTGTTCATAGACCCTGCTTTATAACACCGTGATTTTTCTATTTGCTTCTTAAATTTAGTCTTCTCAAAGGGGACGCTCTAAAGGTCGAATCATGTCATCATATAACTAAAGACATAGGGCCTAGAGAGCCAGTGACTTGGGCCCTAACATTGCATGACAAAATTCACACCTCCTGGGTGTATTTAATTTGTGTCCTGATACTAAATTTCAGAGGAAACACCCATGATTGGAAATATCAAAATTCACCAAAGAATTAAGCTGAGTCCCAGAGCAAGCCAGGCAGTAAAAAGCACCAAAAAGAGTTGTTCGGGACTTCCATCCGTTTGCTGTGGACCCTTGATCCTTGACACTAATCAGCCTCTTTGTGTCTTTCCCACTAACCCTGAGAAGAAGCCAGATGACTCAGGCTGTAGTATCTGGCTGTCTCTTCTTCCTACTGCCTTCTCTTCCCTTTTCTCCTGAATTGCTGTGTAGATCGATGCTAGTCCTTCTTACCTAGAGTCTCCTTACTTTTTCATACAGATAACTGTCACCGTTTCTGCTCTGTTCTGGATCTGCCCCCTTTCCTCGGGGAACCCAACGCCCCACTCTCGCTCTGGATTCCATTTGGGTCGGCCTGGCTGGTCCCCAAGGCATTAGAATGTAGTGGGGGCCACAAAGCAACTTATGTATTCTTCCACTCATCCCTGCCCCCCCAAATTAAAATGTTAAGCTGCCGGAAGCCTCATGCCCCCCTGCATTTGTGTCATTGACAAAGCTGCGGTTGTCCCTAAGAAGGAGCCTTGGGGGTGTGATGTGGAGAACAGCTATTGTAGGCCCTCCCTTCCCTGACTTATATAATCAAAGCCACTTTTGTGTGTGTCTATTTTTTCTTGACATTTAAGCTCAACTGGTTTGAGTCTGTCAGAGTGGTGGGGTTAGCAGAGGTTCCCTAGGGTAGGAGTCTTACCCGCAGGCCTCGGGAGTCTGTCTGAGTCCTTTACTTTTAGGCTTCTGAGTCTGCCCGTCTGGAAGGCTCCGCTCCTCCTCAGTCTCTCCTCTGAGGGCATCCAAGTGCCTCCCAATGCATATTCTCTGCCCTTTTCCCAGTAGTTCAAATGGCGCATCTTCAGAGCACCCGATGGACTCAAATGTATTACTGCCAACCTTAACCAATTAGATCATCCCAGGTCACAGAAAAACAGAATTTTCAACAGATTTTTTTTTCTTGTCCAAACCCTTCTCACATATTTGAGGCTTACTGCCATTTGTCTGTTCGTGTGTGCTAGTGGAATAGAAGACAGGTGATAAACGATTATTACTGGAAAAGCTACAACAACCAATCACGCATGTTTCAGATAACATGCACAAGGTGGTAATAGTTTATTACATACATAAAAATGGTAAAGTGCTGCTAGTAACATTGTTCCCGGTTTATATTGTGGGATTACATGGCGACATTGACGGAGTCCTGTCCGGTTTCCACAGCTGGGATGGCTCCAGTGTGAACAGTGCAGCTGCAGTCGTACTTAGCTAAGCACCTAAGTGCTGTTGGACACACTTAGACTTTAGTTTCTCAGCAGACTATGTATTTCAAACTTGCTCTTTTAAACAGAGCCAGGTAGAAAGGTTTTCCCTAATCTAAAACTTGAGGTCTCATTGAATTCAGGTTTCTTTTTGTTTACACCATTTCCTGCTGCTACAGTGTTTGAGATTAAGGTACAGATTGATTTATTGAGCGGACACTTGACTGTTACCTTTAGAAGGCACAAAGTGACTAAGGTGGGGACAGAAATAATCAAAGTGGAGGCGCCATCCCTATTTTTGGGTTACACAGAATCTAGTAGGAGAGCATGTATATAAAGCCGATGGTGCTCTGTGATCAGTGCACAAATATAAATAAACTCGTGGAAATTCAGAAGGGGAAAGAGGTTGATTCCAGTGGGGATGGTTAGGAAAGACTCACAGAAGGAGACACATAATAGGTACTTAATAAACATATTAAAACTTGCCTCTTCATTTTTATTGGGTTCTAAAAGACTGGTTTTCTGACAAACAGATTTTAGTTGAAGGATAATGGATATTGAGCATTTTGGTTAAAGAGAAGCAAAAGAGTAGAAGCACAGATAGAGATGGGAAGGACAGAATAGCTATGAAGGTAGATTTAGACAGAGTAGGGGCAGGTGTGTGCTGAAATCAGGTGTGGAGTTTTGTTTTGTAGGGAATGGGGATGCCACTGGACATGGTGAACAAGGATATGTTCTGGTATGAGTAGCAAAAAAGAAGAGTTGATTTGGTGGCTAAGTTAATATATTACAAGGGGAGCAGATTATCGAAGTGATCCATTTGGATGACGATTCCCAAATTTCAGTCATTTATATACTAGTTGGTGGCTTTTGCCATATTCACATATTCCCTACATTACTGTTTTCTTCACATTTACTCGTTTTCAAATTTGTCTTAGTATACATAATTCTAATTTGAAGTAAAAGGTTTGATGCATCCTAGTGATTTTTCCCAATGCACATTAAAACAGTATAGCAAGTAAGTTTTTTAAAGTTCACAAGCATATATTGTCAGAAATCTCCTTATGCAGCACTAGCAGCAAATATGCTACACTTTGAGAAAAACTGGGTTAGGTTATTGCAGTTTTCCTAGAGATCGCCGTCTGTAGAGAGACGGCACTGAAGGTGCACACTGTGGAGGGCGCTCAGTATGAGGAGGAAAGTCAGGAGTGACTGGTGTGGAGCCTGGGAAGGTGGTAGCGTTAAAGGTGTAGGGAGGTCATGTAGTCCTGGTGTAAAGAGGCAGGAGAGGGTAGAAGAGAAGATGAGTCTGAAATAACTGGCAGGTATCCGGGTGAAAACAAAATTCTGGGAATTGAGGGGATAGGCTGATTGATGGGAGAGAGATTTGGAACTCCATATGGTTGGCAGGCCATTTAGCCCATGCAAGTACATTTAGAACCCGAGAGACAGTTACGGATGTAAAAGGAATGAAGGAAAAAGGAAAATCTGTGCAGAGGAGGAATCCAAACAGAACTGGTTAGAGGGATGGAAAGAGAATGAGTAGCTTTGCTAACTTAAGAAGTTGATGGCTGTATGATTTCCAGAGGTTCTCAACTTCAACAGGTTGAGAAGAAAGATAGCTCAAGATGAGACGTTGTCATTGATATTTTTTATTAATTCGAGGGTGCGTTTTGAGCATTAAGATCAAGGAGAGAAGCCGTATTTCAAAGAGCAGAAGAATGAACTAGTGGAAGGAAAATCAAGGCAAGACATAAAGCCTGGAGCACTGCTGTCCAGTAGAATGCCTGACAGTGATGCCCAGGACAGTAGCCACTAGCCACATACAGAGCCTGGTGAGCACTCAAAACATGCCTCGTATGACTGAGGAGCTAAGATTCTGCTAACTTTAGTGCATCTGAATTTAATTAGCCCCATGTGGTTAGTGACTGCTTGCTGTGTTGGATAGTACAATTGTAGATGTTTTAGTATTTAGGCAGGAAGAGTTGACTGGCACAGAGAAAGGCTTCCTAGAAGAGAAGGAAGTATGTGAGGATGGAGAGAAATTAGGAACAAAGTGAGGCACTGTACTTCTGGCAGCCCCTGTCCTTCCCCACGGGTGTGCCTGGAGTGCGCGAGGCTGGAGACCAGCAATCCAGCTAGCGGGGTGAGATCTGGAATGCTGTGTCATGCTAAATTCACCTTCCGCTTACTGTAGAAGTCACCCTCTGGTACTTGAGCCTGGACTAGCTGTGGGGATAGGGTCAAGAAGCATCATTGATAATGCCAGAGCAAAGCATTTTGATCTCTTTTCCCCCTGCATTTCTGAGAATGAGCCACAGGCCGATGTGTTGGAGCCCTTCCTAGCCTTCCTTGGTACTGTTGTTGGGGTGAGGCACAACACATGACTGGATCCCAAGTCACCTGGTGGGTGGGGCTGCCCTTTTGTGTTTGGGCAGCCTTATCTTAGCCCACCCAATCTCTTCCTTTCTCGTGGTATTGGTTGAATACCCCCCTCACCTTAATATTAGGGGGAAGTAGAAACAAAAACAAAAACACAAAATCTGTTCCTTCTCATCTCTTGAATTGTGAGGCTTTAAGGAGTGTGTAGTTCCCTTTACTCTTAAACCTTCCCATTCCCTTTTCCTGTTAGAGAATGAAATTGACCTGATTCAGTCCGTTGAAGCCTAAGGATGTCAGCATCCATGGGATCATTCCTAGTTAATTGGACATGCCTGAAAGGAACATCAGACCAAATGGATTCACTGGCTTGCCTTTTGTTTTATTTTGCTGTTATCAGGGAACCAAGAACTTTAACTAATGAGCTGGTATCTGATCTGAATTTTTAGTTACTAGAGATAGCAGGGTTAGAAACCTTAGGTACTAAGTTCAAGGTGAGAGAATAACCACATTTATCTTTTGACCTTCTGTCATTCTTAGGGAACTGTGCACTCTGGGATTTAATCAGACAAGAAAATGCTCCCATTTCTATCTCTTTATTACTTCCTAAATGGAACAAAACTGTCACTGACCATGCTGTTTTGAGGGACTAGATTCTGATAACCCCCTTCTTTCCCAAGACAGGAGTGGGAGTCATAGTTACCACCTTGGATTGGGTGCTACGGAAGAGTCAGGCAGTACTTAGAATCTGTATATGATGCCACAGAAAACCTAAGAAGTGAGAGTTCACCAATTTGAACCCCTACATTTGTCAGGGGTGCCCCAATGAATAAGACAGGTCCAATCCCAGGCCTCGTGGAGCTTGTAGACTAGTGTAGTGTTTCTCAATGGTGGATTTTGGTCATTTAAATCAGGATAAATCTGGGATGTACAGAACAGTCCTACATATTGCTGTCCCCTAACAAATAAATATGTGTAGGGTCTTCTAGTTATTTTGACAATTAAAACCTGCCCCACACATCCCCAAATTTTCTTCCGAGGGGAGAGAACAGGCAATAATAGCATTTGTATTGAGAACCACTGGTTTAATGGGAAGTGCAATTCTAAAAGTTTGCTCTAATTCTGCCCTTTAATACAACTATTAATTTTGGTTATTCTCCCAGGATCTTTTTTTTTTTTTTTAAGATTTTATTTACTTGACAGAGAAAGACACAGTGAGAGAGGGAACACAAGCAGGGGGAGTGGGAGAGGGAGAAGCACGCTTCCTGCTGAGCAGGGAGCCTGATGCGCGGCTTGATCCCAGAACTCTGGGATCATGACCTGAGCTGAAGGCAGACGCTAACAACTGAGCCCCCCAGGTGCCCTTGTACTGAATGCTTTTACAGAAAATGTTCCAGCTATTCACTTCAGTTTCTGTCAAATCCTGATTACAGGCCAACGGTGTTCCTTCCTTTGCCCTGTTTCACTTGTCTGTTTCTCAACCCAGGGAATAAATACCTTTGCAAAGGGGATACTTTTTTCTTTTTCAAAATGTTGTCCTTCCAACTTGTCGGGATTTTTTATTTTGTTCCTCTGTTGGTCTTTCTGTCACCTGACTGATTCTTCCTGCCCTCTGTCTGAATCCTCCTTGCATCCCCCCTGCCTTACAGATGCATGTTACGTATATCAGCTAGTCCAGAGTCTCAAGAGTTTACCTCTGGTACACTACTAACCTCCCCTTTTTCTCTTTCTCCTCTGTTTCCTGTCCTCTTGTTTTTTCTCCTCTCTGTTGCTGCCGCAGAGTGTCTCTACAGCCAGCTTGAGCGAAACTGCCTGCTCTCTAGCGAGTTGAAGCTAACGCTGCGTGATCTGTGTGACTGATGGGCAGGCTCACTGGTGCCCATTAAGCCGAGCTTACTGCTCACACCACTGACCCGGACCCCAGCAAAAAGCTGATCTTTTTTTTTTTTTTAGTTATTTTCCCCTAGGCAAAAAAAAATTTTTTTTTTTTTTTAGTTTATTTGAGAGAGAGAGCGCCTGAGCCGGGGAAGGGGTACAGGGAGAGGGAGAAGCAGACTCCTTGCTGAGCAGAGAGCCCAACGCAGGACTCAATCCCAGGACCCTGAGATCATGACCTGAGTGGAAGGCAGATGCTTAACCTACTGAGCCACCCAGACATCCCACAAATTGCTTTTTAATTGGAGCAGTGAGAATATTTTTGACTCCCTAACTGCACTGTAGGGTGAGAACAGTTGACACTGCATTTCTGTCCCCTTTTAAGAGATAATGGGTGATGAAGGGAGGGGCCTGAGAGATGATAGTGAGGAACCTGGAGAGTTTTCTGGGCTCCACCCTTACTTGCTGCTCTTTAGCCTGTGCGTTGACGGGAGGCTGTGTTCCTCCTGCGGGATGTTGCCTGACAATAAAAGGACCAGTTGGACACGATGTCGTGACTGCTTCATCTGCAGGCCCAGAGATGGGCCCTTCTGACTGGGTGGGAAAAAAGGGAAGGGAATAAAAGGGGTATGCGGTATTAATAGGTCCGTGTTGAGTATTTGCCCCACGCCACTACAGTAGTCTAAGTGGTTTGCTGAGCAGATTGGATTCTCCCTGGTGTTCAAGCCACTGGTTTTCCTCCTGACATTTTCCTTCTTATTTTTCCTGGTTTTATGTTTAATTGTAAGTAACTATCACAGGCTAGTTTTGGAGAAGAGCTCTACAAAAATCGCAGTTGAGGTTTTACATATATGTTTGGTAGTATTCTTGGCTTTTGTGTCCTTTAGTGATTCTGTGATAGGCTATGGGGGTCTTTCATTTATCCCACCAATTGCCCCTTTCCTTGTTGGAGGAAGCCTGTATAGTGCCTGAGGTTCCCCTTGTACTCTTCTCAGGCGGAGACTCTGGTTTTTACTGGTAGAAACATGCCCATCCTTGTTCTCAGTGGTCACACCCCAGTGAGCCATGTCAATCAAGTAGGTACTGACTGTCGTGTGGGCACAGCCCAGATGAAAGATGGCTGATGCTTAAGGCTGCCTCCTTCAGTGACTGAAAACTGAAAGCCTTGGTTGGATGTGGGTGAATGAGGAAATGACTGATAAGGTCTCCAGCCTCCTCCCCCAGAAGTATAGCAATACCGGTAACTTCACACAAGCAGAGGCCCTGCAGAAGCGAGTGGTGCAGTAGCTCACGCCTGAGGCTGAGAGGGCAGCCGCTTTGTTAGTCCGCAGCTTTCCTGCAGCAGGAGTGATTCTCAGAGTGGGTAGACCTTCACATTTACTTCTAGTTTTTGTAACCTCTCTCTTTTACCCCCACTAGATAAGCTGAAATGCACCAAAGAGGAGCACCTCTGTACACAAAGGATGCTGGACCAGACTCTGCTTGACCTGAATGAGATGTAGAGACCCCAGTCCCGCCTTGCCGCTGCTCCCCCCTCTGACCCTGACTCCGCCTGAGGCCAGCCTGCCCGAAGCTGGCCTTCAAACTGAGGGCTGATCTTTAACTGGAAGGCTGCTTTCTCCTTCTGCCTCCTCTCCCACCCCAACCCCTGTGTCTTTTTCGCCAAATGGCCTCTGCCTCTCCCTAGAGATTCCAGTTGGGCTTGAGGCTGAGCACCTTTGGGAACAATGTCTAAGGGAATGTGAGCACAATGCAGTGTCTTTAAAAGCATGTTGTGATGTACACATTTTGTAATTACCTTTTTGTCGTTGATGATGTAGCGACCATTTGTAATACATTCCAAATAATTCCACAGTTCTGAAACAGCAGTCTAATCCCTTCCTCACATTGGAAAGTAACTTTTCAGTTTAGTGCATACTGCCTTCTCCACAGAGGAGGGGAAGCGGCAAGGGCCTGCCTTACTGAGAGCCAGAGCCCGGAAAGAGACCCACTCTGGGAAGCTTCATTGCTTTGTCCAAAGTACCAGCCAAATTAGAAAGGTGGTTCCAGGAGGAGTGGCCAAAAACAGGTGGCTCAGGGTTTCAGCTTTAGGGTATCTTTGAGCAACTTTATTTTTAATTTTTTTTCCATTGGAAGTGACCAAACAAACTAAGGTGGTGAGACCTCTGAGACCAAATCCTTGTCCTATCTTTACCCTAACTGCCCTCAGAATGGATCATGTTCCCCTTATGTTGAGGTGACCACTTATTTGCTCTCCTGCCTCCTTGAAGGAAAAAAAGAAAATTATGTGTTTGCCGCTGATTTAGCCATATGAAACAAACTCCCCTCCTCGCCCTTTGCTGGGTCCGAAGCTGCTGTCTCTAAAAGTGCCATCTCGCTGTGCTTTGTATCAGTTAGTGCTGGAGAAATCTTGAATAGCTTATGTACAAAACTGTTTTTAAATTTTGTATTATTTTGAAACATTGCTTCTTTAGGGTTGGGGCACATTGGCCACCCCGTATGGCTGAGAACTCTCTACAGTCTGTGGCCTGACAGTGTGCTGATCTTTTAAAGTTTCTTTCCCTCCCCAATTCCCCTTTCTGGTGAGGTTTCTGTGAGGCCTGCTAGGTGTGCATCCTGCAGCTTATTGGCTTAAAATGCACTCTCCTTTGGTGTGCTCTCTTTGGGGGCCGATTGGGAGAAAGAAACCAATAGTGCAAACTGTTTTGATACTGAAAATTGACAAGTGTCTTTTTGAAATAAAGAACCAGTCCCTCTAATCCTCAGACCTACTTGACTTTTATTTACTAACCCAATTGTGCTTTCTCCACAGGAACTATGAAGTTTTGAGTGAAAAATCAGATGTTTGTGGGTGGTAGCAACAGGATTTAATAGAGACCAAAACTGGGTTGAAAACTCGGCTCAGAGAGCCTTACTTGTATGTCCTGATGTAAATAACTTAGTTTTTCCATCTGTAAAATAAAGATAATATGTATTACCCGGGTAAGTGTGAATATTAGAAATAATGGTTATGTGCCTGGCCTCTTACAGGTTACTTACTGGCATGTTCAGAGTGAGCGGTACTTTTTCCTTTACCACGGTGTTAATTCTTGTAAACCATGGACTTGGGGCTCTTTAAATGACTTCAGCAGCCTCTGACACGGATCACATACCCTGCCTATGCGTGGTTTTAGCAAACTGCCCGGCGACAGCCTCTGAGCTGATACTCCGCTGGCTGTTTGGAGAAAACAGGTTAACAGCCCGAAGCGCGCTCGGAGTGTCCGCCGAGACCCGCAGTGCTGGGGGGCTTCGGCGGCTGCCTGGGAGACGCCAGTGCCGGCCCTTCGCGTGCTCTGGCCTGGAGGCCGGACGCGAGTCTGGCTTCCTCGTAGAGACGACACAGCTCCCTTGGCCAAGCCCAGCGCTTTATACCGGGGACTGGGAAATTGTCCCACTTACAGGCTCGGACCAATGCTACTTGGAAAGAACAGCCACATAGGTTTTTTGGCTAGGAATCGAACACAAGGTAGGCGGCAGAAGAAATTAAACTGGGAGAAGTTAGTGCTTCCTAGACATTTTGCTGCTTTACTGTTAAAAAGATCTGCCACCCGAGATCTCGGGAAGTTGTCCTCCAAGCAGCGGGCTCGCTTCGCGCCGCCTTTCCACGCGCAGCCTTGACGAGCGCTCCCTGGAGGAGTTCCCACAATTCCCAGCCAGGAGGAGGCACTGC
This sequence comes from Ursus maritimus, assembly GCF_017311325.1. Taxonomy (NCBI): domain Eukaryota; kingdom Metazoa; phylum Chordata; class Mammalia; order Carnivora; family Ursidae; genus Ursus; species Ursus maritimus. Next base: position 39,769,937 of record NW_024424452.1, on the reverse strand, counting down.
CGCCTGTGACGTCGCGCCCGCGGATTGGCCGGCGTCAATTGGCCCGGGCTGCGGCGGCAGTGGAGCGGGAACTGGAGACCGGCTGGTCGCCATGACGGGCTTTGGGGTCCCGCGTACACGACGCGGCCGGCCGTTTGTCGGCTGGCCTGCGCCCGGCGTCCCGCTGCTGCTGCAGTGTCTGCTTGGGACCCTGGCCAGCAAACTCAACGTGCCACAGGTGTTGCTCCCCTTCGGCCGGGAGCCAGGCCGCGTGCCCTTCCTGCTGGAGGCGCAGCGGGGCTGCTACACCTGGTGAGGCGTCGGGTCCCCGAGTCTTCACGCCCCCTTGGCCCTGCAAGGGTGGACGGGTTTCCCTCGACGAGGACGCCACCGCAGCGCCTAGTGGCCGTTGCCCTGCAGGGCCTTACCTGTGGGGTGCCGCTGGAGCTGGAGCGGGAGGCAGCCCCCGCACGGCCTGAAGATATGTCCCGGGGGGGTAGGGCTGGGGGGGGTCCTCACCGACCGACTAAGCTGGGGCTTTCTTCTCAAGGGGCCTCGGGACAGCGCTCACGGCCTTGTGGGGTGAGCTGCACCCGCATTTCAGCGAGGAGCGAGACGAGGCCCCGAGACCGTGAAGTGGGGAGGCTCGCTTCAGGTGGAGAGGAGGCCTGCCTGGGGGAGAGCTTTGCCGCCTGCGCGAGGGGTGTGTTGTGGAGCTTCCTCAACTCTGAGGGGAAGTGGGCGCCGCCGCATCACAGGGCTAGGTTGCCCTTCCTGTTTCCTAAGAGGCAGTAAAGCTTCAGCTCCCATTTTATGGCAGGGTAAGGGGATCGGGCCTGGAGGATGATCCAGTGTGGGTGATGCACGGAATCTCACCATCGAAAGCCAAAATATTAACTTTTTTATCTTTTAAAAATTTTTTATTTATTTATTTGCGAGAGAGTGCGCGCGCGATTGAGCACAGGCAGGGGGAGCAGCAGGCAGAGGGAGAAGCAGACTCCCTGCTCAGCAGGGAGCCGATCTCTGGGCTGGATCCCAGGACCACGGGATCATGACCTGAGCCCAAGGCAGACGCATGACCACCTGGGGCACCCAGGTGTCCCAAAACATTTTTTTAAATTGTACTTTGAGTTGTACTCACACATAATTTAGGCAGTTTTTCTGTCTTGGCAGCCCAGTTTTAAGATTGGACAAAACTCATTCCGCACCGTATGAAAAATCCGTGTCTCTCATTGGAAACACAACATCAATCCTGTTTTCGTTTTTGTTTAGGATTTTGTTTATTTATTGGAGGGAGAGAGAGAGACCACGGGTGCATGCACAGAGCGTGAGGGAGAAACAGACTTCCCACTGAGCAGGGAGCCGCATGTGGGGCTCGGTCCCAGAACCCCGGGATCATGACTTGAGCCGGAGGCGGATGCTTAACCCACTGAGCCACCCAGGCACCCCCATCAATCCTGTTTTTACATACTGAGGGAAGAATGGAACAATCTTATTTTTTAAAGGTTTTATTTATTTGAGAACAAGAGCAGGGGGCAGAGGGAGAAGCAGGCTCCTCGCTGAGCAGAGAGCCGATATGGGGCTCGATCCTGGGACCCTGGGATCATGACCCGAGCCAAAGGCAGATGCTAAAATGATTGAGCCACCCAGGTGCCCTGGTACAATCTTTTTTTTTAAGATTTTATTTATTTATTTGAGAGAGAGAGAGACAGCCAGCGAGAGAGGGAACACAAGCAGGGGTAGTGCGAGAGGGAGAAGCAAGCTCCCAGTGTAGGAGCCTGATGTGGGGCTCGATCCCAGGACCCTGAGATCACGCCCTGAGCCGAAGGCAGACGCTTAATGACTGAGCCACACAGGAGCCCCAATCTTATTTTAAATATTGAAGGAGAAATATATGTGTCTCATTGCACAAGGGATCATTGGGAAAAGGTTTTGATCAGTCTCCCTGAAATCTTGTGTCTCTAAGCATGGTTTCTACTTTAAAGAGTGTCATTTAAATACACCTGGTCATGTGTAACATGGAAACACTGTAAGAATCCGTGTTCCCCTGATAGTTAATTTTAACCCACATTCTTATTTCAAATTCTTAAGTATTTTATTTTGGCAGGCATTCCACCCATCATGATGCAGTAACTGTTGAGCCTTTATATGAAAATGGCACCTTATGTTCCCAAAAAGCTGTGCTCATTGCTGAATCTACCCAACCGATACGCCTAAGCAGTATTATTCTTGCTCGAGAGATAGGTATGTTGAGATAAACCACACAGAAATCGTTCATCTGTAGTAGAGTAATCTGTTATCTTTTATACATGATTAATGCAAACAGCGTTGGCTTCAAATGATAAGTAGAAAAAAGCAATCTGCAGAATAACCCTAATTGTGGCATCCTATTCTGTGACTTCTTTTTTTTTTTTAATGTATCTAATACTTGGCATGGTGGCTGATACAGAGTAGAAACCCTAGTTTCTTGAATCATTGAAGAAAGGAAAGAATTATTTATTGGAACTAGCTTAGGTGTTAAGGTCCGAGGTGGGTCTTGACTAAGGCAAAAGGAACAAAGCTAGTACTTATCAAAGTGCGGTCTGTGAACCTGTGTCATCAACATCAGTATCACCTCGAATCTTAGAAATGTAGATCCTTGGAGTGCCTGGCTGGCCCCGTTGGTGGAGCCCACAACTCTTGATCTCTGGATTGTAAATTCAAGCCCCACGCTGGGTGTAGAGATTACTTAAAAATAAAATCTTGAAAGGAAAAGAGTGTACCCGGTGACATTTCCAAGTCATTGGCCGTACAGGTTGGGTCAGCCAGCCGAGATGATTCAAAGCCTTGTTAAAAATGTTTGGGTCCCCGTGACGCCCTACTCTACCCAACTTAATGAGATTTGGATAGGAATGGAGTTCATGGGCTTCATCATTTATAAAATCAGGGTTGCTGATAAAAGAAGTAAAGCTTTGAGAGCTTCGCATCCTGCACCTGCTCATAGTCATCATCGACCAGTTTTACTTAAGAGTACGGATGGAATGTCATTCTGGCTGTAAATCAGCAATCTCTGTTAGATGGAACATTGCTGTACACTTGCACTTGAATGTGCAACTCTTGATCTAGGGGTTGTGCGTTCGAGCCCCACATTGGGTGTAGAGATTACTTAAGTAAATAAAACTTAAAAAAAAAAACCACCTAAAAGCTATAATATTGGGCTCTTAAGTTAGCTTTGCAATTATATGGAACTGTTGTGAGTTTTTTTTTTTTTTTTCTAGTTATGGAAAAGTGCCTGGCACATCTGAGTTACTACCCTTCCCGTCCCATCTCCTTAACCATTTGATTCCCAGGGGATTAAAGAGTGTGCCACTGTTGGCCAGCAGATTTTCTTTCTACTACTAATACCCATTCTACAAGTTTTGCTGCTGGCACTTTTAATGTCCTCATATATGCAATCAATCACAACTATGTGGTGACTGCTCCCTGGCTGACAGCAACTGAAAGATGTCATCAGTTATAAAATCTCAATTTCAGAGATGTTAAAATATCAAAAAATAACTGTCTTAGAATCAATGAAATATGGTATGAGGACTCTCAAAGATGAGAATCTCTGAGGAATGTGTCATACAGGACAGCTACAACAGATAGAGGAGGATACCAAGGTCAGAAAAGAAGAATTGTATTGGTCACATAGGCAATTTTTTAATGTAATTACTCTTAACTACATGAATTCATTCTGATACCAAAAGATTCGTTTACCCAATTGCTAAGAAAAATGTCAAATCTGGCTTTCAGCTTAATTTCATCCGACTTAATAATATTCCGAAGTGTCTTTTAAATCAGCTTTTCCAATTTTGCTAGACTCTCAATAATAAATGCCAGTTTCTGTGTCCTACCAGGTACAGTCTCATCTGAGTGGAAAACAGTGCTCTGAAAGGGGGCGGTAGGAGAGGGAGAGGACATTGTGAAAGGGAAGCATATGCCTAAGAGAGATTGTTCATTCATTTGACAAATATTTATTGAAATGACTGCTAACTGCTAGCTGTCTGTAAAGATAGATTAAAGCACTCCATTGTTGTTTAGGTGCTTAGAATTTTATGATGTTTTTGTTGACATGGTAGTGAAGCAAATTAGTGGCTGACAGAGATGATGGCTGGAGGTGATAGATGAAGTGGGCTTGTTTTATTTGGTAGAGTGCTCGATCTTTTGACTTTTGTTCTGCTTTGACCAGGTGCTACTTCATTTGGTAAAACCTTCAAAGAATATAAAAGGTTATATAGTGAAAAGTAAGCCTCTAATCTCTTTTCTCCAAGAGACAGCCACTTTTCTGTATCCTTCAGAGGCAGTCTGAATATATGAATAATGAATATGCCCTTTTTCTAGTGGGAAATCTTGATTTTTAACCTTAGGTAAAGGACCAGTGGAGGAGTCTGGAGATGAAGGCATGATTTTAGCTCACCTGGAGGATGAAGAAAGGGTTTGGACAACTGGGTGATTTTAGTGTGGGGTGAGAGGAGTACTGGGTGATCAGCACTTACTGTGGCGTGCTCAGCATGTTGTCGACGTTCTGTAGATACAGGTTGGTTAGGTGCTACAGTGGGTTATACTTGTATAAACGAGGAGTTGATTTGGAAGTTAGGATAAATATGGGAATTAGGGAGGGTAGGAAATATTTGCCATTTCTGCTCCATCTCTTGCTCCTGGCTCTGCATCCTTTTGGTTCTTGCAATACTGGTTTTGTTTTATTTTTTTCTTCTTCTTTCTTCATCTCCCTGATCAACTCTTGTCCTCTCTATTTCATTCATTTTTTCTTCTTTATTACCTTGCTCCTGTGTGGACCTGAAGTACACCTGAAGTAATATGGACATCCAGATAAGAATATTCGTTATATTATTTAATAAAGTTATTCATTTTTACCTTTAAAAGAGATAAGTTGAGCACCCGGGCAGCTCAGTTGGTTAAGTGTCCAACTCTTAATTTTGGCTCAGGTCATGATCTCAGAGTTGTGAGACTGAGCCCCATGTCAGGCTCTGCACTGGGTGTGGAGCCTGCTGAAGATTTTCTCTCTCTCCCTCTGCCCCTCCCCTTACCTCTCCTTGTCCCCCCCCCCAAAAAACCCCAAAACAAACAAAAAAAACCTGCTTAAAAATTAAAAAAAAAAAAAGAAGTAAGTTGAAGGTATGATATTTCTCTTAATCACTCTTAATTTACGTATGATTCATACAAGGTAATTTTTTTTTCTTTACAGTCAGTGGCCATATATTGAAAACTTATTGCTATTGAAGTAGTCCGATGGGTAGTCGTTGAGTGCACAAGGCTTTTCGTATTTTTTATGTAAGGTCACAGCTACTTCTGTCCTACGATTGCCCTACGTATTTCTCCACAGAAGAAAAAAAATATTTAATTTCCTATTTAAACTGTTAGATTTTCCAGTGCCTAATTATCTATTGTGTATTATTTAAGGTCACCCTTCCTTCCTTTGCCGTCCTTGGAACACTTCCTTAATAGTGTTTTATCAGCAGATCCCGTGAGATTTCAGCTTCTCCTGGTTCTTAATGATAGGTCCCATATTTTGGTCTTCATTTCTTTCTTTTTTTTTTTTTAAGATTTTATTTATTTTTTTGACAGAGAGAGAGCGCGTGTGCACGGGGGTGGGCAGCAGGCAGAGGGAGAAGCAGGCTCCCCGCTGAGCGAGGAGCCCAGTGCAGGACTCGATCCTCATGATCTGAGCCAAACGCAGACGCTTAACTGACTGAGCCATCCAGGCGCCCCAGTCTTCATTTCTTTTAACTTTAGGTTCTGTTCAATTAAATATCAAGTAAAAGATTATCAAGTAATTTTAAAAATATTTTCTTTTAAAATAATTTTAAATTTGCAGAAGCAATGCAAAGATAGTACAAAGAGTTCCCATATACTCTTCACCCAGTTTTCTTTAATGTTCCACTAATGTCCTTTTTCTGGTCTAGGATTTAATTCAAGACACCACGTTACTAAACTACGTTGTTGTGTTTCCTTCATCTCCTGTGACCTGTGACAGTTTCTCAGTCTTTGTTTTTCATGACCTTGACATTTTTAAAGAGTATTGGTCAGGTATTTTGTACAATGTCTTTCAGTTTGGGTTTGTCTCATGATGTTTTCTCATGATTAGACTGTTTTATAGATTTTTAGGAAGAAAACCACAGAAGTGATGAGCCCTTCCCAATGCATTATGTCAAGAGGTACATGATATCAACATGATTTATCACTAGTGACATTAACCTTGATCACTTGGTTAAAGGTAGCATCTGTCTGTCAGATTTCTCCTCTCTTAAGTTACCATTAAGTTACTTTCCATATGCTGTTCATTAAAAATTATCACTAAGTTAGCCCACATTCAAAGGAAGAGAAATTAAGCTTCACCTCCTGGAGGGAGGAGTATCAAAGAATCTGTGGACATTATTAAACCCAGTACAATAACTAATAAATATTTAAGGGAGATGCTTTGATATATCTTGTTTCTTTTTAAAGTTTCACCCACTAATTTTAGCATTTATCCAGGAATCTTGCCTGTAGCAGTTATTACTGTGGGGTTCTTTTTTTTTTTTTTTTAAGATTTTATTCATTTGTCAGAGAGAGAGCACAAGGAGGGGGAGTGTCAGGCAGAAGGAGAAGCAGGCTCCCTGCGGAGCAAGGGATTCCAGGACCCTGGGATCCTGACCCACGCCAAAGACAGACACTTAACTGACTGAACCACCCAGGCGTCCCTACTATGGAGTTCTGATGGTGATTTTCTATTTCTGTAATGCTTTCCACAGTTTAATAGCAATCTACTGTAAGGAAGGTAACTTATGTCTTCCAGACAAGTTCTTATTTATTTATTCACTCATTATTTCTATAAGTATTAACTCATGGATATTTATTTTTGGTTTCTAATCCAATATTATTATAATTTATTTTGTTACTCCACTTTTTCTATCTTTGGCCATCAGGAACTCTTTCACGTTGATTCCTGTGTCCTTTGGGCTTGCCCCGTCTTAATTAATGAGTTGTAGTACTTTGTTACTTTTTAGCACTATAAGATGAGCCAGGCCCATCTTGTATTTTCCCTGCCCAGCCATTTCCTCAAGAAGTCCTGGTTCTTTTTGTTAAGAGAACTATATTTAGAAACCAAGATCTGCTGTTAGTGTGCTTGTTTCTACTGTATTGTCACTGTTCCTAAGCCCTTTCAGCAGACAGTGCTAGGAAGTATATGTATATATACTAACACATATCTGTATTTCTATATTTGCATATATGTTGGTGTAAATATGAGATCATATTGATATCTTTGGTTCTAATCTTGCACCACAGCATAATTCCTTTCTCTGGTAGTGAGAAACCTGACACTCTGTATCTACAGCGTATTTACTTATTTGTTGAACCCCAGTGTAAATACGGTCTCAGGATGATTAAGTCAGTTTTCGTGTTTCTTGTGAAAGGAAGTATAGCTTTGCCTGAAATAGAGCGTATTTTGATGCTCCTTGGCCTTTTTTGAGAGGCACTTGCCTATATTATCTGATTAACATTTTCCTTTGTTTTAAAAATTACATAAGATCAGATCCACAGCTAGGGACAGAGTCTACCCCTAATGTCCATTGGTAATTTGAGGTATTGTAGTGGTCATTACTTTGCTTTTATTTCTTGTAGATGAAGCTAAAAGTAAAAAATACAGAGTTATAACAGCAAAATGAGACAGCTATGTAGGCAGTTCTCTAACATTTGGTAAATATGAGAAGTGGGGTATTGTTAAAAGATAGGACAAAACAATTTTTAGTTTTTGTTTTTTTTTTGTTTTTTTGTCAGAGAGATAGAGATAGAAGAGTGAGCACAAGCAGGGGGAGCAGCAGGCAGAGGGAGAAGCAGGCTTCCCGGTGAGCAAGGAGCCCGATGCGGGACTCGATCCCAGGCGTCCCCAAGACAATTTTTATTTCATCCTCCTTTCTTCTGTACTGTTTCTTTTTGTGTTTTTGAAGTTCATTGTGGCTATATTGACCGGAACTCTAGTTGGGTCTAATACATTGTTCCCAGGCTTTTTAACCTCATAGAGAAATTTATTGGCAGGACTGACATATGGTTATCACTCTTTTACTTTCTGAAACAAATACATTTTGAAAAAATCTCTAATGATGTACTGTATGGTGACTAACATATCATAATAAAAAAAAATCTAATGCCATAATTTCATAAAAGAAAAAACTTCAATACTTCAAAGCTCAGGTAGAATATAATAATAAAGTATATTCCTTTATTTTATTATTTTTTTAAGATTTTATTTTTAAGTAATCTCCACCCAGCGTGGGGCTCAAATTCACAACCCCAAGATTAAGAGTTGCATGCTCCACTGACTGAGCCAGCCAGGCACCCCTAAAATATATTCCTTCAAAGTGAATACATTTAATTTTATTTCTCATTACGTTAAGATTCTTACCATTCTCATTTTTCCATGGATGAATGAAAATATTATAGATCAGTGTTTGAGAACGACTGGTCTGTTGTCTCTTATAAACAGAGGCTTTTGTGTTTTGTCATTACACAGGTTGAAAGCAACTGTTACAGCCTTTCTTTTTTATAATATAGAATAAGCTTTTGAGTGCTTGAGATGTTCAGTAGATTCATGACCTATTGAATTAAATTCTAAGTTTTTGGGTTCATCATAGTGACTGACCATGAACTGCGCTGTGATGTTAAGGTTGATGTGATAGACAGCATTGAAATTATATCTCGAACCCGGGAGCTCTATGTAGATGATTCACCACTGGAACTGATGGTGAGGGCATTGGATGCTGAAGGTAAGGGACTTCAGAGGATTCAACAAAATTACCTAAAATAAAGTAATATTCCTTCGTGTTTAGTACTTGGTTTTGAAAAAAGCAACTTGAGAGATAAAGTAGATTAGAAATAGTATTTCGTTTTTATATGAAGTTCATGTACATGAGGAATTAATAATTATGAGTATGATTCAATGCATTAACTACATACTTTCATAAAATTTTTCTGCTGTATTTAATTATTGGTTATCTCAGAAGTTTTCTTAAAATATCTGGGTTCAGTCGCTGAGCTTCTGCTGATGATCCCTAGATCAGCTATTAAGAACATTTGTTTGGAATTTATTACTAGCTCTGTTTTGATCAGTCCACTTTCCATAGGCCAGGCGAATTATGTGTAAACCTGTGAAAAAATTTTATAAATTTATCTTTCTTGAGACTGATTTTATATTGCTTTTAGTGTACTATACTAATGTGTAATATGGTATTTAAAACATTTAAATTTATTGCCACTTTCTTTGTACACTACTGTAAAGAATATTTTAAATCTGAAAAATGAATATTAGAAATATTCTGGAATCTAGTTTTTATAAAAATTTTTGTTGAAGGGACCAGGATTTAGGGATGCCTGTCAACCCTGAAGTAGACTGTACGGTGGCCTTTATGTAGAAGGGTGCAGAAAGAGTGGCATAACTTTTGTCAGCCAGAAGTTAATCAGCTTGAGTTCTTTCTGCATTCAGAAAGTTTGTGTAGCAACAGTACTTTTATCGTTTGTGTAGGGATCTTCCTGGTATATGTGTTTTAAATTAATTAATGGTAAAATAAAATTAATTAATTAATGGTAATGCCTGTATTTGTTAATGAAGGAGGCCTAAATATAATTTTCTAGTTAGGTTTCTCTTTCTTGTTAAAGATACCTGAATATTTTTGAATATGTGATTCTGTTCTGTCTGCTTTTGGCTTGCTTTATAGGGAATACTTTTAGTAGTTTGGCAGGGATGATGTTTGAGTGGAGCATTGCCCAGGATAACGAATCAGCAAGCGAAGAATTGTCTAGCAAAATTAGGTAACATTGAAACCAAACATAAACCATCTGATTTTGAAGGAGACATCTGCCTTTGGGCGGCACACTGAACAGCAACTCTTTGTATGGGTTTTGATAATCCTGCTGGCTGGGCTTTTTGGGAACAGATAAATTTACTAGGGGGAAATGTCTTTGATAGAATGACATATGGTGTGGATGCAGTTACTTTTATGATTGTTTAGTTTGAACCACTGCAGAGGAATTCGTGAGCTCAGAACTATACAATTGTTTGAGCCAGGTGTATCTTCTGGCAGTTTTGTTGTTCATGCTATCTGCACATGCCGGAATACAGTGAGTGGATGATAGTGTGAGATTTTGTCTTTAATTCTAAAAAATAACTCTCTTGACAGTCCCAAGTTTTAGTCCCACAACAGTTTTAGCCAGAGGCACATTAAATACTTTTGTTCTATCTAATCCTTATGGAAAACAGACTTTTTAAAAAAGATTTTATTTATTTATTTGACAGAGAGAGAGAGCATGAGCAGGGGGAGGAGCAAGGGCAGAGGGAGAAGCAGACGCCCCGCTGAGCAGGGACCCCGATGTGGGACTCCATCCCAGGACCCTGGGATCATGACCTGAGCCGAAGGCAGATGCTTAACGACTGAGCCACCCAGGCAACCATGGAAAACAAATTTTAGGACTTTTTACACTATATAGACATTGAAGAGACTGTGTTTAAAGTTTCTTAGGGCCTTTTGGAAGATGACTCATCATTTGATTACACTAGAAACAAACTTTATTTTATCTCTTAAGGATTCTGAAATACTCTGAAGCAGAATATTCTCCCCCAGTATATATAGCTAAGATGGAAAAAGAAGAGAAACAAGGAGATATGATTTTGGTGTCTGGGATCAGAACTGGTGCTGCTGTTGTAAAAGTTCGAATTTATGAGCCATTCTATAAGGTAAAAAGTTTGTGCCATAAACTTTAAAACCTTCATTTAAGGGCCTTGCCTGTGGAAAATATTATTCCTTATATTTATCTATAGTAGAAGCCCTTTAACCTGATATGATTTGGGTCAATAATTAGTCATTTAATTGAAAAGTCATTTGAAGTAGGTAAACAAACAAACAAAAAAACTTGTCTTCTTTAAGCCTGTTACTACCTTATTGTAATTACACATACAGCTGGTGTTTCTCTTAAAATGTGTAAGTGCAGTTTGTTCACCTGTTCTTTGGTGTAGGCCCAAGATGTTTCCTTGGCCGCGAGCTCACCGGTTAGAAACATGTATGCTCATGCTTACACTGTTGCAGTTCCTATTTTCTTTTTCTTTTCATTTTTCATTTCATTTTATAGTCAAGTGAAAAATTAGACATGTATGAAGCAATTTGAGTATAGAATTCTATATTTCTCAAGGATTTTTCCATAATCTTTTACATTTCTCAGCCATACCTAACTTTGATAGCTGTACATTTTAGCAGCTTGCTTTGGCCTTCTTTTCAAAACATTTAAATTTTTTTGTAGAAACACCTCTCTTTTTGCAATCATGGTTTATTTTTTAAGGTAATTATAATTAAAAGTGCAAATGGCGTAAGTAGGTTTCAGAAAAATCAATATCTTTTGGTGAACGTCTAATTCAGATGGCAGGGACATGGTGTGGACATCATAGACAGCAGCCTAGCTGCCTTGTGTTGGGTCAGTTTTCACAACAATCAAGGTGTTCAACAAGGATAGAGAGTACTTAATCTGGAAAGTCAGTTTGTTGGAGGCCGGTTAAAAGAATTTCTGTGGTATCCAGTTAAGTCTTCCCTTGTTTCATTTTAGCATATGTGCCTTTTTATTTACCAACTCTTCTGCTTTAGAAGTCTTGTCATTTTCTAGTCTTAGTTTGAGTGACTTAGAAAGTCAGTATAGTATTAAGATTCACGATCACTTTTTAAGGCTAACTGAAATTATGATTTGTGATTAGGAAAGTGTTTTTAAATCTCTGTAAGATATTTTAAAAGAGACTTATAAGAAGTAAACTTTTAACAGGGAAGATGGCCTTCAGGATTTTGCCTACAGAACCTAGTTTTTTTTCCTTCCTCTTTTAGAAAGTGGCAGCAGCATTGATACGTCTGCTAGTTTTGGAGAACATATTTCTTATACCATCCCATGATATTTATCTCTTAGTAGGAGCGTATATTAAATACCGAGTTGCAAAAATGGTACAGGGAAGAATGACAGGTAAGGTGATTTATCTTTTCCTAAGATTAACATTTCCCAAATCCTTCCTGCTGACAGTAAGAGAAGCAGTTCCACCTTATGTATACAAATACTTCTTTGTGTTTTTATTTTTTATTTTTAAAAATGTTTTTAAAGATTTTATTTATTTATCTGACAGAGAGAGAGAGAGACAGCCAGTGAGAGAGGGAACAGAAGCAGGGGGAGTGGGAGAGGAAGAAGCAGGCTCCCAGCGGAGGAGCCTGATGTGGGGCTCGCTCCCAGGACACTGGGATCACACCCTGAGCCGAAGGCAGACGCTTAACGACTGCGCCACCCAGGCGCCCCTTCTTTGTGTTTTTAGATTTTGTGATAAAGTATTCCTTAAATGCTATACTTGAGATAATACTGGGCAGAGATGGTCCCCATGTCTTGAACAGCTTAGCGTCAGTACCTATAGGCATCTGAATTCTCTGTTAAAACAACAACCAAATATTTACTAGATTTTGTAGGGCAAGTGAGGAAACTTTACCAGAAGAGACTTGAATGATCTTTGCAAAAGTTGTTTCTTGAGAAACTTAATTCATTAACTGAAAACGTAACACTCTGTTGACCCTAGAAGTCCCTTTGAGTTTATAAAGTGTGCGTTGGCTCCATTAGCATGAGTCCTTTCCTTCCTTACTTAGTGGGGATCCTTCTTGCTACTTTCAGTTCATTGGTTTTTAAGAATGCAAGCAATACCAACGATAAACTCATATAGTACCCCCCCAGATGGCTACATGTCAAAATTCATCATAGTGGGAAGGAAAGTAAAAGCAGATCTACTCTTTTTTAGGCCTGCTTCCTGATTTTCCCATTACAATCCAACAATACACTGTTGTCTCTTGCAGTGGCTGCTCTTGTTACATTTATGTATCTTTCTTGTCTTACAGAGGTGGAATTTCCCCTGGAACACTATACACTGGAATTGCAAGACCACAGAGTTGCATGTAATTGGTCTCTTTCTGGGAGAGTGGCTGTACTGGATGAGAAAAGAGCTATGGTGACTGCTGTCCAGCTGGGCCAAACTAACCTTGTCTTTGTCCATAAAAGTATCCTTTTCAGGTTTTAGCTGCCAATCTATGTTTCCCTGAGCATGCGAGACGTGGCCCTTCGTAAAGTAATTTGTTAAGACTATACTTATTTTGTATAGGCTTCATTTTTAACAAAGAGCTATGAATTATTGTCATAATTTCTAACAGGGTAGGTGGGGAAAAGACTCTTTGGAACTTGGGATCTGTTGACTTCAGTGCTTATTTGCAGCCTCAATTTCATTATAACTAGGAGATTGGGGAAAACAGCTTGAAGAAACTTGTGTGAATTTTATTGAATTTGTTCTTTCCCATTTCCACATGAATAATTGAGAAAAGATGGTACGGTTTTGTCTGCAGTAGATGCTTAATTAATATTTGTTAAATTGAGTTGAGAGTAATCTTTAAGAATTCACTAAACGTGCTCTGTAAGGACTGAACAAAGAGAGAGATTTAGAGCTCTGTTATAGTCAAAGAAAACAAAACACAACAAAGATTCAAACTCCAGAAAATTGAAATGTTTGGACTCCATTTCTCAGTGTTTGATTTTGAAATATTTCCTATTTTTGAATATTTGAATCTGAAAGAAATTAATTCACTTAGCAAGTATGTATTATCATCCTCCAGTATGCTCAGCATTGTTCTAAGTGCTGGGGATGTGGACTGCTGTTTTACTCAGGGTAGTCAGGGAAGTCTTCTGTGGTAATGCAACACTGCAGCAGTGGGTCATGCAGATACCCGGGTGACAGAGCTCCAGGGAGAGGAAATAGCAGTTGCCAAGGTTGTGAAGCAGGAGCATGTCTGGCATTTTTTAAAATGAGCAAAGAAGGCACTGAGGCTGAAGTGCTGACAATCAGGGGAAAGAAGTAGGAGAGGTGGTAGAGTAGGGGAGGGAGTAGATGATGTGGCATGTAGTAAGCTAGAAAAGTACTCATATAATCGTATTAGTTAGCTATTTATATTACTTGTCTAAAACATATTAAGGAGGGTTTTTGGTCCAAAGTTGTTTGTTTTTTAGTCATTTTAAGGTACACAGGACATTGGTCAACAGATACAATAGTACCTGCAAAACAGACTAAGTCATTCAGTATTCGAGGCCCAGCTGTGTGTCAGGTACTTCCCCAGATTCCCCAGGCAGACTTATATGACCTTTTTTTCTTTTTTCATATTCTCAGTTCATATTGTTGTTTATTCCAAAGTAGTAGATCTTGAAATACATTATATTTATCTATTTATGTGTTTTCCTTGAGAATATGGATGGTGACTGTTCATAATTTCTTCCAGCACTTAGCTTAGGGTGGCTGGTGGTACTGTTAATAGAGATTGGATAGAGAACAAGAGAAGCAGCAGGTTTAAGGAAAAAGAAAACTAGATTAGTTTTTTACAAGTTAACCTGAAGTACCTGTGGGATAGACATGCCAAAAGGTATTTTTATCTTTTTTAAAGATTTTATTTTATTTACTTGAGAGAGAGAGAGAGAGAGAGAGCACACACCTAAGAAAGCATGAAGGAGGGGGGAAGGACAGAAGGAGAGGGAGAAGCGGACTCTGCTGAGCAGGGAGCCTAAGGCAGGGCTCAATCCCAGGACTCCTGGATCATGACCTGAGCTGAAGGCAGACACTTACCTGAGCCACCCAGGTGCCCCTAGCAGGTATTTTTATTATGCATCTGGAGGAGAAAGATTCAGGATAAAGATAGATATTTGGGAGATCAGTTTATACATAGGTGGTAGTTGAAGCTGTTGTAGACAAAAATCACTTAGGGAGAGTATATAGAGTGAGAGAAGAAGAGGACCAAAGACTATGTAATGCCAACTTTTAAGGTTCATATGGAAAAAGAGGAATTCTTTTTTTTTTTTTTTTTAGATTTTATTTATTTATTTGAGAGAGAATGAGCGGGGTGGGGGGGGGGGGGGGGGAGAAGGGCATAGGGAGTGGGAGAGAATCTTAAGCAGACTCCATGCTGAGTGCAGAGCCCACACGCAGGGCTCAGTCTCACGACCCTGAAATCACAACCTGAGCCAAAATCAAGAGTTGAACACTTAACCTACTGAGCCACCCAGGCACCCTAAGACGTGAGAACTACTTTTTTAGGGTAAGAAGAACTTGAACATGTCTGTAAGGTAAACAGAGAGAGAGCGGAGATATGGGAGAAGGGAGGCTCAGTTGATGATGGAAGGTTTCTGAGGGGCAAGAGAAAATCAGATTCAGAACAGGTGGAAGGATTAGGTAGAAGATCTCTTATTCTGAAAAAGGAGGAATGAATTAGGTTAGAGGTCTATCCAGATCTGTTTCCTCATCTGTAAAGTGGAGGAAATGTTGTGTCTCTGAATTTACTTCTAGCTTTTACATTTTATGAATGTTATATTAGAGTACATATCAGAACCAAACCTAGATTGGCACAGAGGTGCCTGTACAGTCTCCAAAAGATTTGCTTTAGGGGCGCCGGGGTGGCTCAGTCGTTAAGCATCTGCCTTCGGCTCAGGTCATGATCCCAGGGTCCTGGGATCGAGCCCCACATTGGGCTCCCTGCACAGCAGGGAGTCTGCTTCTCCCTCTGCCTGCTGCTCCCCTGGTCATGCTTGCTCTCTCTCCCTCTGTCTCTCCTCTGTCAAATAAATAAATAAAACCTTTAAAAAAAAAAAAAGATTTGCTTTAATGGCTAGGTACAAGTAATCTTTAATTGACTTATCAATTTTATGTATATCAATAGCTCATTTGGAATATTGAGGCAGTTTTAAAAGTTTGATCCCTCAAGTGGATTAAATATTACTTCTATTATCACGATGGATTACTGTAGTGGTAAATTGTAATCTAGCACGTGACTATTACAACTCCTAAATTAGTGTACTTTGAATGAGTGTTTTCTGTTCAGTCATCTCGGTTATATATTTCTTCTTAGCTTTTGGGTGTAGTGTATTTTGGAGAGGGAAGTATATTCCTAGTTAGATTCTGTATAGGACAATAACAGAATATGTTTATATTTTTGCTAGAATTTAACTGAAGGAGTAGTGGGTAGTAGTATGGTGTATAAGTGACTAGGACTAGCTTTCATGACAAAGAGAAAACATTTTGGTAATAAAGATTTACCATAGATAATAGAAAATCAACTAGTGGTTTTTAAAACCATCTCCGGAGCCCGGGGCAAATTGCTGGGCTGGGTGGCAGACCCCTCCCTCCCCCTTCATCGCCACTGTTCATTTCAACAGCCAGTGTGATGCCACTTTGTCCTGCTTTCCATAATGGGCCCCTTATGTAAGAATTTATTTGGAGAAAGTTCTACAGCTAAATGAATATTAAAAGCATGGAATGTGATCTTTTTTCTATCATTCCATTCTCCTTAAATGTGAAATTCAAGAATACCTGATTCCTATTATGACTGAGTCCCTCAAACTTTTCTCAGAAGTGTACACATTTAAGTTTTTGCTTCCCAAAGGATAATAAAAGATAGGATTTTCATTTGTTTCTGTTTGTGCATTTATTATTTTTTTCTTTGGTAGCTCACATTTCTCTTTTCACCCAACTCTGGTTCATATGATTTCCTTAAGCAAAAATTAAGATGTCCATATGCGATCTGTGTCTGGACTCCCAAATTGCACCATATATGTTGTAGAGCCTGGATTTTTAGGTATTTATTTATTTATTTATTTATTTTTAAGAGAGAGGTGGGAGGAAGGAGGAGCAGAGGGAAAGGGGGAGAGAGAATCTTAAGCAGGCTCCATGCCCAGCACAGAGCCTGACTCGGGGCTCAGTCTCACTGAAATCCTGAAATCCTGACTTGAGCTGAAATCAAGAATCGGTCTCCCAACCGACAGAGCCACGTAGGCACCCCTGGATTTTTAGGTATTTTAGGTATTTTTAGATAATGATTTTCAGAAAGCTGAATAGCTTAAACTATTTCATTAAAATGAGTGCATTAGAAACTAGAGTGCTTCTTGAACCTTCAAATTTAACCTTCCTTTGACATGTTTTCTCATATTGTTAGGGTTCCACGCTGTCTGCAAGAGTGAAGCATTTTGAAACAGATTGTGAAAAAATATAAAGACCCATATGATACAATGTTGGGTTAGAAAACGAGACTTAATACAAGGAAAAAAGAATACCAGTGTCCTCAGGTCATATGAAACTGGTCTGATTGAAAGAAGCTGAACTCTTGCCTGACACATTAGGAATGAGAAAAATTGTGGTTTGTTTTGTGTACAGATGTAAGGGAGAGTGTTTCTTTATACCTGAGATGAACTGAATTAAGCCAGGATCTTTTAGAATCCCAAATTATTCAATTTGGTGGAGGGAACTAAAGGAGCAACTTCGGAAACCATCTATTAGCGAGTTTTGCTCACTGAATACAGTTTTTATAAGTTTGTGTTTTTTAATTCATTGATGAAAACGAATGGCCTCTTCTGATATTTTTGTTTCTTGATTTGTGTACAGGTTTCACAGTTCAACCTGGAGACCGATGGAGTCTAGAAGTGGGACAGGTGTATGTCATTACAGTAGAAGTGTTTGATAAAAGCAGTACAAAGGTCTATATTTCAGACGTGAGTGTCTCTTGTATTTTTCTAGCCCCGTGTATGGATAACTTCTTGAGTGGGCCACTTTCTGGCTAGGGAGGGTTTTTTTCTTTTGCTTCCAGACTCTACTTTTAAAGTTACAACTTTATTATGAGTATTAAATAGTTCTGTCCTTGAGGAAAGCTAAACCGGAAGTAAAATATATAATTCAGTCAGAATTATAGAAAAGAGTTGAAGAGAAGGCCAAAACACTTCGGAGGGTGTCTGAGTCTAGGACTCCCTCAGAGCTGGTCAGTTGGCAGTGGTGCAAGGAATGTGGAGTCCCAGATGACAGTGCTGCACTCATTCTCCAGTGCCCTCTTGGGGTTTTTTTCCCTGAAAAATGTCAACTTATGGAATGGCAAAAATTATACCAAAATTTATATAAACTTTGACTCTTTCTGTTTCTGATCACTGGCCA
The DNA here is from genome assembly GCF_017311325.1 of Ursus maritimus. Taxonomy (NCBI): domain Eukaryota; kingdom Metazoa; phylum Chordata; class Mammalia; order Carnivora; family Ursidae; genus Ursus; species Ursus maritimus. The sequence goes on along the minus strand of NW_024424452.1, from coordinate 39,751,930 downwards.
TTAGTGGATCTTTCAAGTACCATTTTAAAATTACATCTTTCCAACTTAGCATTTCCATGAGGAGAGCAAAGATTTTGTTTTTATTTATCTCCAGAGTGCATAACCACACTTATTTTTTTTAATGCCTTGGTATTAAGATGGCTTTAGGGAAAAAAAACAAACATCTCCTCAGTTTTATCTTGCTATTGGGCTGATTTTCAGAATCTCAGGATTATGTACCAGTTCCTAAGGGATTACTTTGAAGAGCAGCTCACTACTGTGAATGGATCTTACCATGTAGTAAAAGCCCTGAAAAGTGGTGTCGTGGTGATAAATGCATCCCTGACTTCCATCATTTACCAGGTAGGAATTAAAAGGACAGTCTTTGAATCCCAAGAACACTGATGAGGCTTAGCTGACTTGTTGATTTGTAGGAAGATACATGGCGTGCGTATTCCACCTTTATCTTTCATAAAAATGAGAAAGAAACTGATAAACAGTACACTTGGTGGTTTATATCTGTACAGATTTTCCGTTGCCGTCTTTGTTATTGCTCATGTCTGCATTTGTGGTCATTGTGTATATTTACCATTTGAAGTTCCTTTAAAAATTATTTCAGGGGTGCCTGGGTGGCTCAGCCTTTAAGCGTCTGCCTTTGGCTCGGGTCATGATCCCAGGGTCCTGGGATTGAGCCCCGCATCAGGCTCCCTGCTTGGCGGGAAGCCTGCTTCTCCCTCTCACACTCCCCTTGCTTGTGTTCCTGTCTCGCTGTCTCTCTCTGTCAAATAAATAAATAAATAAAATATTTTAAAAAATTATTTCATATGCACATTTCCATGTGTTGTCAGGCTTACATAGAGTACTTTCTAGTCTGAAAAATCCAAAGGGTTACTATTTCAATTTATTTAACCATGCCACTAACAATGAACTTTTTGCATTATTTCTATTTTTCATTCTTGTAAATGCCATAACTGAGTTTCTTTGTACAATTATTTTTCTTTTGGTTAATTTTCATATGGTATAATGCCAGAAATGGAATTACTGGGTAGAAGGATAAAGTATGAATCTGTTTCTACTGTCTCTAAAATGCATGAGTTTCTGGTTTTTAATAGCCTGCCAAATTATTTCCATCTCGCAGACTTCCTTTTTCTCCATGGATCCTTTCATCTGGTTGTTTAAGATAAAACACTCAGGGTGGTCCTTGACTCTCCCTTCCTGTCACCTGCTACATTCAGTACAATATTGAATGCCATGTCTCAAACCCATTTCTTAGTATCCTTACAGTGCCTTTTTTTTTTAAGATTTTATTTATTTGAGAGGCAGAGAGAGTGAGAGAGAGAGAACATGAGTGGGGTGAGGGGCAGAGGGAGAAGCAGACTCCCCGCTAAGCAGGGAGCCCAATACGGGGCTTGAGCCCAGGGCCCCAGGATCATGACCTGAGCTGAAGGCAGACACTTAACTGACTGAGTCATCCAGGTGCCCCAAGAAATGGACAGATTTCTGTACGTTGATTTTGTATTCTGCAACTTTACTGAATTCATTTATCAATTCTGGCAGTTTTTTTGGTGGAGTCTTTCGAGTTTTCTGTATATAGTATCATGTCATCTGCAAATAGTGAAAGTTTTACTTCTTCCTTACCAATTTTGATGCCTTTTATTTCTTTTTGTTGTCTGATTGCTGTGGCTACAACTTCTAGTACTGCGTTGAATAAAAGTGGTGAGAGGGGACCCTGGGTGGTTCAGACAGTTAAGTGTCTGCCTTTGGCTCAGATTGTGATCTCAGGGTCCTGGGATCGAGCCCCACATTGGGCTCCCTGCTCAGCTGGGAGCCTGCTTCTCCCTCTCTCTGTCGGTCCCCCTGCTTGTGCTTTCTTGCTTATGCTCTGTCTCAGATAAATAAATAAAACCTTAAAAAAAAAGTGGTACAAGTAGACATCCTGGTCTTGTTCCTGACCTTAGGGGAAAAGTTCTGTTTTTCCCCATTAGGGATGAGGTTAGCTGTGGGTTTTTCATAGACAGCCTTTATTATGTTGAGGTATGTTCCCTCTAAACCCACTTTATTGAGGGTTTTTATCATGAATGGATGTTGTACTTTTTCAAATGCTTTTTCTGTGTCTATTGAAATGATCATATAGTTCTTTTTTTTTTTAAGATTTTATGTATTCATTTGAGAGAGAGAGTGTGTGTGTGCGTGAGTGGGGAGAGGGCCAGAAGGAGAGGGAGGATCCTCAAGCAGATTCCCCACTGATCAGGGGGCCTGACGTGGGGCTAATTCACACAACCCTGAGATCATGACCTGAGCTGAAATGAAGAGTCAGACACTTAACTGAGCCCCCCGGGCACCCCTCATTATTACTGAACTATAGTAGCTGTGTTTCTTTGATGATAGGAACATTTATTTACTTCTCTTATAGAAAGAAACTGGTTGAGTAATTCATTAGCACACCATTTTGCTGATGCTTTGAATATGAATGTGGATTATAGAACCAGTCCTTGTAAAATCTATTTTTTCTCCTTTTTTCCTGCTCTTATAGAATAAAAATATTCAGCCTATAAAATTTCCAATCATACATCAGCAAGAAGTGAAGATTTATTTCCCTATCAAGCTTACACCCAACTTTCTGGCATTTCCTTATCATCCTATGGGAATATTATATCGGTATAAAGTACAGGTATGGTGTCCTATCTTATGAGAATTTACAAAGAGATAATTCAGTTTCTTTGTTAATGTATTGAAATTTGGTTAATGTTAATTTTTATTTCCCCCGATCCTAATAATATAATTCAGTTTCTGATGATAACCAAGTCATATTCTTGAATACTATCATTGTAACAAGACTTGCTGTACTTTCTCTCTCTTCCACATATCCTTTACTTGTGACTTTTGTACAGTTTTTGTCAAGCTCCCTTGTGCTCTTTTTGACATTTTGTGATACTGCGAGTTACATAACCTCCTTTCAGTTTCCCCTGCCCACTTAGCTACTTTACTATAGCATCGCAGCTTCTTTTTTTTTAAATCTTATTTATTTAAATTATCTCTGCACCCCACGTGGGGCTCAAACTCATGACCCCGTGTTGAAGAGTCACATGCTCTTCCGACTGAGCTTACTAGACACCCTAGCATCAGAGCTTCTTAATATGTCCAGAAATAATTTGTTATATAGTTTTATCATTATTTTATTATTATTGTTATTTATTTTTAAGATTTTATTTATTTATTTGAGAGAGACAGACAGAGCATGAGCTGAGAGAGGGAGAAGCAGACTCCCCTGCTGAGCAGGGACCCCAACGCAGGGCTCCATCCCAGGATCCCCGGATCATGACCTGAGCCGAAGGCAGACACTTAACCTACTGAGCGACCCAGGCGCCCTATTTATTTCTTGTTTCTTATTTCACCAGTTTTACCTCTTTACTTAAATTCCATTTTCCTCCTTTGGCAGTTAAATATAATGTCGTATTTTTTCACAGGTAGAGGGTGGCAGTGGCAACTTCACTTGGACCTCTTCTAATGAAACAGTGGCGATGGTGACCACTAAAGGAGTGGTGACTGCAGGTCAGGTCAAGGGGAACAGTACTATTTTGGCCCGAGATGTACAAAATCCCTTTCGATATGGAGAAATTAAGGTAAACAACTCTCCAAAGAATCTTATTATCGCCCCTGAGATATTGCTGTCTAAATATAAGTACAGAACATATTTAAAAATCTTTCTAGTCCAGATTGGGTATTTGAAAATGATGCTCAAATTCAATCTGAAAGTACATCTTCCTTAAATATTCCTGGACCTGGGTTGAATCCTGCTTCACTTAATAGCGAGTTACTGAATGGGTGTTTTTGTTTCCTTAGCTCTGAAATGGGGATAATGATAGTATCTACCTCTAAGTGTTATTGTCAGAATTAAATGAGGTAATGTTTTACTTCAATGCTTGGAACATATTCAATACTTAATATTACCTATTTTTGTTATTGTGTTTTTTCCCTATCATATATATGACCTTCATAGTAACTTTATTTCTGGTCTCATATTTATTTGTCAATCTTGTTTCTAAAAGATTGAAAATTCCTTTTCACTATGTTATATAACCACATTACTGTTTTTCCCCTACTTCTGATATATGTTTATGTATGTTGTTGTTCCCTGAAAAACTTGTGTTTTGTTACCATTCAGTGAACATTTACTGATTGCCCTTAAGACATTTACCAGCATACCAAGTATCATAGGACATTCAAAGAAACATAATATATCATCTCTACTTTAAAGAATATAAATTCTAATAGGAAGATCTAGTCACATGAAGTTAAATAACTCTTTAAGGAAATGACGTGAGTTATTTTAAAGCAGTATATGATTAATGCTACTTAAACTGTATAGTCAAAGTATTATTAGTTTATAAAATAAAAATCCTTGTAGATGTGACTAGTCAGAGACTATTATGAAGAGATGAGAACTTGAACAAGACTTTGAAGGATAGAACCAAACTAAGACCTAAGGGTCAAAGGCAACCTGCTGTTTTTTTTTGATAAAGTTTTATTTTTTTTTTTTAAGATTTTATTTATTTATTTGACAGAGAGAGAGTGGGAGAGCACCAGCAGGGGGAGCAGGAGAGGGAGAGGGAGAAGCCGACTCCCCGCTGAGCAGGGAGCCTGATGCGGGGCTCAATCCCAGGACCCTGAGATCATGACTCCAGCTGAAGGCAGACGCTTAACTGACTGAGCCACCCAGGCACCCCTTGATAAGGTTTTATCAGAACACAACCAACCTCATTCATTTATATATGGTCTCTAGCCACTTTGAAGCCACAACTACACAGTTGGGGGTTGCCACAGACACCAGGTGGTCCCCAAAGCCTAAAATATTTGCTGTCTGGCCTTTTCCAGAAAACATTTGCTGATCCCCTACTATAGACAGTGGAGAGCCAACACAGGTTTTTAAGGTTAATAATATGGTAAATCTTGTGTTTGGAAAGTATCTAATTATTTTTTCTGTCAGACAGCAACTGTATTTTTAAAATAAGGAAGGAGCAGAGGATAATTGCTGGTGCTGTACACTAGTAGACTAGAATCAATTGAAGGGAGAAAGGAAAGCAAAGTGTCCAGTGAAGCCTGAACTAGTATTATGGTATTGAGAATAGAGAGAAGGGGAAAGTGCAGGGTTATTTTGGAGGTAGACTTAGTCAGATTTGATGCCCAGTGGGTTGGGAAAAAGTGAAGGATTTAGACACAGGCGTTTCTAGCTTTGGCAGCTAGGTGGATAGAAAACACAAGAAAAGGGAAAAGGAAAAGAGGAAGATGATGAATTCAGTTTTGGATACATTTAGTGTGATTCACCTATGGAGCATCCGGGTATGTTGGTAACTGGAAATAGGGCTCTGAAGTACAAGTGAAAGATTAAGACTAGAAATAAAAATTTGGAATTATCAGTATATGGTTGGTCATTGAAGTTTTGGAACTGCATAAGATTTCCCAGGAAGAGCATATAGTCAGAAGAGAAGATGGACTCTGAGTAATATGTGTCATTATAAGGGACACAGGCAGAACAAGATGAACTAGCAGAAGGAGCATAGAAAGTGACAGAAAAAAACGTCTCTTTGGGCTGCCGTAACAAAATACCACGGACCAGGTGGCTTATAAACAACAGAAATGTATTTATCACAGTTTTGGAGGCTGGCAAATCAAAAATCATGGCACCAGCAGATTTGGTGTCTGGTGAGGGAAAATTCCTGATTCATGGAAGGCTCTCTTTTTGCTGTATCCTCACATGGTGAAGGGCTAGGGAGCTCTTTGGGGGCTCTTTTATAAAGGCACTAATTTCATTTATGACCTGTTTACCTCCCAAAGGCCTCACCTCCTAAAACCATCACATTGGGGGATTAGGATTTCAACATAGGAATTTGAGGGGGGACACAAACATTCAATCTATAGCAAAGACAAAAGTTTGTGGGTTTTTTTGTTTTTTTTTAAGATATCAAGAAAGAGGAAGTGCTCTGTATTTGAAGTCAGCAAACTTTGTGAAGGGCCAGATAGTAAATATGTTAGTGTTTGTAGACCACATATATACTCTCCTATTCTTCTTTGTTGTTCTTTATTTTAAAACCTTTTAAGAATGTAAAAACTATTCTTCACCCACAAAACTAAGAAAATTGGGCACTAGCCATCATTTGCCACACTCCTGCTGTATTGTGTTAGATGCTTTAGAGGAATCAGTTGATGAAGGAGTGAAATGAGTGACATGCTTAGTACCCACCCCCCCAACACACACATGGTATATGGTATATATTTTTGTATTTAAAACGTACATATATGTTTATGTATGTGTGTATTTAAGTATTTAAGGAGTGTGGGGTGCCTGGGTAGCTCAGTCAGTTGGGTGTCTGCCTTCAGCTCAGGTCATGATCCCAGGGTCCTGGAATCGAGCCCCACGTCGGGCTCCCTGCTCAGCAGGGAGGCCTGCTTCTCCCTCTCCCTCTGCTGCTCCCCCTGCTTGTGCTCTCTCTAATAAATAAATAAAATATTTAAAAAAAAGAAAGTTATGTTAGGAAAATCTTAGAAGAAAACATTCCTTAAATATTTTTTTTAAGATTTTATTTATTTATTTGACAGAGTGAGAGAGGACAAGCGGGGCGGGGGGGTTGGCAGAGGGAGAGGGAGAAGCAGGCCCCCTGCTGAGCAGGGAGCCCGACGCGGGGCTCGATTCCAGGACCCTGGGATCATGACCTGAGCTGAAGACAGATGCCCAACCGACTGAGCCACTCAGGCATCCCTAACATAACTTTCTTGAAAGATTCATTTTTTTTCTCTCCAGATATATGTCCTGAAACTGAACAAAATGGAGCTGTTACCATTTCATGCTGATGCGGAGATTGGCCAGATTATAGAAATCCCCATTGCAATGTATCATGTAAACAAGGAGAACAAGGAAGTCATCGTGCTCACAGACTGCTCTCATTTATTGTTGGATCTTAACATGGATAAGCAAGGAGTCTTTACTCTTCTCAAGGAAGGTAAGAGTAGGCCTTTTTTTTCTCCTTTCTTTGTCGTTGCATGAGGAACTACAGATTATAGTCTGAGTTCACATATTACCTTTCTTTACGGTGCTTCTGTTTACTCTGTCAACTGCCTTGTTATGTTGTAATTTAGAAACAAAAGCCCAGCGGTAGAGCAACATGTTCAGAGAAGTGCTGTGGCCATTCCTTCAGCTCATATGAAGGGATTGAGCTCTTTTTCCTCTTTCTTTAAATATGTCATACCTCTAACTAGGATGGATGTAGTACCATTATTAAATTTATTCAAAAAAAGAGTATCTTTTTCTAATAAAAGGAGAATGTGAACAAGCTATCCATAAAGACCAACATCATTTCCTGTTATTGAATATTATGTGTGATCCTGATTACCATTGTTTTTTAATCAGTAATAATAGTAGTAGTAGCATGTAACATTCACTCAGCATTTGCTATTTGTTAGGCTCTGTTCTGAATACTTTTCATATCTTAACTCTTTTAATTCTTGCAATACAGCTATAATTTGGACTTCTGCCTTGCCCTTGCTAAGTATACTATATAATATCTCTTTCCTCTTCTCAGTTCTCAAAGTGTGTCTCCTAATTTTTAGGCCCTCACTATCTCTCACCTAGAATAAAACAATACCCTCCTAACTGTTGCTCACCTTTAATAATCCGTGGCTATGAGATGGACTCTCATGAAGCTTACTTTTTAAGATTTTATTTATTTATTTGTCAGAGAGAGAGAGAGAGAGCACAAACAGGGGGAGTGGCAGGTAGAGGGAGAAGCAAGTTCCCCACTGAGCAAGGAGCCCGATGAGGGACTTGATCCCAGGACCCCAGGACCATGACCTGAGCCAAAGGCAGACACTTAACTGCCTGAGCCACGCAGGTGTCCCTGAAACTCACTTTCAATATTACTTTTCCTGCTCAAAAAATGGGAGAATTTCTCATTGCCAGTGGAATAGAGTTAAAATCCTTTTAGTTTAATGTTCAAGGTCTCTACAAGATAACCCAATCTACTTTTCATAAAAAAGTACTCCTGCATACTTTGGCTTCTTTCATATGTGGCTCCAGCCAAACAAATTATTTAAGTTAAAATTTCCTGTATAGCTCCTTCATATATTCATGTGTATCTCATTTATATTTCTATCTTTGCTCATTCATCAGTTTGAAATACTTTCTTCTACATATTTAAATCTTCCTTGATCTCCCCAACTAGAAGTAATCTGTTTTCTAGACCTCTGTAGTGCTTATTATTTTCTAATCCTTTAATTTATGAAAATGTTCACTCTCCCCTTCTAAACTATATATGCCTCTAAGTTAGGATCTTTGCTCATATTTTATCCTAACTGAACATAAAATTGTATCTTACATGGTATATATCTATTAATAGAAGGAACAGATTTTATATCAATTTGATATAAACAACTGGATCCTAGTAGTTAGTGTGGGAGATCAAGATGTTTTTTAATGTATTAAAATTCTTTTATTTCTCTAGACTGATACCCTGAGAACTGACTGCTTATTACCCTAATGAAATCATGTTTTTTGATTTGCAGGTATTCAAAGACCTGGGCCAACACACTGTTCTAGTATACATATAGCAGCCAAATCACTAGGCCATACCCTGGTAACAGTGAGTGTGACTGAGTCTGAAGAGTACTTGGAGAGCAGTGCCACATTTGCTGCTTATGAACCCCTAAAGGTGAGATATTTCATGGTAAGGAATTGGCATATCTTTTCATGGAACCCGCTGTGTCCACTTAGAGGCTTCCCACCTATCTGTGATTTCTGTTAAAGATCAGTTATATTTGTGTTCTCTTTATTTACCAGCTCTTTCATCAAACCAGAGTATCAGGGAGTTTTCTCCCTCATGTTTCTGCCACAGGAATATCTTTAAGTTGTATCAGCAAGTTTTAGGTATTCCCCTTTATTTCTTTTTTTTATTGAGATATAAAATATGTATAGTAAGGCACATAAAGTACACTAATCTTAAGATACTATTTGAATTTTTACATGTGTATATATCCCTTAAACACAACCCTGAATAAGATATTGAATATTAGTATGGCCTCTTTTGAAGAACTCTGAAAGAAAACTTTATTCTAGAGAGGGAAATTAGTCATCTTTAACCTTTGTATTTAAGGATTTTCAGCACAACAATCATTTAGGGCCCTAAGGATTGGTCCATTATAATTGGGACATTATGACAGGTGGCAGTTCAAAACAAAGAGTAGAACCTGGTATGCATTCATATTTGAGTCCCTCAGGAGCTAAAATTGATGTCTACAGGTTCTTGCTAATAGATACTGACAAATCCATAGTCAGTGTCTCTTGGGATATGGAGGCACCCATGGGGGAAAAATTAACACTCATGAAAAAGTGAAGTAAGTTATTAATTTTAAAATTTGCATTTGAAGTTGGCCTTATTGCACATTATGTAGCATAAGTATTAAACATACGGTTCAAGCATATTTCATTTGTTCTCAGTCGATGAATCATCTTAGTTGCCTAATTAAGTGAAAGTACTTGGCTGTGGCTCATTGTTGTTTCATTAGGTTTTTTATCTTATGATTATTCCCAGCCTTATTTTGTATTTATTGAGTATCCACAGATTAGATCTCCACTGGATGAAAACCGTCCTTAAAGGAAAGGAAGTAAGATGATGATTTTCCTTTTCTGTGTAGTGCTTTGGTCATATATTTTTCCCCTTACCTGCTTAAAAGAATATGTGTTTTCTATCTTTGTTATCAATATTATGTTTCAGTACGTGGAATAGTTCTCAGTTTGTCCTTTTACATATCAGTCCAGTTCAGTTGATCTCATTAATTTTGGACTGTGTATCTAGGAAAAAGGAATAATCTCTGTCTTGCTTTCTCAGGGAGGCCTTCTGTGAAGCCTCTAATTATATTTCTTCTATTAGATGCTTGTATGGCACACTGTACAATGTCTTTTTGTGATGCCCATTATACTGTTTACCTACTTCAAATCTGTCTTTCCCAAACCGTGAGCTCCACTGTGAGGCAAGACCTTATTTGACTTTTTATTGCTATATCCCCAATGGGCCCTCAGTGAATACTTGTTGAATTGATTTATATACACATTATTTAAGAGAATACTGCCATTAGACATAGGAATGTTTAATTTTAATAGTATTCAGTAATAAATATGATTGACTAGTTCAGGAAAAAATACTAAGGCATGGTATTTATTTTGCAACTTTGTCACTGTTGTATTTAGACATTATGTGCCACATGAAAATAACCTACACTTTGATAATACTTTATTCTCCTAAAACAAGTTTGCTCATCTGTAATAGGATCCAATTTCTTAGTATACTGGAGTGAATAATACCCCTTGACTATACCCCTTAGGTGAGAGTTCTTTGAGAAATAGGGTGAAGTGTACAGATGTATTATTTTATATTTTTAGGATGAAAGTTCTTTGCTAACTTAATAAAATATCCATTTAATGGGTAAATTCTTAGAAACATACCATCTTCCTTTGGCACCTGGGTGGGTCAGTCAGTTAAGCATCTGACTCTTGATTTTGGCTTAGGTCATAATCTCAGGGTTGTGAGATTAAGCCATGCATCAGGCTCTGCCCTCATTGGGGAGTCTGCTTGAGACTTTCTTTTTCCCTCACTCTCTCTCCCCCTTCTTTCTCTCTAAAATAAATAAGTCTTAAAAAAAAAAAAAAAACAGAAAGAAACATACAATCTTCCAAAACTGAACTAGGAAGAAATAGAAAATCTAAACAGACTGATTGCTAGTAATGAAATTGAATTGGTAATCAAAAAACTGCCAACAAACAAAAGTGTAGGGCCAGATGTATTCACAGGTGAATTCTACCAAACATGTAAAGAAGAGTTAATAATTATTCTCCTCAAACTATCCCAAAAAATAGAAAAGGAAGGAAATCTTCCAAATATATCCTACAAGGCCAGCATTACCCTGATACCAAAACTAGATGACACCATAAAGAAACAAAGCTATAGGCCAATATCACTGATGAACATACCTGCAAAAGTCTCCAACAAAATATTAGCAAACCACATACAATACATTAAAAGAATCATTCACCGCAATCAAATGGGATTTACTCCAGGAAAGCAAGGATGGTTCAATATTCACAAATCAATCAATGTGATATACCACTCAACAAAACAAATGATAAAAATCATGATTATCTGAACAGATGCAGAAAAAGCATTTGGTGAAATTCAACATCTATTAATGATAAAAACTCTCAACAAAGTGGGTTTAGAGGTAACATACCTCAACATAATAAGGGCCACATATGATAAAGCTACAGCTAACATCATACTCAATGGAGAAAAACAGCTTTTTCTCTAAGATCAGAGAAAGACAAGGATACCCACTCTTACCACTTTCATTCAACATCATATTAGAAGTCCTAGCCATAGCAGTAAGACAAGAAAAAGAAACAAGAGGCTTGCGTATTGGTAAAAAAGTTAAACTATCACTTTTTGCAGATAGACCTGATACTACACATAGCAAATCCTAAACACTCCACCAAAATATACTAGAAGTAATAAATGAATTAGTAAAGTTGCAGGATACAAAATTAATACCCAGAAATCACTGGTGTTTCTATACACTAATAATGAAGTAGCAGAAAGAAATTAAGAAAATAACACCATTTACAATTACACCAGAAAGGATAAAATACCTAGGAATAAATTTAACCAAGGAGGTGAAATACCTGTACTCTGAAAAATATAAAACATTGATGAAAGTAATTGAAGATGACACAAACAAATGGAAAGATATTCCATGCTCATGGATTGGAAGAATTAATATTGTTAAAATGTCCATATTAGCCCAAATAATCTATAGATTCAATGCAATCCCTATCAAAATACCAACAGCATTTTTTACAAAACCAGAACAAATAATACTAAAATTTGTATGGAACCGCAGAAGACCCCAGAGCCAAAGCAATGCTGAAAAAGAAGAACAAAGCTTGGAAGTATCACAATTCCAGATTTCAAGATATGCTACAAAGCTGTAGTAATTCAAACAGTATGGTACTGACTAAAAAACAGACACATAGATCAATGGAACAGACTAGAGATCCCAAAAATGAACCCATGATTATACGGTCAGTTAATCTTCAACAAAGGAGACAAGAATTGGGGCACCTGGGTGGCTTAGTCAGTTAAGCATCTGCCTTCAGTTCAGGTCATGATCCCAGGGTCCTGGGATTGAGCCCTGTGTCGGGGTCCCTGCTCAGCGGGAAGCCTGCTTTTCCCTCTCCCGCTCCCCTTGCTTGTGGTCCCTCTCTCGCTGTCTCTCTGTCAAATAAATAAATAAAATCTTAAAAAAAAAAAAGGCAAGAATATACAGTGGGGAAAGGACAATCTCTTTATTTTTATTTTATTTTTTTAAAGATTTTATTTATTTATTTGACAGAGAGAGAGACAGCCATCGAGAGAGGGAACACAAGCAGGGGGAGTGGGAGAGGAAGAAGCAGGCTCCTAGCAGAGAAGCCTGATGTGGGGCTCGATCCCAGAATCCCAGGATCACGCCCTGAGCCGAAGGCAGACGCCTAACAACTGCACCACCCAGGCGCCCCAGGACAATCTCTTTAATAGATGGTGCTGGGAAAGCTGGACAGCTGCATGCCAAAGAATGAAACTGGACCACTGTCTAACACCATACACAGAACTAAATGTGAGACCTTAAACCATAAAAATCCTAGAAGAGAGCATAGGTAGTAATTTCTCTGACGTCAGCCAATGACATTGAACATTTTTCTAGATGTCTCCTGAGGCAAGAGAACAAAAGAAAAAAAACTATTGGGACTACATCAAAATAAAAAGCTTTTGCACAGTGAAGGAAACCACCAACAAAACAAAAGGTAATCTATGAAATAGGAGAGGATATTTGCAAATGATGTATCTGATGAAGGGTTAATATCCAAAATATTTAAAGAATTTATATACCTCAACACTAAAAAAACTAAGTTCGATTAAAAAATGGGCAGAGAACCTGAAGATACATTTTTCCAAAGAAGACATACAGATGGCCAACAGACACATGAAAAGATGTTCAACATCATTCATCATCAGGGAAATGGAGATCAAAGCCACGATGAGAGATCGCTTCATACCTGTCAGAATGGCTAAAATAAGAGAAGAAACAGCAAGTGTTAGTGAGGATGTGGAGAAAAAGGAACACTTGTGCACTGTTGGTGGGACTGTAAATTGGTGCAGCCACTCTGGAAGACAATATTGAGGTTCCTCATAAAACTAAAAATAGAACTACCTCATGATCCAGTAATTCCACTACTGGGTATTTAAAGAAAATGAAAACACTAATCTGAGAAGATATATGCACCCCTATGTTTATTGAAGCATTGTTTACAATAGCCAAGATATGGAAGCAACCCAAGTGTCCACCAAAATATGAATGGGTAAGGAAGATGTGATGTGTATGTACACACAGACGCACAGGAATATTACACAGCCATAAAAAGATGAGATCATACCATTGTGCCAACATGGATGGACCTAGAGGGTATTATGATAAGTGAAATAAGTCAGACTGAGAAAGACAAATGATTCTATACAATTTCACTCATATGTTGTATCTAAAAAACAAAATAAATGAATAAATAAACAAAAAGCACAATCAGTCTTATCAATACAGAGAACAAACTGATGGTTGCCAAATTGGTGGGGGTGGATAGGCAACATGGGTGAAGAGGAATGGGAAATACAGGCTTCTGGTTATGGAATGAAGAGTCATGGGAATAAATTTACGACGTAGGGAACATAATGGTACTATAATAGTGTGGTATGGGGACAGATGGTAGCTACACTTCTGAGCACAGCATAACATGGATGTCCAACCTCTGTGTTGTACATGTGAAACCAATGTAACAGTGTGTGTCAACTATACTCAGATTTAAAAAATATATATCCATTTAAAATGCTTATACAGGGCGCCTGGGTGGCACAGCGGTTAAGCGCCTGCCTTTGGCTCAGGGCGTGATCCCGGTGTTGTGGGATCGAGCCCCACATCAGGCTCTTCCGCTATGAGCCTGCTTCTTCCTCTCCCGCTCCCCTTGCTGTGTTCCCTCTCTCGCTGGCTGTCTCTATCTATCTCTGTCAAATAAATAAATAAAATCTTTAAAAAAAATTTTAAAAAAATAATAAAATGCTTATACAGCTACTTGTTCAATACCTTTTATGTGCCCAACATTGTACTAAATCCACTAAGGAGGAGACATTCTCTTTTAAAATTTAGGTAGAAGATACTCTCCTCTCTGAATAATTTTACATAACTAGAAAGCATAAGAAGAATTAATACACTCTCACATGTGAAACATTTGACACATTCAAACAGCATTAGTGGATGAACTAGTGTACAAATAAATGGTAGAGGTGAGTATTGCCGGAACTTAGAGCATGTGGAAGTGGCTGTAGTCTGGAATGATTGGATATTAATGGGTAAGGTGACACATAAATTAGGCCTGAATGATAGGGTCTAAATGAATATAGAGGTTGAGAAGCACCCAAGTGAAAGGCATCGTGTACATGGCTCCTGATGTGGAAATAAAGTCTAAAGTCATTTTCAGCAATCACCCAGTTTTCACTTTAGAAAACTGTTGAGTTCCCTCACCAATCAAGAATTCATTTCTTTGAATGTCATCAGGCTGTAAACCCTGTGGAAGTGGCATTGGTGACGTGGCAGTCTGCGAAGGAAATGGTGTTTGAAGGGGGCCCCCGTCCATGGATCTTGGAGCCCTCCCGATTCTTTTTGGAGTTGAGCATGGAGAAGACAGAGAAAATTGAATTAACACAAGTCCGGCTGCCAGCTAAGAGAAAACAGAACCAGTACATCTACCGGGTCTTGTGCCTGGATTTAGGGGAACAAGTAAGTAGGAAAATCATCTTTTTCTAACGTTTCTTTTAGCAGTAATACCCCAAATCTTTTGTACTTCTAGCCATTCCTTTTCAGATTCTAATGGATTTTATTTATAGACTCAATAGGAAAATTCTTTTTTTCCTTCCAAGTTTTTATTTAAATTCTAGTTATTTAACATAGGAAAATTCTAACTATTGATTAAAGGTTTTTTTTTAACTTTACTATTCTTTAAATGTACTCAAAGATTTCACTCATCTGAGAATTCTAACAGTCCACTAAATGGTTCAAGATCCTTTTGTAGTAATGAACTTATTTCAGTCACTTTATCGCTATAATTCATTTGCTTGTTGTCTAGACTAGAGAATATATGGTTTCCCACCTCCAAAAAATGCAAGGAAGGGAAAGTTGAAGCGTCATCTGTTAGCAGTTTTGATGGATTAGCAATTGTGAGTGGTGAGCAATTTTGAAGAACTAGTTAGATCTGTGCAGATAAGATACTAAGTGTGTTGCCCTTTATCAGTTGAATTAGTTTTATTATTTTAGAGGTGGTGGCAGATCCACTCCCAGCTGTGCCCTGCTTCTGTCAAACCAGTGACAAAAGTTTGCGGTTTGACTAGGGTTGAGAATTCAGTGTATGACTCTGTAACCAGCCCACAAGGAATCGATGTATGATTTTAACTTAAGAAGAGCTGAGCTTCTTTCCAACGTGTCTTGTGAACTTTGTTGTGTATGTGGCTGGCTGTCAGGAGTGGCAGAGTCCTCATCCCTGTGGGGTCCTCTTGTCTTCTGTCCCCACATTCTGTTACTCATTTGGTGCTTCTACCAGAGAAAGGTCGAAACACAAAATATTTTTTCCACTTTTTACCAACTGATAACAAAAGATTTGGTGGAGAAAAAGACTGAAGTAGTTGGTCAGAATTAGATTTTTAAATATTCCCTTTGTTTATAAATTTCCATGATACCCTTGTTTCTCTTAGCCACATGATTAAGAACTATGATGATTGTGTCCAAAGGGATCCTATACTGGGGTTTGAGTAATTCTGACATGTGTACGTTGGAACAACTGACATCAAGTGTCTACCCACAGTTGCCTCTTGCTCTGTTCTTTCCTTAAAGGCTCTGACATTCCGAATTGGAAATCACCCAGGTGTCCTGAACCCTAGTCCAGCTGTCGAGGCTGTGCAGGTACGCTTCATGTGTGCCCACCCTGCCAGCATGTCAGTAACCCCAGTGTACAGAGTGCCACCTGGTGCCCAGCCATGCCCTCTGCCACAGCACAACAAACAACTGGTAAGTACAGTGTTTCCATCTAACTTGGTACTTTTGTCTTCCACACCTTAGAGATAAATGGTCTAAAATACGGCTTTTGTCTTATTAAAGTGGAGGAAACATTTATTTGTTATTCATTCTCTGACAGTGTAAAGAGATAATTAAACTAGGTTAGAATTGGCTATACTTAGTGACACTTAGCAACTTAGTTTGCTTACTGTACGTAGGGACATAGCTCGTAATTATGGCAATAAACAGTGGAGATGTCTTTAAACTTCCAGATCTTTTATTGGCATTATTGGTAAATAATAGAATTTATTTCTACTCTAAACCCACCGTGAAGAATAATGATAAGCAATAATATGACTAGTAGGGATTAAGGAATAAAAGAGTTTTCTAACCTAGAAACTAGAACGTCAGACTGTATAGTAAATGAGGTAGACTTTAATTACAAGCTTAGGAGAATCAAAGTCCTTTCTTAGCCTATGTAGAACAGAACAATCAATTATTCCTGTTTTACAGATGGAGAAACTGAGACTCCTAGAGGTTGAGTAATTTCTTCAAAAGCATAAAGCTAGAAAATAGCACATCCTGTTCGACTCCAAAGCACATGTTATTAAGTTTTATACTATTCTGTCTTTTTATTATAAAAGAACAAGAATATGAGATGTACAGGTTAGGAACTCATTTTTTTCAGAACTAAATTCCACATGAAGTATTACTTGAAGTTTATAAATGATGTACTTCTTTTAAAAAGATATTTTTAGTTCAGAGAGAAAGAGCATGGGGGGAGGGGGAGGGGAAGAGGGAGAGAGAAACTCAGGCGGACTCAGAGCTGAGCATGGAGCCCAATGCGGGACTCCATCCCACAACCCTGAGGTCAGACCTGAGCCAAAACCAAGAGTCGGACACTCAACCGACTGCGTCACCCAGGTGCCCCTATAAATGATTTGCTTTTTGAAAAAGGACTTAGATGGAGCAGAATAAAAGTTATCCATATAATTGTCATTCAATGTCACTTTTTTCATTTGAAATAATGTAAAGTTTTAGAAAATTGCAAGAAAAGGGGCACCTGGGTGGCTCAATTGGTTGAGTGTCTGACTCTTGGTTTTGGCTCAGGTCTGATCTCAGGGTCATGGGATCAAGCCCTACATTGGGCTCTATGCTCAGCAAGGAGTCTGGTTGGGATTCTCTCTCTTCCTCTCCCTCCACCCCTCTCCCTAGCTCATTCACGTGCATGTGCACGCGCTCTCTCTCTCTGTCTCTCAAATAAATAAATAAAATCTTTAAAAAAATTGCAAGAAATTTTTTTTCCTGGAGCCATTCAGGAGTAATTTACAGACATAATTCCCCATACTTTAGAATTTATTTTTGTAATAATTAAGTACAATTTCCATGCTGTAAAATTCACTCTTTTAAAAGTGTACAAATAAGGGATGCCTGGGTGGCTCAATCAGTTAAGGGTCCGCCTTCGGCTCAGGTCGTGATCCCAGGGTCCTCGGATCAAGCCCCGCATTGGGCTCTCTGCTCAGTAGGGAGCCTGCTTCTCTCTCTCCCTCTCCCCCAGCTTGTGCTCACTCTCTCTCTCTTGCTTGCTCTCTCTCAAGTAAATAAATAAAAGCTTTTTAAAAAAGTGTACAAGTAAGAGTTTTGCAGCCATCACCATGGTCCATCAGAATATTTTCATTTCCCCAAAAAGAAATGGACACCCGGTAGCAGTCACTCCCCATCCCCCCACCCCAGCCCCTGGAAACCACTATATGTCTCTATAGATTTGCTTGTCCTGTACATTTCATATAAATGGAATCATATAATATGTGGCTTTTGTATCTAGCTTCTTTCTTTTAGCATGTTTTCAAGATTCTTCCATCTTGTAGCATCAGTGAGTACTGCATTCTTTTTTATGGCTTCATAATATACCATTGTAGAGATATACTACATTTTGGCCATTTATCAGTTGATGGATATATGGGTGGTTCCCACTTTTTGGCTATTATAGAAGAATGATGGTGCCATGAACATTCATGCACAAATTTTTGTATGGACATGTTTTCAATTCTTCCGAGTTTCTATATAGAGATGGAATTTCTTGGACTATGGTAACTCAGTGCTTAGCCTTTTGAAGAGCTGCCAGCTGTTTTCTAGAGCAGCCACACCATTTTACACTTCCATAAGCAAGGGATGAGAATTCCAACTTCTCCACATCCTTTCCAACATTTGTTATTGTCTGTCATTGATTATAACCTTCCTGCTGAGTGAGCAGTACTATCTCATGGTGGTTTTATGTTTTCTAGTGACTAATGATGTTGTGCACCTTTTTGTGTGCTTATTGGCCATTTGTATATCTTCTTTGGAGAAATGTTAATTCAGATCTTTTGTCAATTTTGAAAAAGATTTTATTGAGAGCGAGAAAGAGCGGGGGGGAAGGCAGAGAGGGAGAAGCAGACTCCCCACTGAGCAGGGAGCCTGATGTGGGTCTTGATCCTAGGACCCTGAGATCATGACATGAGCTGAAGGCAGACACTTAAACGACTGAGCCACCCAGGCGCCCCTTTTTTGTCAATTTTTAATAAGGTTATTCATCTTTTTGTTATTACGTTGTATGAGTTTTTCATATATCTAAGTACAAGTCTCTTTTCAGAGATAAGATTTGCAAAAACTTTCTCCCATTTTGTGGGTTGCTTTCACTTTCTGGATTGTGTCTTTTGAAGCACAAAAGTTTTTGTTTAGTGATGTGCAATTTATTTTATTGTTGGTGGTGGTTGTACTTTTGATGTCATATCTAAGAAACAATTGCCTAATCCAAGGGCACATATATTCATACCTTTGACTTCTTTTAAGAGTATATTTTATAGTTTTAGTCCTTACATTTTGGCCCTACTCCATTTTGAGTTAATTTTTGTTTATAGTGTGAGGTTGGAATGTACCTTCATTCTTTTGCATGTAGGTAATCCAGTTGATCCAGCATCATTTGTTAAAAAGGTTATTCTTACTCTCCGAATTGTCTTGGCACTCTTGTTAAAAAAAAATCTATTAACCATAAATGTGAGGATTTATTTCTGGATTCTCAAATCTCTTTTATTAATTTATACGTCTTTATGCCAGTAGCATACTGCCTTGATTACCATAGCTTTGTAGTAAGTTTTGAAATTGGGAAGTGTGTTCTCCAACTCTGATCTTCATTTTCAAGATTGTTTTGGCTATTCTTTTTTTTTTTTTTTTTTTAAGATTTATTTATTTGGGGTGCCTGGGTGCTCAGTCAGTTAAGCATCTGCCTTTGGCTCAGGCAGGGTCCTGGGATTGAGCCCCATATCAGGCTCCCTGCTAAGTGGGGAGCCTGCTTCTCCCTCTCCATTCCCCTGCTTGTGGCTCTCTAGCTGTCACTATCTTTCTGTCAAATAAATAAATAAAATTTTTAAAAAACTTTAAAAAAGTTTTATTTATTTATTTTAGAGAGAGAGAGCAAGCGAGTATGAGCGGGAGGAAAGGCAGAGGGAGAGGGAGACAAGCAGACTCCCTGCTGAGCGGCAAGCCCAACGCAGTACTCCGTCCCAGGATCCCAAGATCATGACTTGTGCTGAAAAAAAGTCAGATGCTCCACTAACTGGAGCATCTATTTCTTCTGGAGTCACTTTTGGTTGTTCGTATATGCAGAGTTTTTCCATTTCATCTAGGTTATCTAACTTGTAGGCTTACAGTTGTTCACAGTAATCCTATATAACCCTTCTTATTTCTGTA
Source organism: Ursus maritimus (assembly GCF_017311325.1). NCBI lineage: Eukaryota > Metazoa > Chordata > Mammalia > Carnivora > Ursidae > Ursus > Ursus maritimus. The sequence continues at coordinate 39,732,052 of NW_024424452.1, read as the reverse complement.
AGGATAGCACTAATGTCCCTCCTTTCATTCCTGATTTTAGTAAACTGAGTTCTCTCTTTCTTAATCATTCCAGCTAAAGGCTTGTCAATATTGTTGATCTTCTCAAAGAATCAGTTTTTGGTTTAGTTTTTTTTCTGTTGTTTTTCTATATCATTTATTTTTGCTGTACTCATTATTATTTCCTTCCTTCTGCTTGGTTTGAATTTAGCTTCTTCTTTTTTCTAGTTTCTCAAAGTGGAAGTTTAGGTTATTGATTTGAGATTGTTCTTCTTTTTTAATATAGATATTTGCAGTTCTAAGTTTTCCACTAAGCATTACTTTTACTGAATCCCTTAAGTTTTGATATGTTGAGTTTTATTTTCATTTGTCTCAACATGTTTTCTAATTTACCTTTGATTTCTTCTTTGACCCATTGCTTATTTAGGAGTGTGTTGTTTAATTTCCACACATTTGTGAATATCCCAAATTTCCTTCTGTTGTTGATTTCTTTTTTTTTTTTTTTAAGATTTTATTTATTTGACAGAGATAGAGACAGCCAGCGAGAGAGGGAACACAAGCAGGGGGAGTGGGAGAGGAAGAAGCAGGCTCATAGCGGAGGAGCCTGATGTGGGGCTTGATCCCATAACGCCGGGATCACGCCCTGAGCCGAAGGCAGACGCTTAACCGCTGTGCCACCCAGGCGCCCCCTGTTGTTGATTTCTAATTCTATGGTGATTAGAAAACATACTTTATGATTTAAATCCTTTTGAATTTATATATTAATATTATATGGACCTCATATAAATATATTTGTTTATAAAATGTTTTCAGGCTTGTTTTGTGTCTGTACATAGGGCCTATCCTGGAGGATATTTCATGTACGCTTGAGAAGAGTATATTCTGGTGTTGGGTGAGGTGTTCTATAGATGTCTGTTAGGTCTATTTGGTTTATGGTATTATTCAATTTTTCTGTTTCCTTTTTGATCTTCTATTTGTTCTGTCCATTATTTAAAGTGGTATTGAAGTCTCTGACTGTTATTGTTGAATTGTCTATTTCTCCCTTAAATTCTGTCAGTTTTGCTTCATGTGTTTTGGGGTTCTGTTATTAGGTGCGTATGCATTTATAATTGTCATATCTTTTTGATATATTGTCCTTTTGTAACACCACAATGCAATTCTGACACTACCTGGAGTTTGCCCAAACTGCACAATTTTAAGGGTACAGTTCCCAATAAAACTGCCCTCACTTCAGATGCCAGCCACAGGTTCAGGGATCCACAGGCCACCCACATTTCTAAGCAACTGGCTATAAATTTGAGGATTCCACAGTCACTTCAGGTTCAGTAATTTGTTAGAATGACTCACAGGTACAGCTTTATTATAAAGGATACAAGTCGGGACCTGTGAGATGAAGAGACACATAGGGAGAGTGTGAGAGGGCCCCAGATCTGGAGCTTCTGTGCCCTCTACCCATGGAATCAGGATTGTGTGTGACACATCAGATGGAACACATTGATGTGTTCACCAGCCTAGGAGGCTCCACTGAGCTTTGGTGTCCAGAATTTGTATGGGGCTTTATTACATAAATATGATTGATTAAATCATTGAGCACATGGTTGAACTCACTTCAACTCCCCTTCCCTCCCCAAAAGTTGGGTTGATATCACCTGGCTCAGCCCCATCTCTCTAGTCACGTGGTTTGGTTGGTTTTTCTGGCCTGACCAACATCCGTCCTGAATCATCTCAGTATAAATAAACTCAGGTGTGGTCTGTGAAGCCCACCATGAATAATGGTTACATTCCTGTTACTCAGGAAATTCCAAGGGTTTAGGGGTTAATTCATAGAAACTGAGGACAAAGGCCAGACAATTTCTTTATTATATAATGTTCTTTTATCATTCAAAATGTCCTTCTTTGTCTCTAGTGACAATTTTTGTCTTAAAGTCTTTTTCTGATCCTAGTATAACCACTCTAGCTCTCTTTTGGTTACTGTTTGTAGGGCATATCTTTTTTTTTTTTTTTTCCATCTTTGTATTTTGACTCTTTGGTCTTTGAATCCAAAGTGCGTGTCTTGTCACAGCATAAAGTTGGATCATGGATTTACATTTAATGTAATTAAATGATTAGGTTGGATTTACACCTGTCTTTTTGCTATTTGTCATATGCCTTTTTTGTTCCTCTTTTCCTTCACTTCCTTTTGTGTTAAGTAAATTTTTCTAGTGTAACATTTTAATTCTCTCATCCTTTTGCTATTTTATATCGAGTTATTTGTTGTTACTCTAGGGAATACAATTAACATCTTAATATTTAACAATCTAGTTTGGAATAATACCAACTTAATTTCAGTAGTGTACAAAACCTTTGTTCCTATTAAACGCCATTTCTTCCCCTTCCTTTGTGCTGTCATTGTCATAATCTTTATACATGCATGCCCATCAAACAGATTTATAATTAGTGCTTTATCCATTTGTCTTTATTTTTTTTAAAAGATTTTATTTATTTATTCGACAGAGATAGAGACAGCCAGCGAGAGAGGGAACACAAGCAGGGGGAGTGGGAGAGGAAGAAGCAGGCTCATAGCGGAGGAGCCTGATGTGGGGCTCGATCCCAGAACGCCGGGATCACGCCCTGAGCCGAAGGCAGACGCTTAACCACTGTGCCACCCAGGCGCCCCTATCCATTTGTCTTTAAAATCAGGCAGGAGAAAAAAAGAATTACAAGCAAAAGTACATTTATGCTGTCTTGCATATTTATCTATGTAGTTATTTTTATCAGGGTCTTTATTTGTTCCTTCATGGGGATTCAGGTTACTGTCTAGTGACCTTTTATTTCAGCCTGAAGGACCCCCTTTTCATTCTTGTAGGCAGGTTTACTAGCAACAAATCCTCTCTGGTTTTGTTAGATCTAGGAATGTCTTAATTTCTCCTTCATTTTTTTAAAAGATTTTATTTATTTATTTATTTGAGAATGAGAGAGAGCACAGAGGGAGAGGGAGTAGGAGAGGCAGACTCCCCACTGAGCAGAGAGTCCAATGCAGGGCTCGATCTCAGGACCCTGAGATCATGACCTGAGCTGAAGGCAGATGCTTAACTGACTGAGCCACCCAGGTGTCCTCTCCTTCATTTTTGAAGGATTATTGTGCTCAATAGAGAATTCTTCGTTGGCAGTCTTTTTCTTTTGTTACGTCTTCCATGGTTTATGATAAAAAATTAGGTGTTAATCTCATGTTGTTCTCTCTTTCTGCTTTTATGATTCTCTTTCTCTTTGACTTTGGTTATGACATGTCTAGATGCACATCTCTTTGAATTTATCCTACATGGAGTTCTTTGTGTTTCTTGGATGTTTAATATTTTTCATCAATTTGGGAAGTTTCCAGCCATTATTTCTTCAAATATCATTTCTTCCTCTTTTTTTTCTCTCTTTTCCTTGTAAGACTCTCATTTTTCATATATTGATAACACTCAGTGGTGTCCTATGGGTCTCTGATGCTATTCATTTTTCTTCATTCTTTTTTCTTTCTGTTCATCAGACTGGATAACCTCAGCTGACCTGTTTTCTTCTGCCTGTTCAGATCTGCTGTTTAGTTCCTCTAGTGAATTTTTCATTTCAGTTATTATACTTTCCAACTTCAAAATTTATTTTTGGTTCTTTATTGATATTCTCTATATGCTAAGACATTGTTTTCATACTTTCCTTTAGTTATTTAAACATGAGTTTCTTTAGTTCTTTGAACAAAATAGTTGATTAAAAGTCATTGTCTAGTAAGTCCAGTGTCGGAGCATCTGCAGGGGTAGTTTCCTTTTTTTTTTTTTTTTTTTAGATTTTATTTATACAGAGAGCGAGAAAGAGAGAGAGAGTAGAGATGGAGAGGGAGAAGCAGTCTCCCTGCTAAGCAGGAAGCCTGATGCAGGGCTCAATCCTAGGACCCTGAGATCACAACCTGAGACGGAGGCAGCTGCTTAACCAACTGAACCACCCAGGCACCCCGGGACAGTTTCTATTAACTGCTTTTTTCCTGGGTATGGGCCACAGTTTCTTGTTTCTTTCTTTTTTTTTAAAGATTTTTATTTATTTATTTGAGAGAGAGCACAAGCAGGCAGCAGGCAGAGGGAGAGAGAGAAGGAGGCTCCCCACTGAGCAGGGAGCCCGACATGGGGCTCCATCCCAAGACCCCAGGATCATGACCAGAGCGGAAGGTAGATGCTTAACTGACTGAGCCACCCAGGCGCTCCTACTTTCTTGTTTCTTTGCATTTCTAATAATGTTTTGTTGAAAACTTGACCTTTTTTTCAGATTTTATTTATTTGATAGAGCACGTGCATGCTCACAAGCAGGGAGAGCAGCAGACAGAGAGAGGGAGAAGCAATCTCCCTGTGGAGCAGGGATCCTGATTCGGGGCAAATACCAAGACCTTGGGATGATGATCTGAGCTGAAGGCAAATGCTTAATGGACTGAGCCACCCAGGCGCCCCAAAACTTGACAAATAACATAATCTAGCAATTCTGAAATCGTATTGTTCCCCTCACTAGGTTTTGTGGTGTTTTTTGTTGTGGTAGTTGTAGCTGTTCAGTGACCTTTCCTAAACTAGTTATATAATGTCTGTATTCTTTGTCCTCTGTGGCCACTGAAGTCTCTGCTTGGTTAGCTTTGGGATCAGCTAATTGTTGGATATCAATTTCCTCAATTCCAGCTATTTTGGGGGGGATTATATTAAATTTTTATATAAATTCAGAACAACTGAAATTTTTATGATGTTGAGTCATCCTAGTCATCCTGTCCAAGAACATTTATTTTCTATATATAATATAAATATAAATATATATAATATAAATATAAATTATATATATAAATATCAAATCTAGGTCCGAAATAAAAAATAAGTATAAAAATATTTTGAGGGTCATTTGGGGAAAATTGTATATTAGATAGTATTGAATTAATATTCTTATGTGTGATAATATTGTTTTTGTTACTTAGAATGTTTTCATACATAGGAATGCCTGCTAAAATATTTACAGGTAAAGTGTCATGCCTACATCATTTAGTAAAAAAAAAAAAAATACAAATGGGGGGGAAGTAGAGGGAGAGAAAGATAAGGCAAATGGTGGATCCAGTTGAGGTGTGTGTACTCATACTATTCTTTCAACCTATCTCTAGGTCTGAAAATTATCAAAGAGGGGCTCCTGGGTGGGTCAGTTGGTTGAGCATCCAACTCTTGGTTTCAGCTCAGGTCATGATCTCAAGGTCATGAAATTGAGCACCATGCAGGGCTCTGTGCTCAGCAAGGAGTCTGCTTGAGATTCTCTCTTCCCCTCTACCTCTGCCCCTCCCCCCACAAATAAAAAAATAAACCTTAAAAAATAATTGTCAAAGAAAAAAGAATGGAATAAACATGAGCTGTAGCTTCAGGGGTATCTCACTGCCTCCTAAGCTATTGTTTGTTTCTTTCTTATTTTTTTATTTTGTTTAAAGATTTTATTTATTTATTTGACACAGAGAGAGCATGCACAAGCAGGGGAGAGGCAGAGGGAGAAGCAGACTCCCCCCTGAGCAGGGAGCCCGATGCTGGACTCTTCTTGCCCAGGACCCCGAGATCATGACCTGAGCTGAAGGCAGATGCTTAACTGACTGACCCACCTAGGCGCCCCTCTTTTTTTTTTTTTTTTGAATGCAGATTCCTGTATCAAGCCTGAGGGACACAGTTCTGGAACTGGCAGTGTTTGATCAACACAGGAGAAAGTTTGATAATTTCAGTTCACTAATGCTGGAATGGAAATCCTCAAATGAAACACTAGCTCATTTCGAAGATTATAATTCAGTGGAGATGGTAGCAAAGGATGATGGCAGTGGGCAGACTCGGCTACATGGTATTATGGTGACTTACAAATGCTTTTACATATCTGCTAAGTGTTTCTGCGCTAAGTATTTCCCTTGGTGACAGTTTATTTCAAATTTTGTCATATCTCTCTTCATTTTTGATCATTGTATGTTTTAGCAAACATACATATAGATTTCTTGATTGCAGAGGCATGGTCTAGGATCCAATGTTTCTCGTAAGAACATAAAATTAATTTTTTAATGTATTTATTGCCTATTATTTGCCTAATATTATGAAAATTTCATTTATTCATTAGAAAATATTCATTGAGTGACTGCTACATATAAGACCCTGTACTAGGCACCTGAAGATGGAATGGTACATGAGATAGTCATGGCCTCTGCCCTTATAGACTTTATATAAATCTTTTTTAAGATTTCATTTATTTATATATTTATTTTAGAGGAGGGGAGGGGCAGAGGGAGGGGAAGATAGAGACTCTCAAGCAGTTTCCCTGCTGAGTACGGAGCCCAATGTGAGGCTCAATCTCATGACCTTGATCTCAAGACCTGAGCCAAAACCAAGAGTCAGATTCTTAACCAACTGAGCCACCTAGGTGACCCCCTCATAGACTTTAAATATTACAGTTGTTAGGTGTTTTGAAGGACAAATATTGGGTGCCTGAAGAGTTATAGCAGAAAACCTAACCTAGTTTAGAACAGAGAAGGCTGCCCAAGAAAGTAACATTTATGCTGAGACCACAGAAAGGGGAGACAGAGTGAGCAGAAGAATAAGGTGAGTGAATCTTACAGAGGGACCAGAGGCACCAGCAGGAGTTCTGAGAGAGCAGCAAGCCATCACATGTCATCAGTCCTCAATCCTCTGCTTGTACCACATTTGCTGATTCACCAAAGCCAGTCACCTGCCAAAACCGACTCAGGGTGGATAAGCACTGCTCAGGGGCATGGGTACCAGCAAGCATGGTTCCCTGCAGGCCCGTAACGTGGAAGTTTGCCACAGAGCAATCCCAAAGGTGAAGAACAAAGAGGTACAGAGGGTAACTTTTAAGTTTCTGGCATGAACATTTGGATGGATGGTGTAACCATTCATGGAATAAGAAATGCTAGAGGAGAAATATTCAGCCTTCTCCACACCCACAGGGAGCTCACCCACAGGACAAGTCTTAAGAACTTAGCTAGAGAACACGGCAGCAAAATACTCGTGTATGTAATACTATAATACTCTAATGCCAACAATATGGTACACTTAGTGTAAAAACTAAGGAGGAGGGGCACCTGGCTGGCTCAGTCAGTGGAGTGTGCAACTCTTGGTCTCAGGGTTGTGGGTTCAAGCCCCACATTACATGTAGAGATTACTTAAAAATCTTTAAAAAAAAAAAAGTGGTAACAAGGAAAGAGATGCTCCTTACATGCTGTAACAGTCAACCACCAGATACAATCAGTGCTACTTCTGTTTTCTGATTCATCCCTCCCTCTAACTCCATCACCATGTCCTCATCATGTCTGTCCCTTGTTATTGCAGTAGCCTCCTGGCTGACCTCCCTATGTCTGTGCTGCCCTCTAATCTGTCCTCCACACTACTATCTAGATTACCTTTCTAAAGTACAAATCTGAACCTCTTTCTTAAAATTCCTGTTTTGGGGCACCTGGGTGGCACATTCAGTTAAGCATCCACTCTTGGTTTTGGTTCAGGTCTTAATCTCAGGGTCATGAGATTGAGCCCTGCATCAGGGTCTGAACTCAAGGGGGAGTCTGCTTCTCTCTCTCTCCCACTGCCTCTCCCCTTGCTCACTCGCTCTCTTAAATAATAAATAAATAGATCTTTTAAAAAGTTGTTTTGGATACTATGGACTGAACTCTCAGACATGCCAAACACTGCACTGAGTACATTACATGGATTTTCTCACGTCATCCCCATCCCAACTATGAGACACCATGATGTCAGTGTGCTCATTCATCATTTATTGAGTTCTTACTGTATTCTAGGGACAGTTTTAAGCTCTGAGATTACAGCAGTAAAATAGGTGAGGCAGCAAGCCCTCTGACACCAGAGCCCATCCTCTCAACCACTGACTATACTGTCACTGCACTGCCTTCAGGGCCTCCCCATATCTTTCAGGATAAAATTCTATGTTGCAGCTTAACATACCAACCCCTGCCTACCTCTATGGCTTCACCTGCTGTTATTACCCATGTATACCCTACATTTTTCTCACACTCAACAACTTTATTTATTCATTAAAAAATTTTAAGGTTTTATTGTTTTAAGTAATCTCTACCCCCAATGTGGGGCTTGAACTTACGACCACATGATCAAGAGTTGCACGCTCTTCTGGCTGAGCCAGCAGGGCACCCCCACTCAACAACTGTATATCCGTAGCCACGACAAGGCTTCTCGTACCTCTTCCCTTTCATGTGTTTATGTTTTCTTTTCTTGCATCGTCTCTGGTCTGAAATGTTCCTCTTGCCGTCTGTGAGTGTTCTGTTCCGCTATATTACCATTCTAAGGAAAGCATTCCCTTCCTGTGCCCTGTACCTACTGCTCGAGCAGCGCTCACCACACAGTATTGTAGGGCTTGGCTTACCTCGCAGTCACCATACTAAAGCTGCAGGCTTCTTTGATGGCAAGGATTGTGTTTTCTTCTTCATCTTTGCATCCTAATTACCTGGCATAGTACCTGGTATGTAGTAGTCCCTCAATAAACCTTTGTTGGTGGATGGATGGATGGATGGATGGATGGATGGAGCATCATGAGAAGCTGTGTCACAGATTCAGGCATGATCATACTGTTGTGTTGAGGATAAAACAAGAATTGACTTAAGTGGCAGATTTATGTTAAAGTTTTAGAAAGAAAACAAAAGAATGAATAGGTAAAACAGGGTTGGATTATAGAAAGTTTCAAATACTAGTTAAAGGAGTTTGAGTTGTTCTAATGAGGAATACCCGTTTAAAGTGGACGAGATGAGGGACACCTGGGTGACTTGCTCACTGAAGTGTCTGCCTTCGGCTCAAGTCATGATCTCAGGGTCCTGGGATTGAGTCCTGCATCAGGCTCCCTGCTCGGTGGGGAGCCTGCTTCTCCATCTCCTCTGCTTGTGCTCTCTCTCTCTCAAATAAATAAATAAAATCCTAAAAAGTAAGTAAATAAGACGAGATGTGACGTTCACATTTATAGGACAGTTTAGAACAGCAAAAGGCCCTGAAGGGCCATATCTTTATTTTTCACTCCAATTTTTATTTTTTTTAAAGATTTTATGTATTTATTTGAGAGAGAGAGAGAGAGAGCACACAAGTGGGGGAGTGGAGGGGCAGAGGCAGAGAGAGAAGCAGACTCCCTGCTGATCAGAGAGCCCAATGCAGGGCTCGAATCCAGGACCCTGGGATCGTGACCTGAGCTGAAGGCAGACACTTAACTGACTGAGCCATCCAGGTACCCCCTTACTCCAACTTTTAAATCAAACAAAAGTTTCCCCATACACTTTGTCAGTCTGTGTTTGGACCCACAGGCCATTAGAGCTGGAAAAGATTGTAGATTTTGCCTGGCCCAATCCCTCATTTAATAAAGAAAGTGAGAAATAAAGTGGTTGCTCAGAGTCACATAGGAATATAATAGCAATCAACACAAAAACTCAGTTTTCTGTTTCTTGTGTATTTCCCCACGAAGTATTTTTTCTTCCTGCAATAGAACATCATTTGGAAAAGATTAGGACAGAATTTGGTTTTCAGGAGACACTTTATATTCTACATGTTATTGTTTCTCACATGTCTCCAGGTCATCAGGTCCTTAAAGTACATCAGTTAAAAGGGACTGTACTCATTGGAGTCAATTTTGTGGGCTACTCAGAGAAGAAAAGTCCAGAGGTAAGAAATAAAAATCACTGAAATTTAAGGCTCTTCATTTATAACTTAAAAAAAAATCACTTGCAACTAATGTAAATCTGAGAACCATGCACATCTCTGATTCTGTTATCTTTGGCATGTGAAAGAACACTGGAATCTTCTCTCAGCTGAGGAGTTAAAAGTCTATACTCACCTTTGTGGTTGTTGTGCATTTCTAGAAGCTTTCCAGCTTGCCCAGATCTGCAGCTGTGGAGCTGCTCCTAGTAGACGATGTAACTGTACTGCCTGAGAACGCCACCATCTATAACCACCCTGATGTGAAGGTGAAGTTGGACGGGTCTAGTTAAATGGGATCCAACTGGAGGGGAAGAGTATGAGGTTATTAAGATTAATAGTATGGCAATAAAAAACTCACTTATGTGTTGAAAATCACTGATAAGCATATGTAACAGGTATAATAATTAGGTGCAATATCCTTGGTACTAATACTGTAATAATCATAGTTTGTCTTCAGTCCACTGACCTTAATCTTTTAATCCCATACTCTTCCTTAACTAGGTAGGACTTGTTTTCTCTGAATTATTTATAAACCAAAGAGAGTAGAGTGTTGTGTGTCTGATCTCTCCATAGGAGATATTTAACCTTGTGGAAGGATCTGGTTATTTTCTCGTCAATAGCAGTGAGCAGGACATTGTCACCATCACTTACATGGAAGCAGAAAGCTCTATCCAGGTGAGGTCTAGAGATAGTCCCAAGTTGATAGTCTCAGGTCAAAGTTCACCCTTACGAGAATGATTGGAAAAATTCCATTGTATGTCTCAGACTTAATATTATAAAGGTAACATTTGCCTCTTTTTTTAACCTTCATAGATTCTCCAACCCAAAACAAGCTTGTTTTGTTTTTTTTTTCCATCTGGGCAATTTTTGTTTCTGATTGAACTGTGACAGTGTAGAAGACCTCTAATTGTAAGATTTCCATGAAAAGAAGGTTCATTTCTATAAATTTCAACACACAGAACTGTGTGGATAATTAATTGTACCGTTGACTTCATAACCTGAGTATATGGTGTTTTTAGCCAGGCTATGACAACTCAATGTATTAAGCTATCTTTGTAGTCAGTATGCCAAGGGATTTGCTTTTAGTTGACTTTTAGTAATAAAAATAATACCTTATATTAACATATGTGGGTATTTCCTTTCCTTCTAAGAGGTCAAAGGAATTTAACTTACCTTGGTCATAATGTTTAAGGAGGGGAGGTTGCAGCACTGTGTACAGAGTGTGAAAGTACCTGCTACGTGGGGCAGGATCCACAGCACATGACAGAAAACCAGGTTCTCTTCATGCATCCTGCCCCGCTGGTGATGTTAGCATACATGGACTGGATTTTCTTCATGAAATCCCTTCCCTGTTCATAATGAAGAAGCTGCATGTGTATGTTGGATTCTGCTTGAATTCAGTCAACTTAAACTTTACTCTTTACCAGTTAATATTTGTTATGGGTGCATGTTGTGCTGTGCCTGAAACATATAATGTGACCTCTCAGTTCCCGTCACAAAGGAAGTAAGTTGTTGTATTTTGTGCTTTGAATGAAAATAGTTGCTTTGATTATGTTTGGAGCATGTGTGCTTCCTTACCCAGCTGCCATCTTCCTTCTAGTTAGTTCCAGTACACCCTGGATTTCTCACCTTGGAGGTCTATGATCTGTGCTTGGCTTTCCTGGGTCCAGCAGTGGCCTACCTCAGGGTGTCAGACATACAAGAGCTGGAGCTTGATCTGATTGATAAGGTGAGAAACGTTTGCAGTTTCACATCAGAGAAGCAGGCCTCATCTTGCCCTGTAGCCCCACTTTATACAGTCTGTGTGGCTCCTGTGTGTGCAGCAGGACCTTCAGTGATGTAATGGAAATACCTATCCTTAAAGAACAACATGCCAGCGTTATAAGATGAATAGAGTATTGAAGAGCAGATAAACCAGCACATGTAGGTTAGGTTTATTTGATGAAAGGCTGACCAGGAGCATTCAGCACAAACAAAAGTTTGTCACCCTCAAAGAGTTAGACTGTCCTTGGTGAATGAGACACTTCTACTAAAATTACCTTTTTTTTTAACTACTAGGTTGAAATAGGTAAAACTGTGTTAGTAACCGTAAGGGTTCTTGGCTCTTCCAAACGCCCATTCCGAAATAAATACTTCAGAAACATGGAGCTTAAACTGCAGTTGGCTTCTGCCATCGTCACCCTGACGTGAGTGCCACCTCAACACTTCCTTCTCCCCAAGCTGAACATCAAGAGTCCACTCTCCCGAGGGGAGGGGGGTGGGGGAATGGGATAGACCGATGATGGGTAGTAAGGAGGGCACGTATTGCATGGTGCACTGGGTGTTATACACAACTAATGAATCATCGAGCCTTACATCGGAAACCGGGGATGTACTGTATGGTGACTAACATAATATAATAAAAAATCATTAAAAAAAAAAAAAAAAAAGAGTCCACTCTCCCTACGTTACTTCACATTTTCTTCTTTCCTTTTCTGTCACAGTGCCTTTCAGCCCGTACTCTTCCCCATATCCGGCTCTCTACAAAGTACCCCTTCCACGTCCTCAGATGTGTTGTTTAGGGATAAACTCACGTGTTTGTGATTTTTTCCATTTTATGAAACTTCTCCTTGGTATCCTCTGGGGTGCTTCAGGATGGAGGACCTTCAAAAATCTATCTAGGGGCGCCTGGGTGGCACAGCAGTTAAGCGTCTGCCTTCTGCTCAGGGCGTGATCCCAGCGTTCTGGGATTGAGCCTCACATCAGGCTGTTCCGCTATGAGCCTGCTTCTCCCTCTCCCACTCCCCCTGCCTGTGTTCCCTCTCTCGCTGGCTGTCTCTATCTCTGTCAAATAAATAAATAAAATCTTTAAAAAAAAAAAAATCTATCTAGAAGCAGAGGTGCTGGTATTCCCCTCTGCAAATGTGGAATACAGAAATTCCAAGGTGCTTTAGTATTTGCAATTTTGCCAGTCTTATGTTTATGTTGCCCTTATTTCTTTGGGGCCTTTAAACAAATATTTAGCCTTCAGGAACTTCCTGCCATTGCCATGAACCTTGTCTTGACTCTGGAAATTTATTTTCTGGCAGTTCCCTTTAATTAGAGTTAAAATGAACAGAAAATGTTATGCATCGTAGAAAGAAGCATAACTGGCTACTCTTAAAGTGAAATCTTTTTTTTTTTTTAATAATTTTATTTATTTATTTTGGGAGGGGGTTTAAGGGGAGGGAGAGGAACTAGCAGACTCCTTGCAGAGCCGGCAGGGGGCTCCATCCAACGGCTCCAAGACCAGGACCCAAGCCAAAACCAAGAATTGGACGCTCAACTGACTGAGCCACCTGGGTGTCCCAAAATCAAATCTTTCTTACCTAAAAATACATACGTCTTTGCAGGCTAATGGAGGAACAGGATGAATACTCTGAAAGTTACATCCTTCGAGCTGTCTCGATTGGGCAAACCACACTCGTGGCTGTTGCCAGGGACAAGATGGGGAGGAAAGTCACATCGGCTCCTCGCCAGATTGAGGTAAGGAAATTATCTCATCCAGAATTAATACCTCATCTTATTTAGCTTCATTCATCTTTTTCTGTTCAGTTTGTGCAAGTTAAAAATTATTTGACTAAGTAAAATGATAGTTGTTTAACTCTTGAAACAATATGTGATTTGTTTTAGGGGGTTTTTTTCTGTATAAAAGTAATATACTTCTTGTAGAAAATTTGGAAAGCAAAAGAAATAATAAAGATGCACAATGAAAATCAGCTGTAATTCCACTCCTTAGAAGCAACCGTTCCTTATTAATAATCCTTCACTTCTTCCCCATGCTTATTTTAACATAGATGAATCATACTGCTTTTTTCATCCTAATCCTATATCAAAAGTATTTTTTATGTCATTAAAAGATCATTGTTGGCCATGAGTTGGCAATTGTTGAAGCTGGGTAATAGGTACCTGAGAGTTCATTATACTGCTCTCTCTACTTTTATATATGTTTGGAAAAAAGTAAAAAAGAAAGATAATTATAAACATAACTTTAATGACCACTTTTATTCCAATGAATGGGCATATAATTTTTTAAGTATTCTCATTTATAATTTTTTGCTATTATAAATAAAATGTGTGTTTATAAATAAAGTAAAATGCATGTCTGTGTATAGGATTTTTTCTTTAGAATAAGCCGCATGATCATTTATTACGAAATTGATTCTGGTCCATCCCTGTTGTCTCTTTGGTCTTCTCCTTCAAGGTGTTTCCTCCATTCAGACTTGTTCCAGAGAAGATGACACTGATTCCAGCTAACATGATGCAGGTGACCTCAAAGTCAGGAAATATTATTTACCCTTTCTCTTCACCCTGCTCTGCCCCACCCCAACACACACGCATGCCCTTCTTCCTATTGGCCTCCTCTTGTCTACTCCTAGCCAAGTACAGCAGGATCTGATAAAGAAGAAGAATGAGCACTTTCCTGTCCCCTAACGAACAGGATATAACCTACCTCTCGGAACCCCATAGATCATGTGTGGTGCTTGTGTTTCTTCTGCATTTGAGTTGATGTGGGGTATGTCCATTGGGAAGTGGGGGAGGGTAAGAGGTCAAATTGCTTGGACAGAATGTTGGGAAAAGAGATGTGATTTCTCCCTATGTTCCAGGCATTTACTGGTATGTTTAAATTCCAGGTAATGTCTGAAGGTGGCCCCCAGCCCCAATCTATCATTCACTTCTCTATCAGTAACCAGACTGTGGCTGTTGTGAATAGGAGGGGGCAAGTTACAGGGAAGGTAGTCGGCACAGCTGTGGTTCATGGCACCATCCAGACAGTAAATGAAGATACTGGCAAAGTCATTGTGTTTTCCCAGGTATTGGTTCTTCGCTCTGTTCTGCTTCCACTTTTCTATCTGGGAACCATATTGGGGCATGTGGGGTGGTGATGAGGAGGGTGTCAGCAACTCAGAAAAAACCCTTTGAGTCCCTTACCTGGCATTCTCTTAACCAAGCATGTAAATATGTAATCTTTAGTGAAAACCCCACAGAGTATTTGGCATTATTGTAAGACATAGTCCCTATCCTTAAGGAATTGTGTATGGAACAAACACACATCTATGGCGTATTCTTTTGTTGAATGCCCAAACAACAACAAACTCGTTATCATAAGCACCCTCTGCCCACTGCACAGACATCCCTCTTAGCCTGAGCTTGCTTCTACCTGTTGAGCAGGATGAAGTGCACGTTGAAGTGGTTCAGCTACGGGCTGTTAGGATCCTTGCAGCTGCTACTCGACTCATCACAGCGACTGAGGTCGGTAAGGTGGCTCTGTTCCCGGTGTTCTCTGGTAATGCCAGCTGGGCAGGACATAAAGCACAGCTCTGCTGCTTCTTTTCAGATGCCAGTTTATGTCATGGGAGTGACCAGTACCCAGACCCCTTTCTCCTTCAGCAATGCCAACCCTGGGCTCACATTCCATTGGTCCATGAGCAAAAGGGATGTATTGGATCTAGTACCCAGGCATTCAGAGGTATGAATGTGTCTGTTTGTTATATCATCTCAGGGACATCGATAGTAAATTTACCTTATCTCATCAAGTTTGAGACTGACTTCACTTTCTAAACTATACAGTGTTACTCTTTATCTCCTTTTCCCCTTGTTCTGTGAACTCTGGAAACCTACAAATCATATGAAGAATTCAATTTGAGTATTCAGATAATGCTATGTAATTTTTAATATACTTTGCTGGAAGGAATTCTCAAAAACAATGTTTCCTTAATATTGTATTTGTGAGCATTTGTGTTACATGAGTAGTAACACGTTATGAATACGAAGTATGTAGACAGGCACGCTTCCGTGTCCTAGGCTTTACGTCACTGTGCTTCACAGATGCTACATGTTTTTACAGATGGAAGTGTTGTGGCAACCACAGGTCTCTTGGTGCCATTTTTCTGACAGCGTTTGCTCACTCTGTATCTCTGTCACATTTTGATAATTCTCACAATATTTCAAACTTTTCCATTATTGTTTTATTTGTTATGGTGACCTGTGATTGATCAGTGAGTATGATTCACTGAAAGCTCAGACGATGGTTAGCATTTTTTAGTATAAAGTATTTTTAATTAAGATACCTACATTATTTTAGACATAATGCTGTTTGTTGCACACCTAATAGACTAACCGTATAGTGTAAACATAACTTTTGTGTGCACTGGAAAAGAAGAAAATTTATTTGACTTGCTTTATTGCACATTGGCTTTATTGTGGTGGCCTGGCACTGAGACTGCAGTGTCTGAGGTGAGCCTGTGCTCTGTGGTAAGTGAAAATAGCTTTGATGTCTTAATGCACATAGCATGAAGCCTTACTCAGAAACCTGGAAAAGAACAGAAATAATAGGGAGGGAGGGAGGGAGGGAGGAAGGAAGGAACAAAGGAAGGAAGGGAGGGAGGGAGGGAGGGAGGGAGGAAGGAGTGGATGCGAAGGGAGGGAGGAAGGAAAGGAGGGAAAGGAAGGAAGGAAGGGGATGCTCAGGCTAACTTTACCTAGTTTACAATATTGTCACCGGATGGTCAGTTTGAGAGAACCCACCCAAGGTGGTCTGGGGACAGTGGCAGCCACTTCGATCCTTAGGAAGAAGGAACCTGCAGCCAAGTTACCCAGTAGGTCATGACTCAGTGCTCACCAGAACAAAGAGTGAGAGGTAGATCTTGGGGGGGAACAGGGAGGTTACAGGAGCTAGAATTAATAAGGTATTTCTAGAGCCAGCTAAAAAGAAAAGAGAAGTCTGAAGAAAAGTTAAAAAATCTATTTGTAATCCTTCTAAAAATATCCTAGATCTGTAGTCCAGAGAAACTCTGGTGTTTGGGTCTTCTATCTTTATGGGCTTCCCTGAGCCTGCTTATACGCAGAATGGAGGAGAGATGGAACTGTACTTTGTTTGGCAGAGTTCTGCACAGGGATTCAGCTTGTTTTCTTGACTAGCAAATAGAGATTGTGTGAAAAGAGCATCTGTTCTATTTCTCCCTTCCTCCAACTTTATCTAAAGCCCAACTCTTGTCTTTAGGAAAAGTGATTGAAAGCCACATACAGAGTTTCTCCTCCTGCCTCAGACCCTGCAGGGTGAGCAGAGCCGGCCCCACACGGAGGTCTCCTGCACTGTGGCGTCAACATTCAGAGATTCACTTGGATCAAACATATTATAACCCACTTGTTCTTTAGCATAAAGCTTCTTTCCAGACAACTGATTGAGATCTGCATAAAGGAAATGGGAATTTTTCTGTGGGGGAGGAGGGAAAGGTGATTTTGGAACTTGGGACTCTGTGAGTCAAGAGAGCTGGAAGAAGGGTCTTGAGGGCTCGCTCTGAACAGCAAAAAGACAGGAGAAAGAGCACATGAAATGAGTGCTCCAAAGGTAGGCAGGTGTCTACTCCAACATCTGTCTTAATGCTTGCCCTGCCTTCCCGATGGCCTTATACGGTCTGGGCCAGAGTGGTGGGGAAACAGTAGGGAGATGGTCCGCTAGTGTGAGCATAGTCCTGAAATAGCTCTCCTTTCTTGTCCTCTTCCTTCCTTGCTACCACTCTGAACTCCAGGAGTAGATGGTCTCACTTCTCCCAATTCAAGTTCTATCTGAAGCCATTTTAGAAACCCCTTCCTTCATTTTCATTCTTCTGTCAATGGATTGACTTCAGGATAACATGAGACTCTCACAGAGGCTTGCCAGAATGAGTTGAGTGCTATACACAGAGTGTACTTTCGGGGTGACTGTGTTGCTGGGAATATGAAAAGAAATAACTATGAAAATAATACCTGGTTCTCTAGTTCTTTTATACAGATGTAGCATACATTTTCTTTATCGTTACAACACAGAGGGAGGGGCACAGTGATTATTAATGAATATTTCTTAATCCATTCCTGACTGTTTTCCAGGTTTTCCTACAGCTCCCGGTAGAGAATAACTTTGCCATGGTTGTCCACACCAAAGCAGCTGGTCGGACCAGTATCAGAGTCACTGTCCGCTGTATGAACAGTTCCTCTGGGCAGCTTGAGGGGAATTTGTTGGAACTGTCTGATGAAGTTCAGATCCTGGTAAGGTCCCAAACCTAAATCTTGTTTTTACATATCAAGGAGAAGAAAGTTATATTCTCTTATCATCCATGAGGAGCTTGATCTGGCTAGAGGTAGAGAAATTGCTAGAGGGAGTCCTAGAACAGGCTCATAGTTTCTAGATCTTTGTCATTCTTGCTAATTGCATCTATTTAAGTATTGATATCAGAAGCTATAAGAATGTGCAGTCCCCTCAACTCCCCACACAATAAACACAAAATATGAAACCATAATCACTAAAAAGGGATTCATTTCTGAGCTGCTCCGCCTAACATAGATACTATGATACCATCCACTTAGGAGATCTAAGCCTAACTTCCAGTAGGATGTGAAAGCATGAATGGTTGGTTTCTACAGATGTTCTCAGGCTGAAAGCCCTGTTGTTTGTAGTGTTCAAAAGAAAAATGATCATTTGTGGGGGGCAAATAAGTTTCTCTACCTCTGAATTTAGTACTGATTTTTTTTTCTATTTTTCTCCTTTATTTTGGTTTTGTTTCTCTGATTCAGTGAGGGATAGAGGAAAGAGCATTTTACTAGGAAGTAGAGAACCTGAATAGTGTCCCTTGTTAATTTATTATTATAGGTTTTTGTTCTCAAATCTCTTTTCAGGTTACCAGAGCTAAAATTAGAAATTTCAAAATTATTTTATACCTAATATCTAAGTGATGGAGAGGATGTGGTCGGTCAGCGCAGCTTTGTCAGAAGCAGGGCTAACACTAGATTTGTATTCTAGAATACCAAGGCATGTTTTAAGTGTCTGGCTCATTTGGAAAAGAGTGTCGTGGACCCTCAGGATAAGCTGAAGTGAGGTGGACGTTGATTTGTAGTTGATACGCGAGCAAAGGTCATCATTTTGTCTTTTCCAGAAATGAGGAAGACATTATTTTCTCACTTCAGGTTTTTGAGAAACTCCAACTGTTCTTTCCAGAGTGCCAGCCTGAGCAAATTCTGATGCCCATGAATTCCCAGCTCAGACTCCACACCAACAGGTGAGGAGAGTGGGGAAGGGCAGGCCAGCTTCCAACCTTACCCTTAGGAACATGGAAAGAACTCTTCCCTTCGAGGTGATTTTTCTAACCCACAAATAAATTTTTTTTAGTTGAAGTGAAATTCATGTTACATAAAATTAATCATTTTATTTTATTTTATTTTTATTTTTTTTAAAGATTTTATTTATTTATTTGACAGAGAGAGAGAGACAGCCAGTGAGAGAGGGAACACAAGCAGGGGGAGTGGGAGAGGAAGAAGGAGGCTCCCAGCAGAGCAGGGAGCCCGATGCAGGGCTCGATCCCAGGACTCTGGGATCACACCCTGAGCCCAAGGCACTGGGATCACACCCTGAGCCCAAGGCAGACGCGTAATGACTGAGCCACCAAGGCGCCCTGAAATTAACCATTTTAAAGTGGACAATTTAGTGGTATTTAGTGCATCACAGTATTGTGCAACCATCACCTCTAATTCCAGAACATCTTCATCACCACCAAAGGAGACTGTACCCATCAACAATCACTCTCTGTTCTCCCCTCCTCTCAACCTCTGGCAGCCACTGATCATCTCTCTCTGTGAATTTAAGTCTTCTGTGTATTTCATTTATTACATGGAATCATATAACATGTGATCTTTTGTGTTGGCTTCTTTCAGTTAGCATGTTTTCAAGGTTTATTCCCATTATAGCATGTATCAATATTTCATTCCTTGTATTTATTTTTTTTAAAGATTTTACTTATTTATTTAAGAGAGACAGCAAGTACAAGTAGGGGGACAGGCAGAGGGAGAATGGGGAGCCTGACTTGAGGCTCTATCCCAGAACCCTGCGATCATGACCTGAGCCACCCAGGTGCCCCTATTTAATTTCTTTTAATGACTAAATAATACTCCACAGTATGGATATAACATATTTAGTTTATCCATTCATCTATTGTTGGACATTTGGGTTGTTTTCACCTTTTGGCTATTGTGAATGCTGCTGCTATGAATATTCACGCACAACTGTTTGTTTGAATATCTGTTTTCAATCCTTTTAGCTGAATTTTTTATTTTTTATATTTTTTTAAGATTTTATTTATTTATTTGAGAGAGAGAGCGAGCAGAGAGAGAGAGCACGAGTGAGAATGGAGGGGCAGAGGGAGAAGCAGGCTCCCTGCTGAGCAAGGAGCCCAATGCGGAACTTGATCCCAGGACCCCAGGATCAAAGGCAGATGCTTAACCAACTGAGCCACCCAGGTGTCCCTAGTTGAATGAATTTTTAATGATAAATATGTGATGGGATGTGATTTTTAAAGAGATAGGCATAAGCCAAAGGCAGACTTTTACTTGAACAAATAAGCACACAACATGGAGAATGGCAAGCAATTTCCTCAGAGTACAGTCTCTAACAGTAATCCTGGCAATCTCCTTCCCTTCTGGTCAGACCCAAGAGATGCCACTTGTTCCATTTGTTCCCTAGGGAAGGGGCCGCCTTTGTGAGTTCCCGTGTTCTCAAGTGTTTCCCTAATTCATCTGTCATCGAGGATGATGGTGAAGGGCTCCTGAAAGCTGGTTCCATTGCAGGTACTGCTGTGTTGGAAGTCACTTCTATAGAACCTTTTGGAGTCAACCAAACAACCATAACTGGAGTTCAGGTGAGTTCAGGGACTTACTCAAAAAATTAAAAGGAATACCATGGCCTGAAGAGGCAGATTTCCTGGTTTAAGAACTAGGAACTTCCTTGGAAGTCAGAATGAACTGTAAGATAAGAGGACAATCTTGACATGGGTATAAGCCATCAAATTAAAAGTGGCCTTTAGAGTCCTTGTTATAACAGGGATTAGCCTCAAATTGGTATACTTTCTGAGCAGTGTTGGTAAAAGGGTGTGGGAGAGGGTAGAACTATTGCCATCAAAATTAGGCTTTGTTATTAGAATTAAAAAATTCAGTCTAACATGGGGCGCCTGGGTGGCGCATTCAGTTAAGCGTCCAACTCTTGGTTTCAGCTCAGGTCTTGATCTCAGGGTTGTGAGATCGAGCCCTGTGTCGGGCTCCACACTGAGCATGGAGTCTGCTTGAGATTCTCTCTCTCTATGAGGTGCCTGGGGGGCTCAGTTGATTAAGCATCTGCCTTCAGCTCAGGTCATGATCTCAGGGTCCTGAGATCGAGTCCCGCATTGGGCTCCCTGCTCAGCAGGAAGCCTGCTTCTCCCTCTCCCTCTGCCCCTTCCCCCCTCCCAGTTGGGGGGCTCTTTCTCTCTCTCTCTCAAAAAAATAAATAAAATGTTTAAAATAAAAACTCTAAAAAAAATCTATAAATTGATAATAAGTCTGAGACCTAGCACAGTTAAGTGAAGCTATAGAAGATGGAGCTGCGGTTCAAAGCTGGACTTCTACTGCTTCACAGCTTCTCTGGTACTGTATGAAAATACTAGCTACAGTATTCTTGATAAACAATCAGTTATGTAGCAATAAATATTGAGTGGTTTGCACAAAACAGATGAAGTGCATTCCTTTGCTCAGAAAGCTCCAACTTCAGGGCACCTGGGTGGCTCAGTCAGTTAAGCATCTGCCTTCAGCTCAGGTCATGATCTCAGGGTCCTGGGATTGAGCCCTGCGTCAGGATCCCTGCTCAGCAGGGAGTCTGCTTCTCTCTCTCCCTCTGCCTCTCCCCTGCTCATCCGTGCACACGTGTGTGCGCTCTCTCGCTCTCTCAGGTAAATAAATAAAATCTTAAAAAGAAAGCTCCAACTTCTCTCCACAATCTCTCAGCTTTAATAATTGAGGAGCCATTTCCTGTACTGTCCTATTTCTTACTGGACTCTGATTTAAGTTACCTCTGATCAGGAGCTGTTTCCCATGAAAGAACCACCGCTTTTTTATCGTGGACTGTAAACTTCAGAATCTATCGCAGCTCCTCTCCTTCTCCCACAGGTGGCGCCAGTGACATACCTGCGGATGAGCAGCCAGCCCAAGCTGTATGCAGCCCCTGGGAGGACTCTGCCAGCCTTTCCGGTGGGCATGTCTCTCACCTTCGTTGTTCAGTTCTATAACAGCATTGGAGAGAAATTCCACACACACAACACCCAGCTTCATCTGGCCCTGAACAGGTGTGGAATCAAAGGAATGATGTCGATGTTGTGGTAGTCATTGTGCAGATAGGCTCGGGTTATCCAGTAAATTCCTCTCATGTTCTCTACTCAGAATCTGATCTTTCTTTCTTTCATTAGGTTGGGAAACACCAGAATGGTGCTAGTTGTTCAATGAAGAAGAATTTCAGGGTGTCTTCAGTCTTTCAAGCCCTAGTTCACAGAAAGCCCCCATAGGGAGCTGGTAGGAGTATTATTATCAAAAAGCTGTACTGGGGCACCTGGGTGGCTCAGTCAGTTAAGCATCTCACTCTTGGTTTCAGCTCGGGTCATGATCTGGGGGTCCTGGGATCGAGCCCCACGTCAGGCTCCACACTCATTGTGGGGTCTGCTTGGATTCTCTCTCTTCCTCTCCTTCTCCTCCTGCTCATGCTCTCTCTCTCTCTCTCATATGCGTGCGCTGTCTCTCTCTCAGATCTTTAAAAACAGAAAATTTTAAAAAGCCAACCTCGCGGGCACCTGGGTGGCTCAGTCAGTTAAGCATTCAACTCTTGATCTCAGCTCAGGTCTTGATCTCAGTGTTGGGAGTTCAAGCCATGCTGGGCGTGGAGCCTACTTAAAAAAAAAAAAAAAGGCTTACTGTGTACTCTGTATATAAAGGTAATAGACCTGACCTGTGGCCACTGTTGCTTGCCCTCCACCATAGAATTCCTTCTGAACCTTTGAGCCGTTGAATAGAAAATGCTGTGACCAGCTCTGCCCCCAGAACTGTGTCTTCACAGTGATCTTTCGGAGATTACCTGCTACTTTCTTATCTCCTTTCAGAGATGACCTGCTACTTATTGGGCCAGGGAATAGGAACTATACTTATGTGGCCCAGGCAGTGAACACAGGAGTGACGCTTTTGGGAATCTGGGACCGGAGGCACCCAGGTGTGGCAGATTATGTCCCTGTTGCTGTGGAGCACGCCATTGAGCCAGACACCCAGCTCACCTTTGTTGGCGATGTCATCTGCTTCAGGACTCACCTCCTCAGCCACAACGGTCTGGATACCTTCCCTTTCTGAACTTCACAGCTAACTGGATGAGAAAGCAACTCATCCCTTAGATAATTTTTTTGAAATTATTTCAAGTCTGAGGGCCTAGGCTCACGTGGCTGGCTCAGTCCGTAGAGTGTGTGACTCTCCATTTCAGGGTGTTAGGTTCAAGCCCCATGTTAGGTATAGAGATTATTTTAAAAAATAAGCCTGAGGGTGGGGCTTGATCCCATGATCCTGAGATCATGACCTGAGCCAAAATCAAGAATTGGATGCTTAACCAACTGAGCCACCTAGGTGCCGCCAAAAATAAAATCTTTAAAAAAAAATCTTGAGGGCCTCTCTGGGAATATTGACCATGCACCTCCTGAATGCATAGTTCACTGTATCATTATGTAGATGGTGTGGGTACCTTCCCTTCTCCCCCATTCCCAGCTTCTGAAGGAGGTTAATTGATAAATTGAAGAACAGTAAAGGATGAACTAAAATGAAGGAAAATGCAGTAAGGCGTTAGTTCTAGGAACCAGTTGTGAATACACTGTTTTGTAAGGGACATTTGAAGGCCTAACTCTTAAATATATAGTAACCATAATAAGGTTTGGCCTTGTACTGGGCTAAACTATACTCTTGATCAGCAAAGCATTTCCGCCCTGGGAAGTACTATTGAGTGCAAGAACATCAGCGTTTGGTTAAGAAATGAGTATTAGGGGCGCCTGGGTGGCACAGCGGTTGGGCGTCTGCCTTCGGCTCAGGGCGTGATCCCGACGATCTGGGATCGAGCCCCACATCAGGCTCTTCTGCTATGAGCCTGCTTCTTCCTCTCCCATTCCCCATGCTTGTGTTCCCTCTCTCGCTGGCTTTCTCTATCTCTGTCGAATAGATAGGGAAATCTTTAAAAAAAAAAATGAGTATTAATTCTCTGGGTTTACAGAAAGTATATTCTAAGGCAGTGTACCCTGCCTGGGTGTATGCATCCAATCATCCATCCAAGTAGGACTGGTGAGGGGTGGGGAGTGTGTGGCTCTGTGACCTCTTCTGGGAACTGTGGATCCATGTGTCTGGGTGCAGTGATGTGACGTGGGTCCAGATTCTATATATTTAGGGCTTGATTCAGAAGGAGTCCACTGAGCTCAGGTCATAACCCCCAATCCTGTAACGACTGATTTGCAAGCAACCACCACTAACATGTAACCCAGGGCCATTGAGCTAGCCCTGCTTTAGGGTTCACAGAGTTACAATCTTATGATTGTTAATCTCTTGTCAGTGAAACAACACTGTTACTTTACTCTTTTGCTAGATTTTGTCAGGACTGTCCTATCTTCCATTCTAGAATACTTGGACATCCTAAATCTATACCACTTTGAATGAGGAAGCAAAAGGACCAAAAGCCAGGTTCAGTAATTTAACCTAAGCTCAAGGTGGCATTCCTCTGCCACCTTGAGACTTAAGCCAAAGTATACAAACCTTCTCTCCTGCCAGTTGTCACCTTCTTGCAGTCTTCTGCTGATATCCATCAGTAGCTAAGAGTTATCCCTGTGTGTAAAAGGGGTTTTTCCTTTTTCCTAAGAACAGTTATGTTCTCCAACTAAGTAGCTCCTTCTGTGATTCTGAAGGTCAGTAATTCTTGTTTTATTTTGTGGCTATGATGGTATATGAAGGTATATGAGCCTGACATTCAGAAAATAAAGTTATCTTCAAAGCTGGATGTTCCTCCTAGGAAGAGATATCTGTATGCTTGAATGGTTTACTGTTACAGAGTCTGAATAAGTGTAGAGTGACCATCCATTTAGATCAGAGGTTGCAACCAAGTTTTTTCTCTTGTCTTTTCTAAGGTGAACCTGGGATATGGATGATTTCTGCAGACAACATTCTACAGACAGACACTGGCACTGGAGTAGGAATGGCCAGGAGTCCGGGAATCGCAACAGTCTTTCATGACATCCCAGGAGTGGTGAAAACATATCGAGAGGTAACCCTAACAAGGCCAGGGTGACTATTTCCATATTTGGGGATATGCATATGGAATACACATCCCAGGAAAAGAAATACACTGACATGTCAGATATAAAGCCAGCCAGAAAACTTTGGAACATAAAACTAAACAGTGAATAGGATTCTTAACCAGAAGGAAAAATAAATAAATAAACAAATAAGGGGCGCCTCGGTGGCTCTGTCAGTTAGGCGTCTGCCTTTGGCTCGGGTCATGATCCGGGGGTCCTGGGATCAAGCCCCACATTGGGCTCCCTGCTCAGCATGGAGCCTGCTTCTTCCTCTCCCTCTGCTCTTTCCCCCTTCTTGTGCTCTCTCTCTTGCTCTCTCTCAAAAAAAAAAAAAAAAAGTTTCAGAAGAAAGACTAGTGTGATTTTTACTTTAAAATATCACTGTGGTGGAGCGCCTGGCTGGCTCAATCAGTTCAGCGATTTGGCTCAGGTCATGATCTCAGGGTTGTGAGATTGAGCCCCACGTCGGGCTCTGTGCTCAGTAGGGAGTCTGCTTGAGATTCTCTCTCTCCCTCTGTCTCTCCCCCCTCAAATAAACAAATCTTTTTTATATTTTAATTATGTATTGGAGTATATTCGTATACATGTATCCTGTTCAGCTGTACGTGATCTTTCTTAATACAAGATTATAGTATTTCTCATTTCTTTTTTAAGTTTTTTATTTATTTATTTGACAGGGAGAGAGAGCACAAGCAGGGGGAGCAGCAGTCAGAGGGAGAAGCAGATTTCCTACTGAGCAAGGAGCCTGATGCGGGACTTGATCCCAGGGATCATGACCTCGAGCCAAAGGCAGATGCTTAACCAACTGAGCCACCCAGGCGTCCCAATAAATCTTTAAAACAAGACCACCAGGGGCACCTGGTGGTGTGTGCTTTTAAAATACATCTATATCTCAGTGTAGCTACTGGTTGGTACTAGACTGTAGGGGCCAGAGTTGATTGTTAATCTCTTGTCAGTGAAACAACACTGTTACTTTACTCTTTTGCTATATTTTGTCAGCAAACATTTTTGAGATGGGAGAAAAAATGATTTAGGAATGATTTAGGAGAGAAAGGGAAATGTGATGTCGAAGTAGAATTGGTGAAGCAACACCCTCTACTAGGTGAAATAGTCGAACAAGTGAGGGATTGGCTTGATGAAGCCTTTTCTCTTTCCCCTTAAATACATGTCGGGTCTCCCTCCTCTGTGCCCAGAGGACTTGTTTTTTCCTCTTTTCATTACTCAAATGTAACAACTATCCTTTGTTGAGCATCTACTATGGGCTTGGCATTTTGCATGTTTTTTTTTTATTTTGATTTTACATCCAGTGTAACTATTATTTTTAATTTTCACAACCCTGCAAAGTATTATCCCAATTTTATAGATAAGTAAATTGCCCAATATGTGCCCACATGGTATCTGGTGACTTCTTGTAAGGAGTTCACAGTTTAGTGGTGATAGAAATAATTACATGTAGACAGTTTAAATAACTACAACATAACTGACCAGTGATTTATAAGTGACATGTCAGAAGTGCTCCCAGAGTCCAGACATGGCTGGCTGGCTCATTCGGGGAGGGGGGCCGTGCGACTCTGATGTACAGCTTAAAAAAAAATTAGGGGGGAGGGATGCCTGGCTGGCTCAGTTGGTTAAGCGTCTGCCCTCGGTTCAGGTCATGATTTCAGGGTCCTGGGATCGAGCCCTGTGTCGGGCTCCCTGCCCACTGGGGAGTCTGCTTCTCTCTGCCCTCCTGCCCTCCTCCCTGCTCATGCTCTCTCTCTCTCAAATAAATAAATAAAATCTAAAAAAGAGGGGGAAAAAAGAAGAATACAGAAGGGGGCACACCCAAATGGCTCAGTCAGTTAAGTGCCTGACTCTTGATTTTCGGCTTGGGTCATAATCTCAGGGTCGTGGATTGAGCCTGGAGTCAGGCTCTGTACTCAGCGCAGAGTCTGCTTCTCTCCCTCTCTCTCTCCCTCTGCCCCTCCCCCCACTCCTGCATCCTCTCCTCAAATAGGTGGGTAAGTCTTCAAAACAAAAAAAAAAAGAATACAGAAGAAAGTAAGTCACTTAATTCTGCTTAGACATTAAGGCTAAATTTTCTAGAAATGACATTTAAACTGACTCTTGAGATCTGAGTCACACAAAAAAAGAAATAAAAATAAACTGAGTCTTGAGGATTAGGAATTTGGCAGATAAAATAGAAGGCTTTTTATTTTTATATTTTAAGATTAATTTATTTGAGAGAGAGAGAGAGCATGCAGGAGTTGGGGCGGGGGATCCAGAGAGGGAGAGAATCTCAAGCAGACTCCCCACCAAGTGTGGAGGCGGTCTTGGGACTCAGTCTCACAACCCCAAGATCACGACCCTGATGATATGACCTGAGCCAAAACCAGGAAGTGATTTTTAACAAAAATAAAAATACCTACAGTATAAGACAGAACATTACAAATACATTGAGAGAAACAAAGTACTTTGAAGTTTCAGGAAAGGCTGAGATTATAAGCAACTAAAGAAAGTTGCAGTTGTCTTCAAAGGCATTTTAATAGGGAGTCATCCAAAGGGAAAATGTCAAACAGAGTAATGGACAAAGACCTCCTTTTAGGAAAAAAATGTTATTTTCTTCTCAAAGGTAGAGATTTTGAAGTTTTGAGGTTTGCCACATTTTGTGGTTCTTAAATATGTGATGAAGTAGAAGAGCAGTTTGCACTTGTGTGAAAAGGATGCTTTTGGTTGAATAAGTTATGAAGGGTAGAGAGGGAGAGAACAATATTTTCTAAGAACTTAGGTACAGATTTTCCTTTGATTTGCTGACAGGTGGTGGTCAATGCATCATCAAGATTAACGCTCAGTTATGACCTCAAGACCTACCTCACCAATACCCCCAAGTCACCTGCGTTCAAGCTCTTCATCACCACCGGCAGGAACGGTGCTAATCTTAAAGGTCGGGAGTCTCTTTGTACATCTGGGTAATTGTTCCCATCATTCCCGTGTTCCTTCAACTCATTTACCCCTTAGACTAGTGATCCATATTTCCTTTTATTTCAAAATTGACTCCACCTTTAACAAATAAATCATTGACAGCTATGACCTTACAAATGACTGGATATCAGGTTTTGATATAGGCTACACCTAGTCACTGTTGTTTTTCTAGTTATAACCTTGCCTGAGAGGTGGCCTAAGCCAGGGATTTCCAAATATGGCTGATTTTCAAGGTTATCCAAGGAAATCTTTTTAAAAATATGGTCTTAGTCTCCATCCAGATAGTAATAAGTTTGGGATAAGGCCTAAGACCCAGTTCTTTTCCAGCTTCCCTAGATTTAAGAATTGTTGGACTGGGAGACATCCTATTATTTACTCAGTGAATTTACTTTGTATGTTTTTTTGTTCTGTACTGGGCTATAATTTACCGTCAGTAAAAGGTTGGGGGTGGTGCCTGGCTGGCTCAGAGGAGCATGAGACTCTTGATCTCAAGGTAATGAGTCCAAGCCCCACATTGGTCATAGAGATTACTTAAAAAAATAAAAAAAGTGTGTAAAATTTTTTAAAAGATGTTGGGGGGGAGAAAACTAAAATACAAGAAATTCCTAATAGATTCTAGGTGCACGTTAGCAGTTTTTATATATTTTATCTCATTTAACAATCTTTTTTTCTTTTTAAAGTAGGCTCCACGCCCAGTACCCAACATGGGGCTTTGAACTCACAACCCTGAGATCAAGACCTGAGCTGAGATCAAAAGTAGGACGCTTAACCAACTGAGCCACCCAGGCGCCCCTCATTTAACAATCTTATGTAGTAATTATCATCATTTTAAAAATGAGAAGTACCGAATGTAAGAGCAAGTAACATGTATAAGCTAACAACTAGTTAGTGGCAGAATTGGTAGATCTGTCCCACTCCAAAGTCCACGTAAATTCTTTCATTCTTTTTTTTTTTTTTAAGAAAGCGCAAATTCTATTTTTTTTTTTTTGCCAAGAGAACGTGCAAAACCAAGAAGTCCAAAATATAATTACTGACTATAAAATTTAAGTCTACTTGCCCTTTTTGTCCTTCCATTTTTAAGCACTTATTTTTTTTCACATTAGATATTTAATTTTATCATAAGTGTAATCTAAGTATATATAAATATTTGGTTTTTAAAGTTTTCCAGGTTCTTTTACAAAGTACTAAATATTTATAACACATTCACTCATTGTTGTCTGCCTTGTGATTTACAGATTACAATTTTTCCCCCCAGAATCTTTCTAAAACCACAACTTATTTTATGAAACCTCATGAAACAACTCCTTTGATATTGCTGATAGTCTCCAAAAGATGAGAATGGTCACCGGACTACTGGCAGCTGAGAAAGAACTTCAGCAAACTGAGACCATTAAGAAACTGTGCAGGGGAAAACTTGTTAACAGGACACCAGCTCCTGTTTAATCTAGAATGCCATCCATTACAGCTATCCATCTCTTGCTGGCTGCGTGGCTCCTGTTTAAGATACCATTTGTAATAGGGGCGCCTGGGTGGCACAACGGTTAAGCGTCTGCCTTGGGCTTGGGGCGTGATCCTTGGGCTCGGGGCGTGATCCCGGCGTTCTGGGATCGAGCCCCACGTCAGGCTCCTCCGCTGTGAGCCTGCTTCTTCCTCGCCCACTCCCCCTGCTTGTGTTCCCTCTCTCGCTGTTTCTCTCTCTCTCTGTCAAATAAAATCTTTAAAAAAAAAAAAATACCATTTGTAATAAAATTCTAGAGATCTCTAATTTGAATCACACTGCAATCGGTTATAGAAAATGAAATTTCCTAGACTGAAAAGCTACCTCTGAACTATAATAGCTGTCCAGTTTCCCTGGAATCTGTCTCATTCCTACTGAAGAATTCCAAAACCTTTTGAAAGAGGACCCCATCTATGATATTGATAATGGAAACCTCACTATAGTCATTCACAATCTAGCAAAAGCAAGCGTCTTAAACTATTCTTTCATCTTGATTGTAGCAGAAGCCAACAGGGCTGGCCTAATCACCCCCCCTCTTTTTTTTTTTTTACTGTTTTTTAAAGTATTTATTTAAGTAATTTCTACACCCAGTGTGGGGTTCAAACTCACAACTCTGAGATCAAGAGTTGCATGCTCCTCTGATTGAGCCAGCCAGCTGCCTCCCCTCACCACCCCCATTTTTGTTTTTTTAAGATTCATTTATTTAAGGGGCGTCTGGGTGGCTCAGTCATTTAAGCGTTTGCCTTTGGCTCAGGTCATGATCCTGGAGTCTTGGGATCGAGCTCCGCGTCAGGCTTCTCGCTCAGGGGGGAGTCTGCTTGTCCCACCCCTCTTCTTGTGCTCTCTCTCAAATAAATAAATAAAATCCTTAAAAAAAAAAAAGATTTATTTATTTGAGAGAGAGAGAATCTCAAGCAGATTCCCCGCTGAGCATGGAGCCCAACAAGGGGCTCAGTCTCAAAACCTTGGGTCACAACCTGAGCCGAAATCAAGAGTCAGATGCTCCACGGACTGAGCCATCCAGGCGCCCCGCCTCTTTTTTTTAAATCAAACTACTGCCTTTATATGTTTCCTCTTTTACAAATTCTTACAACAATTATCTCTTTTCTGCTTATTAGGATCCTGTACCCCAAGTCAGGCCTTGGCCATTACAACAATACTTCTTCCTGAGACCCTCGTGCTTTGCCATGTGCAGTTCAGTAATACTTTGCTAGACATCCCAGCAAGCAAAATTTTCCATGTCTCTGCAGGTTTCAGCATGGAGAAAGGTGGGTCCCCCCAGCTGGATCTGGGGCCCTTGTTTCCATCTCTGTACAGTGCAGCCCAATTGGATTGCATTTACACTTTCCAGTTTCTTCTGCTATGTAACTATGGAAACTTTCTCAACTAACATTTTTGTTTAATCTCTGTAACACCCTGTGCTTTTCTATTATAGTCATCTATTTTCTTCTTTCTAGTCCCTGTTATCTCTGGGCTCAGATCATTCATCTTTTATCTCCAGGAAGTAGCTGTGTTTGTTTATTGATGAAGGCTATCCCAAGCAGAGTAGCATTAACTAGCGTAAAGTAGAAACAGGCATGACATCGGAATTTCATGTAAATCATCTGATCTAAAATGAGAGGATTCATGTCAAACGTAAGGCATAAATAGGATAGTGCCACAGCCCAAGACCTTCTGCTCCAAGGCCAGGCAGTATGGCGTGAGTAATGAGCCGCCACTGAAGGAAGGCTCACTCAGCAAACCGGTGGGCACTAAACAGAATGCCTGGCGCCCGGACACGCACTAGGTGTACATAGGGGAGCAAGACAGGGCTTTTCATTTTCACGAGTGCTGCGCAGGGTGATCCGTCACGGAATAGAGATGCATGGGATGCTGCAGATTCAGAAAGAGAAGAGGAGCATTTACCTCAAACCTAGGGGTTAGAGTGTGGTTTTACACAGCAAGGCATGTGGAAGGGTGACTAGGAGTGAGCTAGATGTGAAGAGGCCAGAGGCCAGGACATCCCAGGTAATCAAGGGCCTGGAGCTTGGCAGGACACAGAATGGAGAGGGAAGAGTAGGAGGCAAGGAGGCCAGTAAGGGGGCCACTGCAGTAATCCAAGCATGAACTGATGAGGGTCTAGCCCAGAGTAACAGGAAGATACTAACAGAGGGGCAGGTGTCAGAAATTTCCAAAGATGAGTGAGTTAGCAAGATTTGAAGGATGGTTGGATTTAGGAATGAAGGAAAGGGTGTCTGTGAAAAGACAGCTGAGTTTGAGCATGGGTAACTAGAACAACAGTACTCCATCAAGGTACGGTTTGACAGAGAAGTGACTAAGCCATGCTCAAAGCATCCTTCAAAAACTTTCCTCATCTTGGCAACTCTTGGTTACTTCATTCTATGTCCCCTTAATTTCCCTGTTTGCACTGTGTTACTTACTACTCCCCCTATGTTGATTTAAGCAACAAGTTCAACTGTGGGTTGTCTGGGACTGTTTTTCTTTGGTATCCTCCCCCCACATTGGCCAATAGGCTGCTAATAGTGAACAAAGTTGAGTTCACATTTTCTTCTGAACTTGCTTCCATTTTTCCTGTTTTAAGCCAGTTGGCTCAGTAGAGCCTCTCAACCTTCCCCGCTCAGGTTTTTCATCTTTTCTTCAGGGGTTTATGTCTGCCTAATCAAGGTTCGACCCCAGTCAGAAGAGCTGCTCCAGGCCCTCAGCATGGCTGACACCTCAGTCTACGGGTGGGCCACACTGGTCAGTGAACGGAGCAAGAATGGAATGCAAAGAATCCTCATTCCTTTCGTCCCAGCCTTTTACATCAACCAGTCAGAATTGGTTCTTAGCCACAGACAAGACATCGGGGAGATAAGAGTGCTGGGGGTGGACAGAGTTCTTGAGAAGCTAGAGGTATGTGAAGCACTGAACCAAAACGTAACGGAGATCAAAGTTTTGAAAAAGTAGTCTTCATTCCTAGTCCAAGGGCAAAGGAACAGTTAGGGAATGACTTTGATAAAATTCACCACAAGAGGGGGTTCTTAAAACAGAATGAAGAAGACCTGTCTTCTTCACCATGCCAGGGGACTCCCAGAGTCCAGAATTTAGGTCATGAGCTTTGTCGGTCTGGAAGAGAACACCAGTATCATCTTAAACAATCTTTAGAATCCTAATTTAAAGTTTTTTGTTTTTTTTTTAAGATTTGACAAAGAAAGAGCATGAGCAGGGAGAGGGACTGTGGGAGAGGGAGAAGCAGGCTCCCCGCTGAGCAGGGAGGCGGATGTGGGGCTCAATTCCAGGACCCTGGGATCATGACCTGAGCTGAAGGCAGACACTTAACTGAACCACCCAGGCAACCAAAACTTTTTTTTTTTAAGATTTGATAAAGAGGGAGTGCATGTGAGCGGGGCTGGGGTGGGGATCAGCAGCAGGGGAGAGAGTATCCAAGCAGACCCCTGCTGTGTGTGGAGCCCAACACAGGGCTGGATCCCTCCAGCCAATCAGGACCTGAACTGAATCCGAGTCAGATGCTCAACCAACAGAGCCACGAAGGTGCCCCTAGTTTAAAACTTTTCTTTTGAAGCCTATTTTATTCCCATAGATCATTTTCTTCCCTTACCTACTTCAACACATCAGTGTGAAAAAGCAATGACTTATCTTCAGATTACTAACTAGAAATAAACAGGGATCTTACTGTATGTTTAAGATTGGAACGCAGTATTGATACAAAACTGATTTTTCTTCTGTCAACCAAGTGCCATTTTATCTTTTCTCCAAGGTCTTCCCCAGCTCCCCAGTCCTAGTGGTCTCTGGCCACAGGCAGTCTTCCCTCACACCTGGCCTGGCAGTCTATCCCGTAAGAGTAGTCAACTTCACCTCCCTTCAGCAGATGGCATCACCCATTTTCATCAATATTTCCTGTGAGCTCACCAGTCAAAGTGAGGCTGTGCTAGTGAGAGCTCTGAAGGATAAGTCTGGTGCAGGTGAGCACTGGAGGCTCCTGGTTTTTGTTTAACAGATTTTTTTTAATTTATTTGCCAGAGAGAGAGAAAACAAGCAGGGGGAGCAGCAGGCAGAGGGAGAAACGGTCCTTTGGGACCTATCCCAGGGACCCAGGATCATGACCTGAGCTGAAGGCAGACGCTCAACGAACTGAGCCACCCAGGTGTCCCAGGGGGCTCCTGTTTTTAATCTCCAGGAGGAAAGACCACAGAAATGTATTGCTTAGTTAATGAGAAACATTCAGTCACTTGACCAAGATTATTCAAACTAGCTGGGGCATGGACTTTTTTTTTTTTTTTTTAATTTGTCAGAGAGTGAGCATGCGAGAGGGCACACAGGCCTAAGCATGGGGAGCGGGAGGGAGAGGGAGAAGCAGGTTCCCCGCTGAGCAAAGATCCCAATGCAGGACTTTGATCCCAGGACCCTGGGATCATGACCCAAGCTGAAGGCAGCTGCTCAACTTACTGAGCCAGCCAAGCATCCCTGGATTTTTATTTTCCAAGCTTACCTAGAACATTCAGGGCGCTCTCTTAACACCATCAAGATATTCTACTTAACGTACGTATTTAATAGTTAACAACTTAACAAGAACTTCTCAGCCTTGTTAAGTGTACTATTTTCCGTGTTTTAAACCTCTTGATAAATGTATTTCTTCAAAAATACCTGGCAGATCTTTTTGCATCAGGGCAGTGGGCAAATGGTGATAGTCCTAGCACTAAGACTTCGCTCTCCAAAATCCCGTTTCTAGCCATTACTCAGCTTAGAAACTGTGCCAGGTCTGGGTGGAATGGGAACATGTGTAGTCATGGAAAAGTGTTAGGAAAGCCAAACAATCATTCTCCTTATCCTGTCACTTCTACTCGCCCATCCCTCTAGATAAAGTGTTCTTTGAATTAACTAGGAGTGAACTGGACTGAACCCTTGTTCATCTCAAGTGGAAGGAAGGTCTGTTCATACGAGTACCCGATCCGTCCTGGCCAACACCCTACGTGCATGTTACACGCATTTGTTTGCTCCTAACTCCTGAAGTAGATGTTTTTCTCTTTAAGAATTGAGGAAATTGAGATGCTAAAGGTCCCAGGACTAGAAACAGTGTTCAACTCTATGTTCTTTCTGTTAGAATTTTTAAATCAAGAGTTTTAATGGATTTCTGCAAGGGTCAATGGATGGAATTCCTGTGCCCATGACCTTCAGTGGGGGGAAAAATTGCACCTTTATTTTCAATTAACATCTGACTGTAAGTCTCCATTTCCGCTGATTTTATGAATATAGGCAACAAACCACAGTAATAGCAATGTGTGACTCAGAATTCAGATTATTTTCATGTTCCAATTATTGGATCTCAAAATCACTTCAAAATTACATAAAAATTACAGCAGTTAATCAGACTGGAGCCTATATCTTTCTTGTTACTAAGAAAGTATCACTTGTTATCAAAAAGGACATTTTTAACATCTTGCTAAGTGTATAACATAGCTATATCACAAATTTATTCCATTTTGGCTAATTTCTATATAATTGGTTTCCTTTACTCCTACACATTTCCTGCAAGTAAAAACATTCTGAGATAGGATCCATAGGTTTCACCATACTGCCCAAGTTGCTCATGGCAAAATAAGTGGTTAAGAACCTCTGCACTTCTCAGAGCTAAGAGGGACCAGTGGGAACAGTACAAACATGGTAGGTAGGAGTGGTCAGACACAAAGATTCAACCCAGCCTTCAGCTTATTCACACAAGCATGTTGAGTGCCCACTGGTATATGCCAGGCACAGTACCTGGTACAGAAATTAGATAAGACAGGGCCTAATTAGGGAACTAGTAATTAGTTCATTGTAGCTAGAACAAAGGGGTATTGGAAAGGCTGATCATGTTCCTTAAGTTTTATTTGGACTCTTAACCTGTAAACATTGGAAAGCCAAAAGCTTTCAACAGTTGGATCTGATCAAGGATTAGTATAGAGAATTTTCACAATCTCAAACTGTTCTTCAGAGCAGTTTGTAAGCAGTTCTGAAACAAAGTACCATGAGAAGTAAAATCAGTTACAAGTTCAAAGGTTAGTGGGCCTATATTAGGGATGCAGAATAGGAACTAGGTAGGAAGGCCTGGTGACAGGACCTGAAGTTCAGGGGAATCTGCTGGGGCAGGTGTTCATTTCTAGATACTGAAGAATTTGAAATAACCAAAGTCAAATGTCAAGTGTGCTTCAAAAACACAAGTCTTAAGTTTTATTGATGACAGTGTTATACAAAAATCAGAATGCTCCCTACAAATGACATTCTAAGTAAAAAATGACAAGGGGACCCCCCCTGGATTTAAAAAGTGGTTGGTGATCCAAATAAAGATTTCAGGTTAGAGGGATTAGACCTGGAAGTTCAGTTGCCACAATCACAAATTTGGTTAAGAGAAGCAAGTCAGTTGGAATTAAAATACACAGGAAAGGTAACAGCCATCTTAAGGTAGCAGAGTATCTAAATATCCATTTTTTAAGTTGAGAAGAAATACAAAATTCAAAGTTTGGGAGTTTATTACCTAGGAAATAGGAACAAGCCAAAAAGAGGTGGAGAACCAAATACATAATTCACCTCTTTTACTCTGTAAAAAAGCAAAACAATTTCCCAGAGGGCTGGGTTTTGAGAGCTTCTGCTGGATACCCGTGACCTTGTGTTTAATTTTAAATACAGCTACCTGCCCTGAATGCTTTAAGTAACTATTACCTTATATTGTTCTGACCAATGCACAGATCAATGTGAAGATTCAGGTATCCTCCAGAAGTTCCTGGGTTCTCACCAGACCATCCTCTTTACCCTCTTTGCAGTGCTGGCATCAACAGCTTTCATCTTTCTAGGTAAGAAGCCCTTACAACATTCAGCACCATGGACTTTGACTTAGAAACTGCCTTCATTTAATTTCACCAACTATGAGAATGAAAATTAGCTGTTTATCACATCTCACTTCTGACAAGCAGTTGGAACTCATTCAGCCTCCCTAGCCCGTCACCTAGTGGATGAAGGGTCCTGCTCAACTTACCACGAAGCAGTGAACTGCATGTGACAGACCCCACTTGGAAGTGGAAACCACTGCTAAGACTTGAGATGATGACATCTGCCTTCTTCTCTTTCCAGCATACAATGCCTTCTTAAACAAGATACAGACAGTTCCTGTTGTTTACGTACCAACTCTAAGCACACCACAAGCAGGTAAAGGATCACCACCTTCACCTTTGAAAAGCTCAAATATCCACATTTTATTCACACTTCATCTGTTTCTCCTTTTTACTCCTAGGTTCTTATACCTCCACCAGACGTTCTCCCCCACCTTTCATGAGTCCACAACCCCCACCAGGCCAGAGTCGGCTACAACACTGGCTGTGGAGTGTAAGGCACTAATCTCCACTTGGACAAATCCCCTCAACTATAGAGAACCGGAGCCATAAGCCCCCGAACTAGGCTTCTGAAAACTAAATAAAGGATCCTAAGTTGTTCTGCACTGAAGTGGTGTGTTGGGCTGTGTTTTAAAGGTCAACTCAGTTCTTAATGCTACGAAAACATAAAGGTGAAAGAAAATATCCATTTATATAGTATCCCACATTCCTATCAAGTTCCAAAGATTTATTCAGTGAGCCTAGTTGGACAGAAATGTCCCAAATAGATTTTTTAAGTATTGGCCACTTACTTGCCCCAAATGACTAGCAGTCCACTCTTCTGGTTGCCCCTGAGTACTTGAGGTAGGAACTTCCTAGCAGTAAAACAAAGACAATAAACAGGATGTATCCAAAATCTGTTTATTGGGATAGTGTCCCACTCATCTTCATTTAGGGTGCTTTTAGTGCTGCTTCCGCCTGAAGGAGCATCCTGGAAGAAAAAAGTTCAGAGATTAACCCACAACGGTCTACTTATCCTGCCCCACCCCCACAAAACAAGGGCATGCCTGATGATCCACCCACAAGAAAGCTACATGTTTACTTTCCTCTAAACCTGTAGCTACCACTTCAGTTGTTTAAGAAACTTACTATCGTTAGCTCAAACGACCCTTTTATTACCCCTCCTCCTCAACTTTAGACCTCAGTGTTTTGAAACTAAGAAATATGTGGTTTCTCGTAATACTTTTTGAGGGGAGGTGGACGAATGACTTTCTTTACGAGGCAGTTAGATAACTGACACACGATCCCTCTCGCTACAAAATTCAAAGTTCAAAATGACAACGTTCGTTCATCCGCTCACCTTCTGTAAGCCTTGCTTTTCCTCCTGTGGGCTGGCAGAGGACAGTGGAGCAGCCGACACACAAAACTACCGTTTGTGCGTGGCTAAAGACGGTGGTGATTTTGTAGCATCCTGGGAAGAGACATCAAGAAGCAGGGAGTTAGGACCTTTCCACGCCTTTCTTCGCTCGAGCGCAGGCCCGCATGCGTTAACTGTCAGGACAGGGACGTTCCGTCACCTCAAAATGCACCGTCCCCGCTAGACGGGACGGGCCGGATCCACATGCACGTTCGAGCCCGCTCGGAAGCAGCCCGGCCCGCCGAGCCCCTCCCCCCGGCCGGCCCACTGTCTCCTCCGGGATCCAACCCCCCCCTGCCGTCTCCAGACCCTCACTCCCCCCACCAGTCGTCGTCGTCCCCCCGGGCGGCGCCCCTCACCCGGGCACTTCACGTCCATGAAGTAGGAGTTGGGGCTCTGCACCAGGCGCTTCTTCTTGTGCTTCCTCTTCTCCTCTTCCGGGGACGGGTGCAGGAGGTCCTTCGCGAGCTACGAGGGGCAGACAGGCACGGTCAGGGCGGCGGAGGCCCCGGGCGGCAGCGACAGCAGCGGCAGCAACAGCCCGCGCCGCCCGGCGTCCGCAGCGGGGCCGCCATCTTACCCCCGCCCCGGGCCCCGGGCCGCGCGCCGCCCGCCCCCGCGCCCGCCGCCCGAGGTCCGAAGCCCGCGGCCGGCCCCGCAAGGCCCGCACCCGAGGAGGGCGCGCGCGCGCGGGAGGCGAGGGATCCGCCGAGCCCGGCCGAGGAACTCACAGGCATGTTCTCGTAGGGAGGTCGTCACCGCCGGAAAGGAGCGAAAGCGGAAATCCTGCCGCTTATATCCGCCGCCCGCCGGAAGTGACGCGCACGCGTTCGGCAGCCATGCCGGAGCCCGCGCACCGCCTCTAACGTGCGCTTTCCGACGGGGGTTGCTGTGCCGCGACGTGAAAGTGTGTTAATAAGGTCCGCTGAGGAAGACGGTGCGGCCGAGTCGTGCCCGTGACTTCTCGGATTCCTTGGCTGTTTTTCAGTGGGTTTACCTTGCCAGTTAACAACTCAGAAGTGTAAAAACGGGAAAAACAAGCCCTCCTATTTCTCGCATCCCGAGCCTACTGCGAGGGTTAGCCGCCGCTGAGTTTTGTTGCGTCTTTCCAGTCTTTTCCTTTTAATGACGGTATCAGACGCCAACGTAGTGCTCGCTGTGGGCGGCGTGGCGCCTGCTCCGCACGCTGTGTCGGGCGGACACTGGAAAGAGAAGCCCCGCACAGCCCAAGAAGCCGCCCGAAGTCCTGCCGCCCCGCCGTCCGAGGCGGCGGCGCCACTTGACATTCCCACAGCCCTTCCCGCCCATCGGCAGCAGCGCGGACTTCCCGAGCTTTCAAATCCTCGCAGCACTGACACGCTTGACGGAACGAGAAGAAAGCAAACGTGAAGACCGAAGCATCATCTTCTACAGTCGGACCCAACGTTTAGAATGTTCCTTTGTCAGGAGGATCGAAGATGACTCGCGTGGCATCTTGGGCTCGAAGGAGAGGCATGTGAGTTCCAGTCAGGGCGTGCTGGTGAAAGTTGAACAACGGGCCTGGAGCCCTGACTCGCCTTCGCTAATTTCAGTGGTGTAAGTATTTCCACTGTGGCCAGTTTCACACTACCGGTGTGACCTCGTTAAACACGGCGTTGTTCTTAATGACCAGCAAGAACCGGTCCAGCACACCACTGAGGGGCCAGAAGATCCCCTGAGGAAATAACATTGAGGCTGAAATCTGAAAGCCGGGGGTCAGCCCTGCCGCAGTCCGGAGAAAAGCATTCTAGGTTGATGGAAGAGCTTGTGAAGACAAAAACCCAGGCCAGACGAGCCCGCCAGGAGTGAGGGGGTTGCCAGGGCTCTGAGGGCTAAGGGCGGAGCGTGCTGGGGTTAGGGTCCAGTGACAGCCGGTGTACACCAGCATAAGTGCTGTTCCGAGAGGTGAGCACCGCACACACCATGCTCTGGGGACGAAGAGTCCAGAACAGGCAAAATGAAAAAAGAATTGATGGGTTTTTATCAGAACCGTTCATGAAAGTTGAAGAGTAACTTAACAGATTGGGGGGGGGGGCGCCTGCGGGGCTCAGTGGTTGAGCGCTAAGCGTCTGCCTTCTGCACTGGTCAGGATCCCAGGGTCTGGGAATGGAGCCCCGCATCCGGCTCCCCGCTCGGCAAGGAGCCCGCTTCTCCCACTCCTGCTCCCCCTGCTTGTGCTCTCTCTCTCTGTCAAATAGATAAATAAAATCTTTTAAAAATAAATAAAGGATTGGTAGGAGATGGTTTGACCATTGAGGAGAAATAGAGAAGAGTCCGGGTTTGTGATACAGCTTGAAGGCAGTGGGAGGGGAGAGAATGGACAAAAGGGGGTTGAACAGCTGTGTTCCAGAAGGGGCAGGCATGGACACAGAAGATGACAAGGACGAGCGAAGTGACACAAGGTGTCTTTTCACCAGTACACTACACAGGGACAGGTCTACTGACGCACTGTTAGAAAAGCAGATAGTGTGAGTAATTTTTTTCCAAAGGCAGAGATAAACTCGTTTCTCTATAGCTGTGTTTTCCATACTTTAGCTTTTTCGTTGCCTTTTCATAGCCCTTTCAGTGTGGTGTCAGGAGGCAGCCTCGGGCAGTCTTAAGATCCATTACCTCGTCGAAGGAACGAAAGCAGACACTTATAATCCCCATCTCTGTGGTCCTGTAACTGGCGTGTCAGAGAAATCACACACAGGGTCCCAGAAGATTTGAATACTGTTGCTAATAAAGCCCCCCAGTGTGTCTCAGTGAAAGAGAGAGAGCGTGTTTGTGGTGTGGGGAATGTATGTGTGTGTGGGCGGGAGTGTGAGGGGGTGAGGTGTGTGGTATGGGGTGTGTGTGGGTGGGCTGGTGGTGGTGGAAGGGTGTGTGTGGGTGGTGTGATGTGTGTAGGGGTGGGGTGATGTGTGTACTGTGGGTGTGACGTAGGTGTGTGGTGGGGTGTGATTGTGTGGTAGTGGTGTGTGATGGTGTGTGATGTGATGATTGTGTGATATATGTAGGACGTGTATGGTGTATACATGGTGTGTGTGGTGTGGTAGGTATGTGATACGTGTATGTCGTATGTGATCTGTGGTGTGTGTATGTGTACGTGGTGTGTGTGTGGTGTGCATGTTGTGTATGTGGTGTGTGTGGTATGTAGGTATGTGTGTACATGGTGTGCGTGTGGTATGTGTGCGGTGTGGTATGTATGTGATACCTGTAGGTCGTACGTGGTGTGTATGGTGTGTGTATGTGTGTGGTGTGTCCGTGTGTGTACATGTGTGTCCCTGTCTTGGGCCCCGTGGGGCTGCAGGACACCTCCTTTTCACGCCGTCCACCAGGGGGCAGACCGACCCCACAAGCGGCTGGTGCTCCGGGGCGCCCGGCCGCGTTCCCAGGGAGCTGGGCGGGACCTGAGCGCCGGGAACCCCGGAGCCCAGAAGTGCCCCGAAGGCGTCCACACTTGAGTGGACCGGGGGTCCCCTGGCTCAGCCCCTCGTTGTGGTGAGCCCCCGGTGCCGGCCCCGCCTTCAGCCTGCATCCCCCAGATTGTGCCCGCGTGCCTGAGGCGCCCCCGTCGGTGGACCGTGGGGGCTGGCCGCGGCTCCCCCTTCCCCACAGCCGCCCCGGCGCGGCCTGCGAGCGAGCGGGAGGTGCCCAGCCGTCCCGGGGGCAGGGGCGGGCGGCCAGGGGGGTGGGGCCCACGGCAGGGCCGCCTCCCCTCTTTCCCGGAGCCTGGGCGGAGAGGGAGGAAAACTTCCTGGCCTGGGCTCCGGGCCGCTCCGTCCGCCAGCCCTGCGGTCCCGCCCACCGGCGCCTCCCCCGGCTCCCCAGTGTCCGCCATGGCCAAAGCCTACGACCACCTCTTCAAGTTGCTGCTCATCGGGGACTCGGGGGTGGGCAAGACTTGTCTGATCATTCGCTTTGCAGAGGACAGCTTCAACAACACCTACATCTCCACCATCGGTGAGCCCGCCGGCCGTGCCCCAGACCCCCGGCTCCCCCAGGCCCTCACCCCTGTTTCTCCACCCGCGGTGAGCCCGCTGGCCTGTCTGTCCCACATGCCTGGCTCCTCCAGGCCCTCACCCCTGCGTCTCCACCAGCGCTGAGCCCCCTGGCCTGTCTGTCCCACACGCCTGGCTCCTCCAGGCCCTCACCCCTGCATCTCCTCGGCAGTGAGCCGGCTGGCCTGCCTCACACCCCCAGCTCCCCCAGGCTCCCAGGTTACTAGTGGCCCCACTTTTCGGTCTTCTAAAGTCTAGTCTCTCAGCCCCTGTCTCAGACCCATCCCCCCGCACATCTCTCTCGATGGTACCCAATCTCTCATTTCTCTGAGGCCTCCAGGTAGCTTCTCCGATGTGCCAGCCCCTCGTTTTCCTGGTACCATCCTTCTCCCTCATCTCCCCAAATCCACATGAATCCTTTTCTATTTCCTCCCGTGCATCTCTCCCCACCCCCACCCACCTAGAACTCTTGACCCTCTCTGTATTTCCTGTACCCCCTCTCCCTGAACATGCTTTCCAATTCCATTAGCTTCTTTCTGTCTTGCGGGTTCCAAATCCTCCCATTGCATCCCCACCTTACCACTTCCCAGTCTCCCTGCCCCTCAACTTAATGGGGGTGGGCAGGGTGGAACAGAGTGGCTGTCTGTGCTGGAGGGTGGCCCAAGGACTGGGATGGCGAATATGCAGTCAGCCAGGCAAGGAGGGTGGAAGTGGGGGGACTTTTGGGGGCTCTGAGTCAGCCTGGTGACTCAGCCTCCTTCCTGGGCTCCCAACAGGCTCTGGGGAGGTGCCCATGTCTCTTCGAAGAACACTGCCTCCCCTCCTCCCTTCTTGTCTTTCTTCATCTCCTCTGGCCTGGGAAATAAAACAAGGGGAGTCTCAAGACAATTCTGGTTGGAAAAGGGAAGGAAAATGCCTGTCTCTCCTAGTTCAGTCTGAGGAGGACTCATTCTTGCTTGCAAGCGCAGACTGCTGTTAACTCACACGAACTGGCATCAACTACCTCTTTCCTGGCTCTTTATGCTACAGGGCTGGAGGGTGGCTGGAACACAGAGAGTTCAGGGTTCTAGGAAAACAGAAGGGAAGAGGAATCTGAGAGTCATATTTTGAGGGGGACACTGAATTAAGGGATCTGTCAGCTGGTGTGGCTGAGTGGACCCAAGAGGTGCCTTAAACCTCTCTGTAGAACTTCCATCACCTCCCCCTCCCAGATCGGTAACATCTTAGTAAAAAGAATGTGTTTCCTATACAAATACAGCTTTGAGAAAATTCTGTCTTGCTCTTGCAACAAGGTTGCTTCCCAAGTGCACCCCTGTAGAGTTCCTAGCGCTGCTGCTGCTCCATTCCCGTGTCTCCCTTCGCACACCCTACATGCCCACATGGTCTCAACTTCAGTGTGTGCACTGCCCTCCTAGGAATTGACTTCAAGATCCGAACTGTGGATGTAGAGGGGAAGAAGATCAAATTGCAGGTCTGGTGAGTGAACCCTCAGGACTGCTGGGCACATTCCCTCATTCACCTCTTAGCCCCGTTTCCCTCCCATTTTGCTGCTTATCTCCTTCTCCCCACCGCTCCTTCCGGTACTTCTCCCAGGCCACTTCCTGTCACCTCACTCAGACGTCGTCCTTCCATCTCTCTTCCAGTTCCCTCATCTATTTTCAGCTTTTTTGTAACTCTTTTTGCCTCTCCCGGCTCCAGAGCATTCTCTGAACTTGACCGTAAATGTCTGCAGGGCTGTCATGTGGAAATGGCATTAAAGCAGGTATACAGCAAGTAGCAGAATTGAGACTTTCAGTCTGTGCTGTCTCTGAATTCCGGGGAACCCAGAAAGCCGGGGGTAGAGGGCTCTCCTGTCCTAGGAAGCTAGAGACTCTGAAGGTGTGGGAGTGGCTGCTGACTTGAAGAAGCTTCAGGAGGCAACAGATGAGAGCAGATGTGGTTTGAATTCTGGTTCTGCTGCAGAATGACCTGCCTCTTCAAATCTCTGTCCTCATTTGTAAAACAGGGACCATAAAACGTGTCTTACACGGGTAGGGTGAAGATGGAGCTTGGCACAGAGTAAACGTTCAGCAAATATACCTGAGAGACCTTGTTCCTTAGGTCTGTGTCACCTCCCAGCCATCCTACTCCTTTTTCCCCTTTACTGTTTTCTGATTCTGTTCCTTTCAGCCCCACCCTGTTGCAAGAGCTAAATTCTTAGCAGGGGGAATTCTCTCTTTGGAGAAGCATTCCCTCTCTCCTGCCCCACAAAATATTCCACTTCTTCAGGGACACAGCTGGCCAAGAGCGATTCAAGACAATAACTACTGCCTATTACCGTGGAGCCATGGTACGAGGTGTGGGTCTGGACAAGGG
The DNA here is from genome assembly GCF_017311325.1 of Ursus maritimus. Taxonomy (NCBI): domain Eukaryota; kingdom Metazoa; phylum Chordata; class Mammalia; order Carnivora; family Ursidae; genus Ursus; species Ursus maritimus. Next base: position 39,688,107 of record NW_024424452.1, on the reverse strand, counting down.
ATGAGGCAATAGAGTGGAGGTTTATGAGTACCCAGGGGCAGGGGTTGGGCAGGAAAATGGGAGGGGGCACAGTGTGGGAGGGGGAGGGCCCCACATGGACTAATGGGGTAGATTCATGGGTAGAATTTGCAGGGTCACTTAAAGGAGCAGGAAGCCAAAATGGGGGAATGTGGCCCAAGGCTCCATGGTGAACCCTTGCCATCCCCCAGGGCATTATCCTAGTATATGACATCACAGATGAGAAATCCTTCGAGAATATTCAGAACTGGATGAAAAGCATCAAAGAGGTAAAGACCCTCCTGAAGAGAAGGGAGACTAGGTAGAACCTGGAGGATGAGGGGACAATGAAGGTGAGCAGGACCCAGCTTTACTCCTCCTGCCCTTTTGCTGCCAGAATGCCTCAGCTGGGGTGGAGCGCCTGCTGCTGGGGAACAAGTGTGACATGGAGGCCAAGAGGAAGGTGCAGAAGGAGCAGGCTGTTAAGGTGAGGGCCAGGCCGAGGCGAAGTTGGATTCCAGAGGGCTGCCACCCTTTACCCACCTCTCTTCTTCTCCCTCCACCCCACAGCTTGCTCGGGAGCATGGGATCCGATTCTTCGAGACAAGTGCCAAGTCCAGCACAAATGTGGATGAGGTGAGACACATCCCCATGCCCACCCCCACTCCTGAGATGGCTGTTGGACAGCAAGTCCAACCTCCCCTCCAGCCTGTTCTGAGAACTCACTCCTTTCCCCGTCAGGCTTTCAGTTCCCTGGCCCGGGACATCTTGCTCAAGTCAGGAGGCCGGAGATCGGTGAGTTGGTTTTGCTGGCCTGGGCACAGCTGTGTGTATGTGTCAGGAGTGAAACCTCGGGAGGGGAGTAGTGCTAAGACCCCCCAAGGGTGGATCCCCTTCAAACAATGTACAGTCTCAGACCCCAGCCAGCCATTGTCACCCTGATCCCGGTGCCCTTCCACCTCTAGGGAAACAGCCACAAGCCCCCCGGCACTGACCTGAAAGCTTGTGACAAGAAGAACACCAGCAAGTGCTCCCTCGGCTGAGGACCCTAGGCCCAGAGGCTGACCCTGAGGGAGGCAGGGCTGAGGGTGGGCAGGGGAGAAACAGCACGTGGGACTTGGAAGGGCTAGAGGTAGGTAGATGGTGGAAGAGTAGGGAGCAAATGGAGAACACGAAGGCGAGAGATGGTAAGGAGGTAGACTAGAGAGGGAAGGAGAGGCAAGGAGGAGAGAGAGAAAGGCGAGGGAGTAAAAGGAGGTGAGGGCGGCAGGAAAGAACCAGCTCTGGGTGTCAGACCTTCCCTGGGCTTCTAGGGCAGACATAAATGTAAATAAACAGTTGATTTGTTGTTACTGGATCAGGTTTTAGGGTTGTGTGAGAGTTGGCTCAGCACCCCCTCTGTAGGCCTGACCCTGTGTGGTCTTGCTCAGTATGAAAGGCCACCACCCACATAAAGGTCCCTGGATTGGGTGACTTTCATCATCAAACCTAATTCCTGCCTCTAAGGTGGTTGGGCTGCCAGAATCAGGCTGGGTTCCTGTGACACCAGGACCTGTCCCTACATGGATGAGGAAAAGAACAAGGAGGTTCTCTGAACCTGGAGGTCTGGACATCCTCTTTCCATTATGGGGTTAGAGGATCCTATGGACAGAGCCCTGCCTGGTTTCCAGAGGACTCTTCTTAGGCCTTCCCAGGGGAGTGACAGCCCTAGACTCAAGGCAATAACAGGACCTGGTATTGTTTATCCTGTGATTTCTTCAAGCACCTCTGATTCCGCCAGCAATCCTTTTAGGTAGCTGGTAGGCATTATTTTCCACTTCTATAGATGAGGAAAATGAGACACAGAAGAGGTTCATTTAGTCATAAATATTTTTTTAAGTATTTAATTATTTATTTGAGAGAGAGAACGCGCGCACAAGGGCACGGGGGGTGGGGGGAGCAGACTCCCCGCTGAGCAGGGAACCTTACATGGGGCTCCCGGATCATGACCTGAGCCAAAGGCAGATGCTTAACCAACTGAGCCACCCAGGCGCCCCAGTCATAAATCTTTATTGAACATTTAGTATGTGCCAAACACAATGGTCAAGTTTGGGTGGAACTTACAAGAAAGACAAGAAAATTTTAACAAAACAGCTCCTAAGTAATGAATAACAAAGAGGCAAACCTACTGGCATGCAAAAGAACCACCACCCAAAAACTCAGACTTGACACACAGTGCCCATGAACATACACAGCCACGTTGAACCCTGGCACAATAGTTTCTAAACAGCAAAATTATCTCATAGACGACCGTTTATCAGGATTAATGAAAGTGTCACATTTGGCTTACACAAAATACTATTAGAAGTTTAATTTACAGATAGGAAGTTCAAGGCACTTCAGAAATCCCCATGCCTGTGGCATGGAAATGGATGGCACAACATGTGGTCAGCAGCAAAGCTTTCCGTGCTGCTGTTTGTTGGTAAAAGACAACACCAGGAAAAAGCCTGACCATGCTGGGAGAACTGTGAAATGATTGAATACATGTATTAAGTACCAAACTTCTATGGCGTAAAGATCAGGCCCCGGCTCTGTAGTCAACAGCCCAGCTGGTGTGCTTTGCTCAAGGTCATGAGGAAAGACTTGCATTCTGTGAATCCCAGGAAGAACACTGACTGACCTCTTCATCACACCCCAGAGCAGAGGTTTTAAAATCCAGTTTAAGCGTAGGGACGTACTCAGTTGCTTGGTGCTATTGGAAGTGAGAGCTTAAGACTCTCACAGCTTGTCAAGAGATGTGGTCAGGTTTGATAAGGAGTAACAGGATGTTAGAAGATTTCAGCCAAACTTTCCTAATAGCTAAAAGGTACTGGAAAATACTCACACCTACTTCCTGTAACATACACCTACTGACATGCCCGAACAGTAGTAACTTAAAGGAACGAGCAAATAGTCACAAGAAAACTAAAGGTCAGTCTCAGCTCCCATCTAATGATCTTTCCACAGTCTGATTGTTCCTGCTCTTGAGGGGCCGGCTCTACATCTGATGGGAAGACAGAATTTATGGGACATAGCACTGGTTATACTCTTAATCCTAAAGTGAAGTGCTGTAGTCCTTAGGGCTGTGGGGTGGAGGAGGCAGCTGTTGTACTTAGGCTAGGAAGACTAATTGGGATCAGGACAATGTGGGGTAGGGTTAACAAAAACGTATGGGGACAAGCCCTTTCATCTTGAGAAGTGGGGACAGATTACTACTAGTGACCATATTTATATGAATTTAAGTACCTCCTTGAACTCACGCGGTCTGATTGGGAGGCTGTAAACCTACCTATATGTAAAATTAGGAGGAAAATACGGGCAGAGTTCGATAGTGACTAGTACCAGGCAGTTAAGCATAAACCCAGAGTGCGGGCCCGGTCTCTGCCTTGTAGGTACCTCCGTAGGGAAGTTTAACTGCATGGGGGTGGAAAGCAGGGGTGCATCTGGCCTTGGAAGGGAACGTCTGGGCTCTCCCACTCATTCGCTGGGTGACCTCGGAAGTCACTTATACTCTGAGCTTATTCACAAAATAGGGACAATACCCGACTCTTCCGGATAACTGAAGACCAAAATTACCTAAAAGCTGAATTTAAAAAGTAGGATAGTAATGGGACCCCATGCAATTAGAGGATGAAGGAAACACTTTACTCCACATTTCGTCCGCATCTCGCCAAAAAACCCTGGAAACTGCACGTTCACGTTTCCACTTTAGAGCCTACGGTGAGGCGGACAGCGCCCGCAGTCCCGCCTTGACTCTTCCTGGGACTCCCAGCCCCATGCTCCTCACACGGCGCCAACGGTTCTCCCACGGGCGGGAGCCGGGGCGCGGAGGTCCGAGGCGCTCCCCAGAGCACCGGTCCCGGGAGGCAGTCCCGAGCCAGCGGGACCAGGGCGCCGGCCGCTCGGCCGGGGGAGCGGGCGCTCCTCGCCTCGGGGTCTGAGCTCAGGCCCCGCGCGGGGCGCAGCGATTGCGCAAAACAATTACTCAAAAGTAAGTGAGCTCGCGAGAAGGCGACGCCGCGCCTCGGGAGGAGAAGGTCGCCTCCCTCCTGTGACCATCGGGGCAGGAAGGGGGTCAGGCGGCGGCTTGACGGGCAATTCCAGCGTCTTCCGCGGCAGCGACGGGCCGTTCCTTCCGAGTCGCTGCTCACCTCGCCCAGAATGGGCCAACGGGCGACAGCCCCGGGCGCCTCGCGCCACGCAGGCGGCCTCGGTCCCAGCGAACGCCCAGGAAGGAGCACCAGCCCAACCCAGCCCGCGGCCTGCAGCGGGCCGCCATTCACGCGCCTGCGCCGAGCCGCCCAGCAGCTAGACCCCTCCCGGGTCCCGGCATCCCCCGCGGCCGCGGCATTTCCCCCGCGCCTCTCCCCGCCCCCCGCGGGTCCGGCATCCTCCGCGGGCCGGCGTCCTCCGCGGGGCAAGATGGCCGCGACAGGGACGGCGCCGGAGGTGACGGGGCGCTAAACCGTACGCCCTGCGGCCTTTCCCGAAGGCCGTGCGGGTCCGAAGAAGTGAGCTCACAGCCCAGTCCAACAAATGCGTGTTGGCTTTTCTTGCCGTCTCCATGGGGACGTCCCAGTAATGCCTTTGCCCTGATAGGCAGTCCCAGCATTCCGCAGCCCTGACCTGGAACCTCCCGGAGGGCTGCAGCGTAAGCGCTCCGACCGAGGCACGAGGCCAGTCAAGCAAGTCCGTCTGTCCCGACAGGCGCGACCCTGAGCACTCCATGCCTGCGGGCGGAGGAAGGGGTGGCCTCCCCCAGGGCAGCCACCTCTGTTGGTTGCTCTGTGCTTTCACCTTAAAGCTCTGGTGAGGAGAGGCTGAGGGCTGGGGAAAAGAGGGGGCGGGAGGATCGGGTCGTCCCCGCCCCTGGGGGGTGCGGTGGGGGCAGGGAGTGAGAGAGCCTGCACCGCGGAGGTGGGAAGTTCCCTGTTTTCTGGCTTCTGATTTGTGCCTCCCCACCCCCCACCCTCCTCCCTCCGGCTGCAGCCAAGCCGAGGCTCCTGAGCGGGCGGAGAAGCTGTCAGGTGGGTGATGGTGTGGTAACCCGACACCCCCATAGTGTTTTCTTTTGAAGTCCTCCCATTTACCCGGAGCACAGGTGGGAAAGGGTGGCGCCACGTGGCAGGAGGGCGTTCAGCTGTGCTGGGAAGTTGAATGGGCAGCACCTTCGGGAGAAATATTTTCTGAATGAGGTCTGGGGCTGGCATTTCTCTCCCTTTTTAGTGAGCACCTCAAATTTGCCGTGCTGGCTGGTGGAAGAGTTTGTGGTGGCAGAAGAATGTGCTCCGTGTTCTAATTTTCAGGCTGTGAGTATTTATTCTGTCTCCCGTTTTGGTTACATCTACTCAGTTTAAGTGCGCCGTTGCATCGTCTTTTTGTATTTTTCCTTGCAGTCTCAGTGTATGTTCACATCTGAACTTGTTTTTCTTCTGAAAATGTGCCCTTTCCTAAGTTAATGGTAATATTTGGCTAATAATCATGTTCATTTTTTAAAAAAAAAAAATCTTATTTTTAGGGGCGTCTGGATGGCTCAGTCAGTTGAGCCTCCTTGACTTCGCTTGGGTGGTGATCTCAGGGTCGTGTCCCTTATTGTGGGGCTCTGGGCTCATGCTTGACATTCTCCCTCTCTCTCTCACTCCCCTGGCTCGTGTGCCCTTACTCTATCTAAATCTTTAAAGGTTTTTTAAAAATCTGTAATTATTACAAATGGGTTTTTTGTCTTGTTTTAGATTTTATTTGCAAGAGAGCTTTCGCACAATCCGGGGCGGGCGGGAGGCTGGGCAAAGGGAGAGGGAGAAGTAGTCTCCCCAGCCAGCAGGGAACCCGAGTGGGGCTCAATCCCCGGACCCTGGGATCCTGACCTGCACCGAAGGCAGATGCCCAACCGACTGAGCCACCCAGTTGCCCCTAAAGATTTTATTTTTAAGTAAGCTCTACACCAATGTGGGGCTGGAGCTCATAACCATGAGATTAAGAGTCATGTGCTGACTGAGCCAGCCAGGCACCCCAGTCATGATCATTTTTAATCCGGTAGGCTCTGGAACCTGTCCCTGTCTCTCTTAGACTATTGCCTCTGAAGTGTTCTTTCCAGTATGTTTATTATCAGGCAACCAATACATCCACCCTCTCCATTAGAACTCTTTGTTGGTTCTCTGTTGCCCATCAGCTCTGAGCCATAGCAATTAGGCGCTCGCCCCTTCTGAATGGCAGTCTTTCTGCTTTTGCTGTCCTTTTCTGACATGTGCTTTGGTCTTTTTCTCCTGACAGAAAACCACCCCTGAGTGTGGTTCCACAGGGTACGTGGAGAAAATCACATGCAGCTCATCGAAGAGGAATGAATTCAAAAGGTAAGTGTTGTTTCTCATCTTGAAACCTACTAAATCACCTCTTTTGTTCTTGTGATTTTAGGCAGACCAATAGCCCCGCATCTTTCTGTCTGGAGGTAGCGTGGCATATTGGAAGAGGGGGGAATCAAAGTATTTGAACCCAACTTCCAGCTCTACTTCTCAGCACTGTATCATTGGTCTTATTTTCTCATTAGTAGAATTGGTTAATACCAGCTCTGTTTACCTCATTAGAAATGATATATTTGAGTGGAATTTGTGTAGGGTAAACCTGTTAGAAGGCTGACTGTGGCTTCCTTTTTTCCCCTCAGATGCATCTTGGTTAGGCTTCACTAGAAGGGAGATTGGAGGGAGAGGTGGTCCAGCCTTCCCTGGAAATAACTGTTTCTTCCTACTCTTAGCTGCCGCTCAGCTCTGATGGAACAACACTTATTCTGGAAATTCGAAGGGGCCATCGTGGGTGTGGCATTGGTCTTCGCTTGCCTTGTCATCGTTCGTCAGCGACAGTTGGACAGAAAAGCTCTGGAAAAGGTCCGGAAGCAAATCGAGTCCATATAGCTACCTTCCACTCTTTGATAGGGGTCTTAGGGATTGTACCTCAGACACAGCAGGATGAACGGACGCGTGCCCTTCGTTCTTGGGAACTTGTGGTGGCACCTCCTTCTCTGTGTCTTGTCTAGATCATTAATAAGCAAAATGTAGAATTTTCTTCTCTATTATAATTTGGTTTGGGACAGGAAGTCCTGGTGGCAGAAATGGGATAGCAACTTTAGACCCCAGTTTACCAACTACCTATCTTCCCCTTCTTCTGGTACTTACTTAAAATTTTCAGGATATAATTTCAGCAAAAAAGTTTATTTCTCAATAAATCAAAACCTCTTGTTTTCCCCCAACCCTAACCCCAAAGAAAAAATAAAATTGCAGATGTATAACAAAAGTGCCTGAAACGCCTCCTCATGTAGCCTGGGCCTCAGGGTACAGACACTTAGGGTGTCCTGAAATGATTCAAACCCCTGAGGCCAAAGAACTCTGAATGGGAATCCCAGGGGGAACCAGAGCCATGGGGGATCCTGGATTCCTTATTGCAGTTGGGAAGTGGGCTGGAAAATGTTCCAGCTCACATCTCATCTGCATGCAGGACCGTTCTGATATGCCCACTGGAGCCTGTCTTGCCTCCCATCTTCTCAAGCAGGGTCCTTGTTGAGCCATTTACATCCTTGGCCCTAGGTGGCCCCTCCAGTCTGGACTGTACCACTGTGGTCTCCAAATTTTCTGTCATGTCCTTGTGAGTCAGGATATTTCTGGAAATCACTGTGGGGTGAAAGAGAAAGGGCAGTAATAGGGTGCTGCCTTGGGTGGGGCATCCTAGACAGGACAGGACCTCCCTCCCACCTCTTGACTACCCCGAAAAACAGAGCCCCACGCTGCCCCTGCCTCACCTCCATGCGGCTGGTGATCCTCAGTCCCAGCTTCCCGGAGACCCTGCAAGGGGCTGACACTGGGCAGGATGATGAGAGCCAGAGAAAAAAGAAGGATCTAGAGAAAGCAAAAGGACACTTGGGCTGTGGGGACGCTAAAGGAAGGGACCCAAGGGCAGCATGAACAGAGGGCAGTTGGAGTCATCAGGGATCGGAAGGTGGGTATGGTACGGAGTAGGGGTATCGGTGGAAGTGGGAGGAGATGGGAAGGAGATAGTACCAGAACACAAGTGCTGGTCTGGGCAGCTTTGTTGGAGGTTTGGGCAATGAGCATCTGCAGCTGGCGGAGCTGAGTTACCAGGGAGCTGGGGAAGGAGGAATGAAGAGTCAGCTGTCCTGGGAGCCGGGGCCCAGGATTGGTGCCCGTGTGTGCCACACGCCTTTCCCCCCAAGGCGCACACTATGCTTTCACTTACATATTGTGTCTCTCCAGCTCCTGGACTTTTTTCTGTAGTTCCTGGTTCTGTGCAGAACAGGCAGCCGCCCTAGGGAGTGTGGAAAGGCAGGACAGTCTGCAATCAGGTGGTCCCTGACCTTGCCTGCCTTGGTAAGGAAGGAGGTCCAGACGTGGCCCACAGGGGGCCAGACGTGTAACTCCAGACATACCTACTCTCTAGCCCGTCGATGTACTCTTTCTTCCGTCGCCGACTGTCCTGAGCTGACTGCTTGTTACGGATCTTCCTCCTGACCTTCTTGAGGGCCCTCTCCTCTGCCTAGGGGCCCAGGGTGTGTCAGTCCTGGGCCCTTAACCTCCCTCAACTCCCCACTTGCCCCTGTAATCCTGGCTTTTCAGAGGCCATGATGGGGCCACTGGGTTGGGGTTGAGACGCCCTTTGGGGAAGCATGTTACCTTGGTGAGAGGCAGATGAGTGGGCAGGGAAACCCCTTCCTGTCCCAGCAGACGCTTCTCTTCCTCTGTCAGGAACAAGGTTTGACAGGGCAGCTGGTGGAGAACAGAGAAGATAGATGAGAGATCAGAGGGAAGAGGGTCTTCCCTTTCCTATCACCCAAGGCCACTCCCCCTGCATGCCTTCTGGGGAGAGTTTCCCATTTGCACTAAGGAATAAGTAACCACGAAATGAAGTGAGGGAAGGGACCTTCATTCAGACAGGCTCTGGACCAAGCCAAAGGGGCCTCCTGGGGCTGCGAAGGGAGAGAAGAGGGCTTGCGTTACATCCTTTGCCCCCAGACTTAGGACCTTGGCACTCTGAGCAAACTAGGGAGGGCTTGTTCTGGTCCACACCTCCCCAAACCTTAAGGGTATTTGAAGACAGGGAGGAACTCACTAAGGCAGGGTTTGCTTAATCTCACAGCAAGCAAATGATTCACTTTTACCCGTTAACTTCAATTTGGCAGAGCAGAGCACGTTGTCTCATCAGGGTCACCCTCAGGGAGCTCCCTGGAGGCAGTGACCCATTTTCCCTCAGGGTCTGAGCCCCACTTTCAAGCCCCACTTTCAAGACTGAAGTTCTGTCTCCTCTCAAAGAACTCCCAAGGGCCACCAGACTCCGCGGCTTCTCGTAACACAGTATGTGGGGCAGGTAGATGACATCTGGTGAACCTGAGCCTGTCAACTGAGTAAACCTGCCTTTCTGATACTCCTTTTTGAAATGCTTATGCTTCACTTTGACTTCAAAGGAATTTGTTCCTGCTGTTGGCTCCTGATGGTCTTTGGCTTTTAGCCAAACCATTTCTTGTCTTCTTGCCTTTTCCTGATGATCCCTTCTTGCTCCCCTGAAGCCACAAACTCCCCAGTGTTTTGATGAGAATGCAAGCCTAGAAGCATTGGACTTCTTAAGGTCCCTCAATTCTGAGCTGCTTGGCTTGGACTCGGGTCCCAACTTCAACTGGCGGGAAGGCTAGAACCTCTTCCCTATGTTTTGCACACAAGCAGTTCTTTCCAGTGACTGTTGGGTCAATAGTGACCTGAGCAAGACCCTCTTCTCACACCCCACCCCCCCCGCAGAAAGCAGTCCAGCCTTCCGAAAGCACCTGAGGTGTTACCCCCTGGGCAGTGGGCACAGCCGCACAGTTGTCCCAGTGGAAACAGGTGCAGTTGCTTCTCCTACACCCTGTGCCTCCTAACAGGATGGATTCCCAGGCAGCCCATCCCACTCCATATCCTGACCTGTGGCTGAGTAAACTGCACACAAGGTCTGGGCTTTCTCCCAGGCCGTCCCCAGATTCCCTCACCCCACCTTCTCCTTAATTAAGTCATCACCACCTGACCTCTAAAGGCTTCTGTCTCCCTTGTCCTTTCCTGCTCTTAAAGTTGCTCATGCCTCTCTGATCTTCAGGCCCCCCAAAATTGGGGCAAAGAGTTTAGCATCAGTTTCCCCCTCCCTCAACCCCTTTCCCCATTTATGTGGGTACATATCTCTGTATCCAGGAGTACTGGATCTGGCTGACTGAAGACTCACTAGGGTCGCAGGAGGCACTGGGTTTACAGTGCCCTCTCTGGGCAGGGTGTGAGCGTGAGCAAGGGGCAGCTCGCGGACCGTGCAGGCATCAGGCACCATAAGTCGTGGGCTCCGCTGATCTGAGGGAGACACAGGTGGCTAGGAGAAAGGAGATGAAGGGTATACCCTAATGGCAGCAGGGCCTGGGGAGAGGCACAGGTTGAGGAAACCCTTTAGTCCCAGGACCAGGGCTGGACCTGAAAGGCCACTGTCCCCTTCCCACAAAGAACACTGACCTAGCTGGAGAGAGATGAGCCCTACAGCTGGCTCAGCTTCCCCTTGCACCCTCTCCAGGCCCCCTGCCTCATAGACAACCTCATAGAGAGCAGGGGAACTGGGTGCTTTGGGGGCAGGAGGACTGTCTGGATGGCCAGGGTCCTCGGAGATCCCGCTGTCACTGCCAGGAGATGCTTCGGAGCAGTACACCTCATTGGGATCAATGAGAAGCTTCAGGAAATCTTCAGGCTCACTCTCTCGAAGGCCCTACAGCACGAGAGAGCGTGTATGCGTACAGAGAGGAGTTCTGGAGAGCTACCTGACATCAGACCCAGATCCGTCCCGCTTCAACTTCAGTCCCTGTGTCCTTGGACATGGGGGTAGTTACAACTCCTGTCCCTCTTAGGGGCTTGGTGTCCAGATGTCTCTCCTCACAGCTGTGTCGGCCCACCCCCACCTGCGTTCCTCACTCACACAGCCACGGCTGCCGCTGGGCCCCCAGCCTCGAAGCCCCTGTTCTTGGAGCTTAGTCCCTGGGACCTCTGGAGGGGGGCAGTGCAGTCCCAGCTCCAGGAAGGCTCCTGTGGAAACCTCTTCTGGGGGCTCCAGCCACACATCCAGCAGGTCGGGGGTTCGGAAGTCCATTCTGCAGGGAGAGTTGCGGGAGGATGAGAGCACCCTCCCCACACAGCTGCTGGGTTCCCCCTTCCTCACCTGCCACCCGAGTGTCTCCCATCACTCTCCTTCCTCACCCGGCAATCTCGCCTCCGGCCTTATCTCTGCTTCAGACGAACGGGCCCACCGCCGCCTTGCCCGTTCCGAAGAGCACAGCCCTGCCAAGCCGGCCCAGCCCGCGGGCCGCCGGGAACACCGCCGCCCCTCTTCCCTCCAGGATCTCGCATCCTGGACCGGCCCAGCCAAGCCCCGCCCCCAGCCTGACACCGGGAGTGCAAAGTGGGTTGCCCCTGGCCGGGAGCCACGGCGGGGGCCTGCACCTGCGAGCTGGGGGTTGGGAGCCTAGGCGTCCGCAAACCGGACTTCAGGAAGGCACAGGCAGCCTCGCCCTCTCTGCCTCAGTTTCTCCTAGCGACAGCAAATCTTCCTGAGAGTTTGGGGACTCTTCAGGGAAGGACGGCGATGGGCGTGACCGGAGCACACGAAGTGCCTGTTTTCCTGCCGTCACTTGTGTCAGAGGAGCGCACGACAGGCTGGAAAACAAAACCGGAAAGCGGTGACCCGACCGCCCGTGAGTTGCGGAGGCATCCCCTCCCCAGCCCCGAGGCTCTCTTTCCACTCTTGGGTCTGATTGGACGCAAGAGGTTTGAGGGGCAGGACATGGAGCCAATGGGAGTGCCTACTCGAGGCAGGCTACGCGCTGACTGGTCGAGGGGCTGCCGAGGGGGGCGGGGTACCGCGGTGGCCCGCTGGGGAGGACTCCGAGGTCCCAGGGCTGCGACGCCGGGGGCAGGTGCGGGGAAGCTGGCGAGTTCCGAGGTCGCGGGGGCGGGGAGCGTCCGCCTTTGCTTCCGCTGGCCGCGTGACTGCCAAGCCCTGGTTAGGACCCAGGCGAGGGTGACTAGCCTGTTGGCCCAGCTGGAGCTTTGAGCGCGGACGGTCGCGCCCATCTGCATCTGCGCGTTGGCTGCTGTGTCCACGCTCACGGGACTCCGGCAACTGGCGGGGTGGGGACGAGGAGCTGGGAAACTGAAAGGTTAAAAAGGCATTGGGGTTTGGTGTGGGAATTTGTCTTATTATTTGGGTGTAATTACCAACAGTAGTATGTGTCCTGCATTTATATAGCTCACAAAATGTTTTCATAAGCATTGTTCTCGCATTTAATCCCTGGAGTAGACAGGGCAGGTAATATTTTACTAACTTCACAGATGAAGAGGCAGAGATCCGTGATTAGAATATAGTGATACCAAAACTCAGGATTGTTGGCCTTGGGCTAGTGACTGATGGAGCAGGAATTCATTTCAAATATAGTTATGGAGCTACCCTCGGTGAATAAAGCAGGAAAGTTTGGGGTGTGGATCCAGAATTCAAACTGGTATTCTCCTGAAAATTGCACGCGCTGAGGGTAAAGACAGGAACAGGATTTAATATTTATTGAAGAACTATTAGATGGTCAGGCATTTTCACATTACTCATATACTTCTCGTAGCAAGTCATAGCTGGAAGAGAGAAGTAACTTTCTCAAGGTTACTCTGTAAGTAGAACCGAGGTTTGGATGCCTGAGCCTACATTCTTTGCACTACTATGCTAAGCTATCTTGCTGGGGCTTTCTTGAATTTCCTGCTCATCTTCCTGCATCTTCCTGCATTCAAAGCAGGCTTCCCAGAGTGATGTAGAGCTCTAAGGAAAGCAGAGCTGTCCTTGCCTTGATCTTTCCTAGACCAAGAAAGGTTTCAAAGGGCTTCCTGCAGGTTGCATGTGCAGAGATGATTACGAGGAAAATATAATCAGCTTCCACTAATTAGAACTGAAAGGAACCTCTGGCATCATCTTCTAGTCTGACTTCCCTCTTTCACCTGCTTTATCAAGTTCCTGAGAGGGAAAATGACTTGCTTCAGGTCACACATCAAATTAAGGTAGAGAGATGCCTGGCTGGCTCAGCCAGTGGAACATGCAACTTTTGATCTCAGGGTTGTGAGTTCAAGCCCCACGTTTGGCATAGACCTTACTTTAAGAAAAAAATTTAAAAAATACATTAAAAAATTAATATTAAAAAACAAATTGGGGTGCCTGGGTGGCTCAGTTGGTTAAGCGTCTGACTCTTGATTTCGGCTCAGGTCATGATCTCAGGGTCCTGGGATCGAGTCCCACATTGGGCTCTGCCCCCAGCAGGGAGACTGCTTCAGGATTCTCTCTCTCAGTCTGCCTCTCTCTCTGCTCACTCTCTCTTTCTCAAATAAATAAAATCTTTTAAAAAAAATTAAGGTAGAGCTGGGACAAGTACCCAGGTATCCTGTCTCCCAGTCCATGATTCCTTGTTAATGTTACTAATGACCAATAATCTTAAGGGGCGCCTCGGTGACACAGTTGGTTAGGCATCCAACTCTTGGTTTCTGCTCAGGTCATGATCTCCAGGTCTTGGGATCAAGCCCTGTGTCAGGCTTTGTGTTCAGTGTTGACTCTGAGATTCTCTCTCCCTTTCCTTCTGCCCCTCCCACTCATGCTGTCTCTGTCTCTAAAATAAATAATCTTTAAAAAAAATAGTCTTGAAAGCATAATTTACCACAAACTGCAGCATGCACAACATTCTCTCAAATAATTTGGAGTTTCCTCTTTTTAAAAATTAAAAAAAAATTTTTTTAAGATTTTATTTATTTATTTGACAGAGAGAGAAACAGCCAGAGAGAGAGGGAACACAAGCAGGGGGAGTGGGAGAGGAAGAAGCAAGCTTCCCAGCAGAGCAGGGAGCCCGATGCGGGGCTCAATCCCAGGACTCTTGGATCATGCCCTGAGCCGAAGGCAGATGCTTAACTGAGCCACACAGGCGCCCCTAAATTTTTATTTATTTATTTGAGAGAGCAGGCACACACGCAAGCCTGGGGGAGGGGCAAAAGGAGAGGGAGAAGCAGGCTCCCAGGACCCTGGGATCATGACCTGAGCTGAAGGCAGACGCTTAACTGACTGAGTTACCCAAGCGCCCCGGTGTTTCCTCTTAACAGTAATTTTTACCTTTAAGAGCCTGGAACAGCAACGACAATTTTTTTCTTTTCTGCAATAATAATTATTAAATGATGGTACAGTACTATCCCATTTCACTTATCCTGATCTTAAAGTCCTATCTGATTCCTTTCTCCTGGGCTCGCTCCCTCAAAAAGTCCTCACATTCCCTCTTTTCTCAAGGAAGTTGAGGGCCTCCATTTCCAGAGCCTCAGAGACATTACTCCCAGGTCTTCTTGAGACAATGAGGTCTTTTCGCCTTTGCAAAGACTGGGATGAGCCCCCTTCTTCATTTCCTCTTTTACATCCTACCCTCCCATGAGGTTAGAGGAAGATTCTGATAGCACAGGGAATGTGGGTCAAAGGATCCAGGCTAAGGAAACAATGAGGGTCCTGAGTTGAAAATACTTTGGTGTAATCTAGGAACAGAAAACAGAAGGGAGGCCGGCAGGGCTTGGGGGAGAGGAGTCGCAGAGTTCAAGGTGAGTTTGGAGAGAACCTGGTTCGTGCCCTGAGGCGTGGTAAGGGTGGTCACTGGGCAGGGTTTGGGCCACCCCTCGGCTGGGTCCCCCCAGGTCCCGGCACACTCCCAGAGAAGACGGAAGGCTGCGCTGAAGTGCGCTCAGGCCACTGGTAGTCAAGAAGGGGTTATTTTCAAGAAACGCCCTCTCTTTGCCATTTGCCTTTCCCAATTCTGCCTGGTCTCTCTCCCTTTGCTGTGGGTGCTGGAGAGGGAAGTCAAGCAAGGAAGTCAGTCCTAAGAAGAGAATGTTTTCCCTCTGGCGCCAAGGTGCGCAGAAGGGGTCCGAGAGAGAGCTGAGAAGACGCTACCCAAGACCAGGAAGAACACCTCAGCGGTGCGGAGCGGAAGACTTGGGAACGCGGGGTGGGCCTGAACTCCCGCCTCGCCCGCTGCGTTCTAGCTTCCGGCCAGCCCGGCCAGCCCGACAGCCCCGCGGCGCCCCAGGCCCGCAGCCCCTGGGCCCGCCCCCTCGCAGCCTCGCGCCGCCCCCGCCAGCCGGCCCGCCGGCCTCTGATTGCCCCCAGAGCACGTCACTCCGGCCGGGCCCCGCCCTCCGGGCGCCGTCATTGGCCGGCGGCGGCGGGGAGGCGGGACGCGGCGGGGCGGGGTCCTGAGTCGCGGCGGAACACGGCGGCTACGCCGGAGGGGGACCCTGGCGAGGTGAGTGTGCGCCCCGGCCGTGCGGGCTGGGCGGCTTGGGCGCCCGCCGCGACCCCGGTGCCTGGGGCCCCTGGCGGTGGCCGTCTGCCCGCCCCTCTCCGCTTCCGGCGCGGCGCCGGGGAAACGGGAGCGGGGAGTGATCCAGCCCCAAACTCGCCCTGCCCAGGTGGCCCACGAAGCTCCCCGCGACACCTCTGCGCAGCCCGACCCTCTCGGCTCCGTCCGCTCCCTCCTGCGGGGGGCCCGGCCTCTCCTCTCCCGGGAGGACCGAGCTCCAGGTGAAAGGGTAATGAGACATCCACACCGCCCCGACGCCGGATCCCCCTCGCGGGGTCCCCGAATGAGCCATCTGACGGGGCGCAGTCTGCGGGGGAAGGGGACCGTTCCCAGTCCAGGAGTGCATGAGTCACACCGGGCTGGGGAGGTCGGAGGGCGGCAGGGTGAGGGAGCTCCCCTCTGCTGACCAGCTCTCCCCTCTGCTTGACCCCATCTCCAAGTGACCATTGCCGCCCTCGTTTTGTCTTCGGTCCGACAGTTGTTGGAGCAGCTACAGCCACCATGGGGCCCTGGGGAGAGCCAGAGCTCCTGGTGTGGCGCCCGGAGGCCGTGGCCTCGGAGCCCCCAGGGCCCGTGGGGCTGGAGGTGAAAATGGGGGCCCTGGTGCTGCTGCTCTTGCTCACGCTCCTCTGCAGTCTGGTGCCCATCTGCGTGCTGCGCCGGCCTGGGGCCGGCCCGGAAGCCTCGGGTGAGCCTCTCCTGTCCCTGCTGCCTCCTAGGCTTGGGTTAGGGAGGGCCCTGGGCGCTGAGGACGTTCCCCCTAAAGAGGGGAAGGCCAGAGTGACCATTGCTTGGGTTGGGGCAGTGAGGCTTGCGGGGGTTCATTGCTCACTCCTGTCCGTGCTCCACTCCTGTCCAGCCTCCCGCCAAAAAGCCTTGAGCCTAGTAAGCTGCTTCGCCGGGGGTGTCTTTCTGGCCACCTGTCTTCTGGACCTACTGCCTGACTACTTGGCTGCCATAGATGAGGCCCTAGCAGCCCTGCACGTGACGGTGAGCCCTTGCTGCTGCATGTGACCCTGTGTGTGGGGGTGCGTTCAGTCAACCTGGTGGAGAGGTGGCTCGATCGGATCTCTTCCTGGGACGCTCCATGACCGTGTGACAGGCACCTAGCGTGGGACCCTGTGAATTGTGCTTTTTAGTTATGGGGCGTAACTCTTCCTGGGTGCTCCCCTTTGCCCCCAGCCCCTCTGTGACTGCTCTGCACTCACTGGGACACTGAGAGGAGCCTCTTACCAGGCATGTGATCTGTTCTGTGAGTTTCTCAGTCCCAGCCTCCAAGAATCATCTTCATGTTCACACCACTTTGCTGAAGGGGTTGGCAGTAGAGGACCCTACAGGCCTGGGAAGGGTGGGAGCCCTGGAGTTCTGACCAAAAATGCCATAACCCAAGGAAGCAGGATGTGAAGACGGTCAAGGACACAGCATAGGAAAGTCTCATGGGAAAAACTGAGACAGTTGTGTGGAGGTGCCGGGAAGGCACCCTGTGTTCTTCCTCTTCCTAAGACTGGGGAAGTAACACAGGATGTACCTTCTGGGACTGAGTGACCTGTGGCCCCGTGTGACTATGTGTAAATCTGAATGGCCCCGTGATAGCATGTGTGTGTGAGCGTTTGCTGAGGTGGGCAACATGGGATCCCGTGTGTGTGTGTGTGTGGGTGTGTGTGTGCACGCCTGCGTGTCACGCTTTGTGTAATCTGCGTCAGTCACTCAGCTGGGGGTGGTTTTGCGCCCCCTTCACAGGAAACATTTGGTAGTGTCTGGAGACATTTTTGGTTGTCACAGCCTGGGGGAAGGAAGGCTTTGTGTTTGCTCTTGGCATCTAACGGGTACAGGCTAGGGACGCTGTTACATACCCTACCGAGCATAGGAGAGCCCTCCAAAATGAAGAATTATCCAGCCCAAATTTTTAATAGTGCCAAAGTTGAGAAACGGTCTATAGGTAGTACTGCAAGTGACACTATAATGTTTGTGTAATTGAGAGTAGCCCTGCATCTTTGGGGGACTCCTTGAGACTCTGAATTTGACTCCTCTTCCCCATTCGTGGCCTGTCTCCTGAACTTCTTGCTGCCCTATCTGCCCACAGCTCCAGTTCCCCCTACAAGAGTTCATCTTGGCAATGGGCTTCTTCCTGGTCCTGGTGATGGAGCAGATCACACTAGCTTACAAGGAGCAGTCAGGGCCACCACCTCGAGAGGAGACGAGGGCTCTGCTGGGAACGGCAAATGGTGGGCCACAGCACTGGCATGATGGGCCAGGGGTCCCACAGGCAGGTGGAGCCCCAGCAGCCCCCTCAGCCCTGCGTGCCTGCGTACTGGTTTTCTCCCTGGCCCTGCACTCAGTGTTTGAGGGACTGGCGGTGGGGCTGCAGCGAGACCGGGCTCGGGCCATGGAGCTGTGCCTGGCTCTGCTGCTCCACAAGGGTGTTCTGGCAGTCAGCTTGTCCCTGCGGCTGCTACAGAGCCGTCTGCGAGCGCAGGTGGTAGCTGGCTGTGGGATCCTCTTCTCATGCATGACACCCCTGGGCATTGGGCTGGGTGCAGCTCTGGCAGAGTCGGCTGGGCCACTGCACCAGCTGGCCCAGTCTGTGCTGGAGGGCATGGCAGCTGGCACCTTTCTCTATATTACCTTCCTGGAAATCCTGCCCCAGGAGCTGGCCGCTTCTGAGCAGAGGGTCCTCAAGGTCATCCTGCTGCTCGCAGGCTTTGCCCTGCTCACTGGCCTGCTCTTCATCCAAGTCTAGGGGCTCCAGGTGCCCTGACCTTCCTTGCCTTCCCCAGTGTATGAGAATAAGGAGTGGGGAAGGGAGGACTGAGGATCAAAGGGTTCTCTGGGAGATAGGGATGGAGTCTTTGGGACTATCTGACCAATGAGAGGGATGTGGTAGACAAGAGCTTGGCCCCAACAGAGAAGGGATAGTCAGATCACTAAAAACATGATCAGTGATTCATATTGGGGAAGACACTGAGTGCTAGAATGCTGGGTCAGACACTACATACAGGGACGAGCTGACAATGGGAGGGCTTGGGGCAGGTACCCAGCTGCTGTGGGATGGAGGTGTAGAGAAGGCACAGCCCAGAGTCAGCAGTCCTGCTGGTTCTAGCCCATTTCAGCCCTCTGTCACTTGGGGTGAAGTGGACTCCTACTTTTCTTAGCTCGTACTCTATCTCCCGCTTCCCTTCTCCCAGGGGACTAGCGCCAAATGGCCTCTTCCTGCCAGTTTAGGTACCTTCTCTGGCTCTTCTAGTCCTTCTCACTTCTCTGTTTTTTAAAGTGCCAAATAAATCCCTTTCCTCTTTGTCAAAAAGCACAGTGATGGCCCTGAACCCTGCCCAGCACCTCAGCGGAGGGGCCCTGCTTGCTCTTTAGTTGGAGGCAGCCGTGTTTGCTGAGTTGAGGTTGGGGGAGGGTTGCCAGAGCTATGGCCCCCACCACGACTGCACCCTAGGAGTACTGAATATGGACATGGTGCCCCATGCCCAGATGAGAAATACTGAGCTGCCAAACTTTTTTATACCAGAGGAGCCCAAGGGGAAGGCTCACCCCCAGCTATTTTTGGGGAGGGAGGGCTGTGGATAGAGCCATGTTCTCTAGAATCTATTTTACTAACTGACCTGTTTTGGGACTTGTTACCCAAATAAAAGATGTTTCTATACATTTGTACAGTGTCTGATTCATTTGTCTTGGGCAAGGGGTGGGCACGTTGCCAGTCTGAGTCCCACACGTTTATACCTGTTTTAATATCCCTGCTGTTTAATATCCCTGTTTTCATTCAGGTTCCGTAGTCCCAGTTCCCTGAAGACCCAGATTTTTCCCTCTTTTGTTCCTTCCTTCCTTCTCGCCCTGTCTCCACCCCTTCCCCTTCCTCCCCAATCCTTCCCTCTCCCGCATCCCGCTCCCCTTCGCACTCGGAGCCTCAAGACCAACTTAGAACTACTTTTCCCAGCTTGCCCCGCGCAGGGAGGAGCCGAGGGGGAGGAGCCAGGTTCCGAGGCCCCGGAGCCACAGGGCTTGTGGGAAATGGAGTCCGCTTCCTGTCCGAGCTGCTCGCCTGGGGCCGCGCAGGGGTCACGTAAACAAACTACAGTTCCCGGCGGCCCCCCGCGCGCGACAGGTCCGGGCTAGGCTGGGGCCGGGTTCGCGGTGCTCGCCGAGGCGGCGGCGGCGGCGGCGGCGGCTGCGGCTGGAGGCGCGGGCCAGGGCCCGCGGCGGGGCCGTGGCTTGTCCGGGAGGGTGGCGGGGAGGGACGCACGGGGAAGATGGCGACGGCGGGCGCGAACGGGCCCGGCTCGGCCACGGCCGCAGCTTCCAATCCGCGCAAGTTCAGCGAGAAGATCGCGCTGCAGAAGCAGCGTCAGGCCGAAGAGACTGCGGCCTTCGAGGAGGTGATGATGGACATCGGCTCCACCCGGGTGAGGGGCCGCCGGGGGAGCGGGAGCAGAGGGAGCAGTCCCGGAGCGGGGCGCCGGGAGGCGGGGCGGGGGCGGGCGCCGCCGCGAGGGAGGCGGAGCGGGGCCGCCGCGGTCCGGGAGGCGCGGGTGGAGGGCCGAGGGGCAGGAAGACGGGCTTGCGGGGGAGGCCGGGGAGCCAGCGGGGGCCGCGTGGGGGCGGCGGCCGTCGGCGGTCCCGTGCATCCCTGATTGAGTCCCTGGGGAAGCTACTGCAGCACCCCGAGCTTGGGCTGTGGCGAGGGGCATGGTCCGCTTGCCCCAGCCCGGCCCCTCCGAGTCGGTGATCGCCTCCAGTCTGGTCTCTCTGCCCTCCTGTGCCACTCTCGGCACTTTAGTACCTTCGGGAAAGGGCCCCTTGAGTGGTTTGCGCCGCAGCGCTGGGTCTAGTGGGGCAGGAAGTCCCCTCCTGCGTCCCTTCCCTTTGCTTCCTTTTTCAAATATTTCTTGTGGTTTCCTGACGTGAATGAAGGTGAGGTCCATTGCTCACAGACTGCTTGATGTTTTGCCCTGGCCGCCGCGAAGGGGAGGTAGGACTTTGAAGCTGCAAAGCGGGTAACCAGTTGGCTATAGGTTAGATTTGCTGAGCTTTCTAGCAGGGGATATTCATTCCTAAGCAGTTCCAGAAAAAAGGCATCCTGGCACAGTTGCCTTTGAAGCCCCTCTGGCCTTGTTTTTTGCTTCCCCGGGGCTGAGTATCAGAGGGAGTGAGGGTGGGAGTCTGCCCAGCTGGTATGCAGTCCTAATTTAGGGACACGTTATTCTCAAAGCAGCAGGTGAGGCTACTGCCGTGATCCCTCAGGGCAGGGAGCTGGAAGGAGCTCACGGGAGATGGTGGAACAGAAGTACATTTCGAAGCTCTTTTTGCTGATCTGACTGTGGTTGCATCTATCGCTATGACTCTGGTTGTACTCTTGCTTGTGTCTCCCCTAACTGTTAGTTTTTCCTGTGTTTTTTCCCCCTTGGGCCTCTAGAGACCATGTGGCCTAGTTTGTGGGAGTCAGAACAGAGAGAGTTGGGGGGGAGCAAATCCTGTGTGTGCGCTCCCGTATGTGCAAACACATGCACACAAACTCCCTCTAAATGCTCTAGCTGTGGACACCTTCCCCTGTGGAGCTTTTGATCATGGTGGGTGCAGAGGCAAGAAGGTGAGCAAGGGGCTCGGCTTGAGGCCCTGTCCTCTGTCTAGACTGTGACTCCAGCAGAGGCAGGGTGGGATTTTACGGTTTGGATGCAAACAGAAAGGCTGTGAGAAGCTCAGAGCTTAGACCTTTGTTTTTTTAGCGCCTTGGTTTGTCCAAACACCCCTTCTGCCCACCTTGCCACTACAGGTGACTTCTCTGCTGCTCATAAACGTCTAGTGGGTGCACAAGGCCAGGACGTGAGGACCCAGGAGTCTGAAGCTAGAGATTGGCAGTCTGGGGCTTAGCTTAGCTGAGAGGACTCTTTTGAGGTAGATACAGCCACAGGGGCCTATAGGACCAAGAGGCTGGGGTTAGCACATACACTAATAGCGATCTTGAGTGGCCCAAAGGTTTACATAGTGTCTGCTAAACTCAGTGGGCTGACCTCTTGGAACAGAAAGTCAATTCTGACGTTGGCGTCTGCACAAGAGTGCGTGACCCCAAGAAGTTCATCAGCTGCCTTGAGTCTTTTTTGGTGGGTTGCAGGGGTTGAGCCTCAGCAGTAGGTGTTCACCTCTCACAGAAGGACTTAGAATCTGTAGACAGACTAACGCCGTGCCAGACTGAGGGTTGTGATGTCTCGCTGCAGTGCCAGATACCTCTCCCCAAAGCAGGGATCAGGCCAGGGTGAACTGCGTGATTGCTCCCTCTCCAAACCACTGTTCTCAAGGCTCCCCTGTCCCTTCAGGGACTTTAGAACTAGGTAGAAGAAGACTGCTTCTTGGTTTTGGCATTGTTTTTCCAGTAGGAGAGCCGTCATTTCCTAGCCGTTCTAGTTAGGGCGATGCAGGCTGTGCGCAGCTTTCCTGAGCTTGGCAAGTGGCAGAGCCTAGAAGCCTGTACCGTCCAGAGTGGGAAGGAAAGAGGTTGGCAATAATGGCTCTGTAGCATCCACCTGTGGCCTTCCCCTTCCCCTCATGTTCCAATTAGTTCTGGACGCATCTGGAAGGGAAATGGAGATGCCTAATAGGCACCCTTCCCAGGAGTTCACCCATGTGACTAGCTTGGGGGCTCCTGGCAGCCCCTCAGGGACTCTGTCTAGATGGATGCCAACTGGGACAGGCCCCGAGCAGAGTGTCAGGCCCTGCCTGGCAGGGCAATGCCAGCCATGAGCGGTGCCGATGAGGGCGGCCTGCAGAAGAGCCGGGCGGACTCTTTGCACCCGGCCCGCCAGGCACTGGCTTTTCTTCTGGCGGCTCTCCTAGATGCACCAGTGGTAGCGGCGTGCCCTGGAGACAGAGGGCAGGAGTGGCCAAAGGAGCGGGAGCAGTGGTCAGAATCCTCCCTGACACCCCTATCTGTCCTCCCTGCCTCAGTTACAGGCCCAGAAGCTGCGGCTGGCGTACACAAGGGGCCCCCATTACGGCGGCTCTCTGCCCAATGTTAACCAGATTGGCTGTGGCTTGGCCGAGTTCCAGGTAAGTGGACGCCAGCCGAGGGGGAGCACAGGCTCTAAGCGACTTCCCCTGTTGACCTACCTGTCTCTTTTGGCAGAGCCCCCTCCACTCGCCTCTGGATTCGTCTCGGGGCACTCGGCACCATGGGCTGGTGGAGCGAGTGCAGCGAGACCCTCGAAGGATGGTGTCCCCGCTCCGCCGCTACCCCCGCCACATATCCTTCACTTCCTTCACTGAGGGTTTGGGGAGTCTGGGGGGCGGAGGGGAAGGGCGTCCTTGGGAACTCGTGGTAGGAAGGGACTCTGTGTGCGGTTCAGTCCCCGTCTGTTACCAGCCTCCCGGAAAAGCCACCTGCGGCCCGGGTGTCAGTGCTGCTCCTTTGATGGCCGCGGCTCAGTGTCCGGCTGGCTCTCACTGCCTTCCTCTTGCTCTTTGCTGCCAGAGGCAGGACGTACATCTCCTGCTGAAGGGAGTTTGGTTCTCCACATTTTCCCTCACCTTTCTGTGGGTAACTTTCAGTCTCAGAGACTTTCATAGACCTGTTTCTCACGCCCTGTCCGGTTATTCTCCCTTATTTTTTCCAACTCTACTGGGCCTGGTTCCCTTTTTCTCTTCCATTCTTTGGCCCTGTCGTTGCCCCTTGTGGAAGAGGAGGGAGGTACTTGCTTCTTGAAACAACTCACCCACCTCCTCCAGTGTTCTCCTCTTATCTGGTCTCTGTCCCCTCTGTCTTCTCCTCCCTTTCTCCTTAACTGGTGCTGCTCACGTCGACAGCTCTCCCTACAGTCCTGCCTACTTGTCTCCTCCCCCGGAGTCCAGCTGGCGGAGGTCAGTGTCTAGGGCAGACAGGATCTCCTGTCCACTCCCTGACGTGGCTCTGGAGGGAGCTTGGGTTGGGGCTAGGCTTGCCGGGCCAGGCTTTGAGCGGTACCTCCTCCATAATGCAGGGCTGGGAGGGGTAGGGGCAGGTGCAGTAGGTGGGTCAGAGTCCAGACTTGGCCATGTTGACACGGGCAGCCAAGCCTCCCGGTCCAGCCAGTGCGGGACCAGTGGTAACGGGGGCTGGCTGGGGTGTGTGTGTCTGGGGAGGGAGAATGGCTGCCTCTCCACA
>NW_024424452.1:39615504-39664533 GCF_017311325.1 Ursus maritimus | reverse complement strand
ACCAAGAGGCTGGGGTTAGCACATACACTAATAGCGATCTTGAGTGGCCCAAAGGTTTACATAGTGTCTGCTAAACTCAGTGGGCTGACCTCTTGGAACAGAAAGTCAATTCTGACGTTGGCGTCTGCACAAGAGTGCGTGACCCCAAGAAGTTCATCAGCTGCCTTGAGTCTTTTTTGGTGGGTTGCAGGGGTTGAGCCTCAGCAGTAGGTGTTCACCTCTCACAGAAGGACTTAGAATCTGTAGACAGACTAACGCCGTGCCAGACTGAGGGTTGTGATGTCTCGCTGCAGTGCCAGATACCTCTCCCCAAAGCAGGGATCAGGCCAGGGTGAACTGCGTGATTGCTCCCTCTCCAAACCACTGTTCTCAAGGCTCCCCTGTCCCTTCAGGGACTTTAGAACTAGGTAGAAGAAGACTGCTTCTTGGTTTTGGCATTGTTTTTCCAGTAGGAGAGCCGTCATTTCCTAGCCGTTCTAGTTAGGGCGATGCAGGCTGTGCGCAGCTTTCCTGAGCTTGGCAAGTGGCAGAGCCTAGAAGCCTGTACCGTCCAGAGTGGGAAGGAAAGAGGTTGGCAATAATGGCTCTGTAGCATCCACCTGTGGCCTTCCCCTTCCCCTCATGTTCCAATTAGTTCTGGACGCATCTGGAAGGGAAATGGAGATGCCTAATAGGCACCCTTCCCAGGAGTTCACCCATGTGACTAGCTTGGGGGCTCCTGGCAGCCCCTCAGGGACTCTGTCTAGATGGATGCCAACTGGGACAGGCCCCGAGCAGAGTGTCAGGCCCTGCCTGGCAGGGCAATGCCAGCCATGAGCGGTGCCGATGAGGGCGGCCTGCAGAAGAGCCGGGCGGACTCTTTGCACCCGGCCCGCCAGGCACTGGCTTTTCTTCTGGCGGCTCTCCTAGATGCACCAGTGGTAGCGGCGTGCCCTGGAGACAGAGGGCAGGAGTGGCCAAAGGAGCGGGAGCAGTGGTCAGAATCCTCCCTGACACCCCTATCTGTCCTCCCTGCCTCAGTTACAGGCCCAGAAGCTGCGGCTGGCGTACACAAGGGGCCCCCATTACGGCGGCTCTCTGCCCAATGTTAACCAGATTGGCTGTGGCTTGGCCGAGTTCCAGGTAAGTGGACGCCAGCCGAGGGGGAGCACAGGCTCTAAGCGACTTCCCCTGTTGACCTACCTGTCTCTTTTGGCAGAGCCCCCTCCACTCGCCTCTGGATTCGTCTCGGGGCACTCGGCACCATGGGCTGGTGGAGCGAGTGCAGCGAGACCCTCGAAGGATGGTGTCCCCGCTCCGCCGCTACCCCCGCCACATATCCTTCACTTCCTTCACTGAGGGTTTGGGGAGTCTGGGGGGCGGAGGGGAAGGGCGTCCTTGGGAACTCGTGGTAGGAAGGGACTCTGTGTGCGGTTCAGTCCCCGTCTGTTACCAGCCTCCCGGAAAAGCCACCTGCGGCCCGGGTGTCAGTGCTGCTCCTTTGATGGCCGCGGCTCAGTGTCCGGCTGGCTCTCACTGCCTTCCTCTTGCTCTTTGCTGCCAGAGGCAGGACGTANTGCTGAAGGGAGTTTGGTTCTCCACATTTTCCCTCACCTTTCTGTGGGTAACTTTCAGTCTCAGAGACTTTCATAGACCTGTTTCTCACGCCCTGTCCGGTTATTCTCCCTTATTTTTTCCAACTCTACTGGGCCTGGTTCCCTTTTTCTCTTCCATTCTTTGGCCCTGTCGTTGCCCCTTGTGGAAGAGGAGGGAGGTACTTGCTTCTTGAAACAACTCACCCACCTCCTCCAGTGTTCTCCTCTTATCTGGTCTCTGTCCCCTCTGTCTTCTCCTCCCTTTCTCCTTAACTGGTGCTGCTCACGTCGACAGCTCTCCCTACAGTCCTGCCTACTTGTCTCCTCCCCCGGAGTCCAGCTGGCGGAGGTCAGTGTCTAGGGCAGACAGGATCTCCTGTCCACTCCCTGACGTGGCTCTGGAGGGAGCTTGGGTTGGGGCTAGGCTTGCCGGGCCAGGCTTTGAGCGGTACCTCCTCCATAATGCAGGGCTGGGAGGGGTAGGGGCAGGTGCAGTAGGTGGGTCAGAGTCCAGACTTGGCCATGTTGACACGGGCAGCCAAGCCTCCCGGTCCAGCCAGTGCGGGACCAGTGGTAACGGGGGCTGGCTGGGGTGTGTGTGTCTGGGGAGGGAGAATGGCTGCCTCTCCACACGAGAGGGTGCCAGATGTGGTGTTCTGGCCCTCAGATTTCTGACCCTCCGCCATCCGTGTCATCCTCAGTGCTCATACCGGCCCAGTTGTGGGGCTCCAGGATTCCCATTCAGTTTGTCCTGGCAGAGACAAGTTGAGAATTTCCAGATGTCTTAGCTCGATCATGGGAGAGGGGTCATGGGTCACAGGGAGCAGAAGAACCAGAAGGGAGGCGCGGCCCTGGATCTCAGCCCTGGCCCTGTCCGCCTCAGCTGCCCAGCTCTCTCCAGCCCCGGCATTGCTTTCCTGCCTCTTGCTAGCCTTCCTCCTCATGACCTTGTGTTTCCAACCCAGGACGATGCCCTGGGGCAGTTTCCCTGCAGAGAAGGGCCAGTTGTTTCGACTACCATCTGCACTGAACAGGTGATGGCCCTGGCCTTCTCTGGGCCACTTCTCTTATCTGTCGTTTCTGGGCCCTGCTCCCTTGCCCCACCCTGTCCCAGCCCAGCTAGCGTTTTCCCCTGCTGAGCAGGGCATGGGGACTGGGAACACTGCCCCAGGTGCCGCTCATCTCTGTCATCCCCCCCCCCCCCCCCCAGGACAAGTTCCGACTCTGCCCTTCACACCAGTGTGATGAACCCCAGCCCTCAGGACACTTATCCAGGCCCTGCCCCTCCCAGCCTCCTGCCCAGCCGCCGTGGAGGTAAATGGCCTGGCCCTGGGCAGGGAGTGACCTGAGGAGCTTTTGTTTGAAGTGTGTAGAGAAGTACGGACTGTAGCCCACTCTCCCGCATCCTTTGTAGGTTTTCTGGACGGTGACGTGGACTCCAAAGGTATGTGTTCCTCGCCATTTGTGGACACTGATGCCCACGGATTTCTGGGCTGGTGTTGGGGGCTTCGTGCAGGGCCCTGGAGCGGGACTGCGTCCCGCTCGCCTCTGCTTCCTCTCCTGCCTTACTGGCTCCTTCTCCAACCCTCTCATCGCCAGTCTTTCTCTTTCAAGTCCCTGCTATTGAGGAGAACTTGCTAGATGACAAGCATTTGCTGAAGCCATGGGATGCTAAGAAGGTCGGTGTGGCCCACTACCCCCCTTCTTTCTGTGGGGCAAGTCTTTCCTGGTCCTCGCTGAGCACTGGCTTCCTTTTCCCACATTCTTTCTTCTCTCCTCAGCTGTCCTCATCCTCCTCCCGACCTCGGTCCTGTGAAGTCCCTGGAATTAAGTAGGTGCCTCTATAGGTTGACGGAGGGCTGAGGGAAATGTGGGAGGCCAGCCTCTGTCTCCCCTCCCTGACCACTGTCCCCATCTCCACCTTTTTCCGCCCCTCCTGCAGCATCTTCCCATCTCCTGACCAGCCTGCCAGTGTGCCCGTCCTCCCACCTGCCATGAACACCGGCGGCTCCCTTCCTGACCTCACCAGCCTGCACTTTCCCCCGCCACTGCCCACTCCCCTGGACCCTGAGGACACAGCCTACCCCAGCCTGAGTGGGGGCAACAGTACCTCCAATTTGACCCACACCATGACCCACCTCGGCATCAGCGGGGGCCTGGGCCTGGGCCCGGGCTATGATGCACCAGGTGAGTGGCTGTCCTGGCTGGAGGGGTGACCGGGTAGGGGGCTTGAGCACCCGGGAGCCTCCCGTGACTGCCCCCACCAGGCCTCCCCCAGGATTCCCTCACGGCAGATGCGGCTTTTTCTGGAAATGTGATGGAGGCAGCCCTCAGGTGGGCCATGCCAACCTCACTGTCAGGGACAGAGCAGGAAGGACGTTGTGTTGCCACTTCCATAGTCTGGTCACTGCTCCCCGTTCTGGGCAGAAAGGGGCCCGACTCCCATCGGTAACGTTGGCATCTCTGCTTTTTGTCTGTGCCTGCAGGACTTCACTCCCCTCTCAGCCACCCATCCCTGCAGTCCTCCCTGAGCAATCCCAACCTCCAGGCCTCCCTGAGCAGTCCCCAGCCGCAGCTCCAGGGCTCCCACAGCCACCCCTCCCTGCCTGCATCCTCCCTGGCCCGCCACGCACTGCCCACCGCCTCCCTGGGCCACCCCTCGCTCAGTGCCCCGGCCCTCTCCTCCTCCACTTCTTCCTCCTCTGCTTCATCTCCCGTGCTGGGTGCCCCCCCTTACCCAGCTTCTACCCCCGGAACTTCCCCCCGCCACCGCCGTGTGCCCCTCAGCCCCCTGAGTTTGCCCGCGGGCCCAGCTGACGCCAGAAGGTCCCAACAGCAGCTGCCCAAACAGTTTTCGCCAACAATGTCACCCACCTTGTCCTCCATCACTCAGGTATGCGTGGCTCTCCCTCCCCCGCTCTTCCTGCCATATGCTCCCTCCCACCTTCCTTTCTTCAGATACCCCCTCCTCACTTCTGTACTCCTGTCTCAGCACCCCCTTCTGTTTCTCTGTCCCTCTCTCCTCCTCCTGCCTGAAGAGCACAAACTCTGGGTAAGCCTCTTCCGGGCTCACGTCCCGACCCCGCCTCTTCCTAGCGGTCTCCTTGGACAGGTGCTATCCCGGCTGTGAGCCTCGCATCCTCACCTGTAACACGAGGGTGCTGTTGCAAGGATCACAGAAAGTGCATACGGGATGGGGTTGGGCCGTGCCCACCCGGGTGCGTGCTCCGCAGATGACAGCTTTTTCTTCCCCTTTTCTCCCCATGCTTCTTTCCTTGTCTGTCTGTCTCTCGTGCCTCCATCCTGTCCCATCCCCTCTCCCATCGCTGTCCTTCTTCCACAGATTTCATAGAGTCAGGGGCTCTCAGATCATGGAGCCTCGTCTCTTCGTGTTACAGATGAGGATACTACCCAGAGGGAAAGTACTTTCCAAGCTTACTCAGCGAGTTAGGAAGAGTTGGGAGCGGACCGAGAACCTCGCTGATGGCTCTTTCCTCAAGGCCGAAATGCGTGGCTCTCCCCGCCCCCCCTCCTTCCTCTCCTCCACCACCCTTCCCTGGAATGTGTTCCATGTTCCTGGAGGAAAGACGAAGGCCAGGCCAGCGAGGGCTCTGCTCCCTTGGAGCTTGGAGCGAGTCTGACCTCCCTTCCCCCTTCCTGCTCTCCCTGCCTCCGGCCTCCAGTCCACAGTGTGCGGCGCTCACCTGTGGGGTGTGTGGCAGCCTCCCGGCATGGGAGCAGTTTCCTTGTGCCTCCCGCTGCCAGCCTCACTCAGTCACTTTCGTTCTGATATGCGTGTTCGAGTGATGACATCCAGCCCCGGGTGCCCCATGGAACGCCGTCACATTTGTGTTGACGATGGTGGCAGCTTCACGGGGTGGGAAACTCTGACGACGAGTTCCTCCTGGGGCTATACCGAGGGGTAAGCTTCTCTCTTTTTCCTTGCTTCTCTTCAGGGTGTACCCCTGGATACCAGCAGACTGTCCACTGACCAGCGGCTGCCTCCATGCCCATACAGCCCCCCAAGTTTGGTTCTGCCCAGCCAGCCACCCACCCCAAAGCCTCTGCAGCAGCCAGGGCTGTCCTCTCAGGCCTGCTCCATGCAGCCCTCAGGTGGGCAGCCCCCAGGCCGGCCACCGCACTATGGGACACTGTACCCACCCAGCTCCAGTGGGCACGGGCAGCAGTCCTACCACCGGTCAGTGAGTGACTTCGGCCTGGGGAACGTGAGTACGCAGGTCACTGGCTTAGAAGCCGGGGAGGGGTTGGGGGGGGGTCAGAGGGGCCTGTGTACTATCGCTGGTGCGCTCCGAATTGGGAGATCGGGGTGGTGGGGGAGATCGTCCCTCCCCCAGGTAATAGAGCACTGCCAGCCTGAGGCATTTGACCCCCGACTCCTTCCCCCGTCCCCCAGCTGTCTCCGCGCCGCGTGCTCTTTGATGGCCGCTCTGACTTGTTCTCTTCCTGGCATGCACACGCTCTGTCGCGGCAGGTACGGCGCCCACACTGCTCCGGGCCCCGTGCGTGCTTGGCGTGCTCTGCTTGCTTCCTTCTCCCTGTTGCTGCTCTTACTCCTGGGGTGGGGGCTGGGTGTTTGCTGGGCGAACGGACTGTATTTGCGGGCGGGCAGGGGCCGATGGAACACCCAGTTCTGAAGTGCACTTCCTCAGGCTCTGTCTGTGTGTCCGCAGCTGGAGCAGTTCAGCATGGAGAGCCCATCAACCAGCCTGGCGCTGGATCCCCCTGGCTTTTCTGAAGGGCCTGGATTTTTAGGGGGTGAGGGGCCAGTGAGTAGTCTTCAGGACCCCCATGCCCTCAACCACCAGAACTTGACCCACTGTTCCCACCATGCCTCAGGGCCCAACATCATTCTCCCAGGTGAGCAGTGGGTGGGGGGGCCACGGAAGGAGGGGATGACGCCTTTGCTGGTGCCTCAAGAGATCGGGGTCCTAGAAGAGTTTACAGGGCACGGGTTCTCACCCATCTCTTCTGCTCACACAGGAGAGGCCTCCCCAGGTTTCTCTAAGGAGATTGCAGCGGCCCTGGCCGGAGTGCCTGGCTTTGAGGTGTCGGCGGCTGGGCTGGGGCTGGGACTTGGGCTGGAGGAGGATCTGCGCATGGAGCCACTGGGCCTGGAAGGGCTCCACATGCTGAGCGACCCCTGTGCCCTGCTGCCCGACCCTGCTGTGGAGGACTCATTCCGCAGTGACCGGCTGCAGTGAGGGGCCTCGTCAGCACCCCTCTTCGTGGCCCTGCCCCACCACTGTTCCTTCCTCCCTTCCCCCTGGCCAGTAGAGACTCCACTCTGCCCCCAGATCCTCTTTCTGACATGAACGAGGGATCCCAAGAAAGAAAAAGCCAGGGGCTTGTCCAGGTGGCCCCTGAATTCTGCACAGGGGGTAGGCCTGAGGGAGCTCAAGGGAGGGCCTAAAGCACTTGTAACTTTGAACCGTCTGTCTGGAGGTCAGAGCCTGTTGGAAGTCAGGGGTGGAGGGGAGCCCCGGTGGCAGGGCTTGCCCGGATGCCTAGGGGTGGGCAGTGCCAGCCCCTCGCCACTCTTCCCCTTGCAGTGGAGGAGAGAGCCAGAGTGGATATAATTTTTTATTAAATATATTATATGTTAATAAAAAAATCATATCAAACACTCGGTGTGGTTTCTACTCTTGGGGATGCATTTGGGAATTTAGAGCATCCTTGGGGCCAGGCCCTTTCGTGTACGCTTTTTGCATCTTCTCATCACTGTTGTGGTTTGTGGAGGGGCCCTAGCCTCAGAACTTGTACCCAGCATTGAACATGGGTGTCCAGACTGGATGTAGGCTCCCAGGGCAGCACACATGCTCTCCTGTGCCCTCCCACCTGTCCAGGCCCTGGCTGTGAGTGGGGTGAGGAGGCAACTGATGGCTGAGATCAGTCTGATGTGTCCCCAGGGGCAGCTGGCCCCAAGGATCCTCTAGCTGAGGGAGCCTCCCCAGGAGGATTTTATACCAACTGTGGATGCCAGGCAGGGCTCAGGTTGGCTCCCTCTTCCTTGTGGGCCTTTTATACCCAGAGAACCCAGAAGTCACGCGTTATTTGGCCAGCCTCTGACCTCATGCTCCCAGTCTTCGCGGGGCCTCCGTACTGTGCGTGCATTCCCACCCCCCTCCCTGCCCTGTGCCACTAATCCTGTGCTGGCCTGCTCGCAGTGTCCCCACGGGGCTTCCTCTTTCTGGCTCAGGCTGCCAGCCCTCCGACCATGTGAGCTCCTGCCCCCTGCTCTTCTCGGCAGCCGGCAGAGGAGTGGTGTCCGTCCTGCTACCCCCAGCTCCACTACTCTCCTCTTCCTCTTTCCAAAGCCCTCGTTCTTTTCAGAAAAGGGAACTGAGAGCTTGTGGCCCGGGCCCGCAGGGAATGCAGTGTGCCCTAAACCTGGAAGTAGGGGCGTCGCTGGGTCGGCGCAGCCTGGGCCTCCAGGGGCCCACGGCCAGGCACCCCGGGCCACATGTGACCAGGCCCCGGGGCGGGACGGGCGCCCGCCGCCTGCGTGCAGGGGGCCCTCCCGGCCGCCAGGGGTCGCGCTGCAGGCGCCGGGCGGGCGCGGCGGGGTCACGGCCGGGGTGGGGGTGTGGGGGGGCCACGGAGAAAGCGGGGCGCGCGGACGAGCCCGGCGCGGCGCCCCGGCCGCCTGTCCCTCCGCCCGCCGCCCGGCGGGAGCGTGCTGAGCCGGGCGCCATGTCCGGGGCCGGGTAGCCCGCCGCCCGCCGCCCGCCGCCCGCCTCCGAGCCGCCCGCCTGCGGGCCGGGGGCCGGGGAGCGCGGGCCGGCAGGTAGGGCCGGGCGGGCGGCGGGCGGGGAGGGGGCGCGGCCGGGGCCGCCGGGCCCCCGCGGCGCAGCTGGTTCCGCTTCCTCCGCCGCGGGGAAGTGAAAGCGCGGGGAGTCCGCCGGGCAGGGGAGGGCGCGCAGGTGTGCGGCGGACGGAGGGCGCCCCCCGGCCCGCGGCCCCCCCTCCCCCCGCCCGGTCCGCTGCCGCGGCTCCCCGGCCGCGGCCGGCCGCGTGTGGCCGAGCTGGACGGGGGGCGGGGGCCCGGGGGGAGGGGCGCGCCCGGGGTCCTGGCCCCGGGTGGGGGCAGGGGGAGGCGGAGGAGGACTGCGCGGCTCCCGCGCCCGCGGCTGCGCTGCCGGCCCGGCGGTCCCCCCGCCGCACGCCCCGGGGCCGACTTCCGCCCGCGCAGCTTCCCCTCCCGGGTTTCGGGAAGTCCCCTCCCTTCCCCTCCCGAGCGCCCCATGCCTCCGGTCCTGTGCTGCAACCACCCACCGAGCTGCTCCCCAGCTTTGCGCCCGCGGGCTCTGGGGACCCCCGGGGCCCCCGCTCTCGGGGTGGGCCATGGCGGCAGGTGAGAACACAGTTAGTGGAGGCCCGTGGGCCGCCCGGCTCGCTCCCTGCGCTCCGCGGACCGGGGCAGATGGCCGGACTGCCTCCCACGGCGGCTCCGATCGGACCTAACTTCAGGATCCTGGAGGTGGGAGGGCGCTGGGCTTTTTGTCGGGTTAGTGGACAGGGTAGGAAGAAGGACACTTGAGTCTGGTGAAAAGACACGAAAACTTGGGTTTTGTGGGCCTTCCTGGAAACCCGAGGGGTCCTCCTGAAAGCCTAGAGGTGCGCTCTTTAAGAACCTTAGCTGGACCGTGAGGTTCTGATGATGTCATCAGTAGAGTGGGAAGGTCAGAAACCCTTCAAACAGACTGTCAGGTTGGCATGATGTCATTGCAGGCCATTATAGAACAGAGTGTGGTCCCCGCAGTCGGGAGTGAGGACGGGTGGGGCCTCTAAAGGGGATGCAGGAGCGGTATGAGATCAGAGCCGAGGTCAGCTGTGGGCGCCGGAGTGGAGCTGGGCTTGCTTGGGAGAGGGCTAGTGCCGCCCTGCGGGAGGGTCCCGGTCTCTTTAATTGCCTGGTGACGTCACAGGCGTGAGAGCTCAGGGTTGGCGGACCACCACCGACCCTACCCTCCCTTGGAAGGACTGGGGAAAGGAGGGAGCAGAGGGGGGCCCCTTGGTTGCCTCCCTCGCTCCTTCATCTCTGCCCCACTTGTCCGTTCCAGATGCAGTGAGTGAGGGGGGGGCCATGGCGGAGGAGCGGCCCCCCCGGCTGGTGGATTACTTCGTGATAGCTGGGCTTGCAGGGAACGGAGCACCCATCCCCGAGGAGACGTGGGTTCCCGAACCCAGTGGGACCCTGCGTCCTCCCCGGCCGGCCGAGCCCATCACAGACGTGGCAGTCATTGCTAGGGCGCTGGGCGAGGAGGTGCCCCAGGGCTACACGTGCATCCAGGCTTCCGCCGGGGGCCACCCCTTGGAACTCAGTGCTGGGCTCCTGGGTGGAACTCAGCCTGTCATCTGCTACCGCCGGGGCCGTGACAAGCCCCCCCTGGTTGAGCTGGGGTGCGTGCCCCTCCTGCGTGGGCACCGCGGGGAGGCAGGGAGAGGTGGGGGCTGGGGCGAGGGTGGGAAGAAAGCAGGCTAGAGGCAGGGAGCGGGGGAGGTGGACGCAGCTAGCCCTCACCTGGAGTTGGTTGGTGGCCTAGTGTGGCCGGTTGCTAGCGTGGGATCTTGGGCCAGGTGTGGAGCCTCTCTGTAGAATGGGGGAAAGAACACCTCCCCACAGGGTGGTTGGGAAGATCGAATGAGGCCATCTGTATGTGGGGCTTGGCACAGAGTCCGCAAATGGAAACTTTTCCTCTTGGCGTTTATGAATGAGCATGAGAGCCAGGGAGGCTTGACAGGGTGTTACCGGTGAAGGAGTGGAGCCTAGGACAGAAGCGGAGGCGCAGGGTTCTGGAGGGTAGAGTGCAGCTCCAAGTGGGCCCTGGTGCCCGGTTTGACAAGGCTGCGGGTGCAAGCCTGGTGGGTAGGACTAGTTGCAGATCTGGCAGGACTGGGGTCTTCCTCCTCTGCCCTGAGCCCTTGACATCTGTGCCTGCTCTCCGTGTCCAGGGTCCTGTACGAGGGGAAGGAACGACCCAAGCCTGGCTTCCAAGTGCTGGACACGACACCCTACAGCCACTCGGCCAACCTGGCCCCTCCAGGCCCTGGGCACCCCCGCACCTACCTCACTTACCGGCGGGCGGCAGAGGGGGCAGGGCTGCACGCCCTGGGCATCACCGACCTCTGCCTGGTGCTGCCCAGCAAGGGCGAGGGCACGCCACATACTTACTGCCGCCTGCCCCGCAACCTCAACCCTGGCATGGTGAGCAGGGCCCCGGGCTAGGAGCGGAGGCCCGTGCGGCGGGGAGGGCCGGGCACGGGGCGCAGAGGGCATCCTAGCACCAGGGCCTCTGATGCCCAGGGTGGGCCCAGAGGGGTGACTCTAGTCTTGAGGGACCAGGATTATTGGGAGGTTTTCCTTTGAAGATTTTTATTTATTTGAGAGGAAGAGGGAAAGCGAGTGAGGGGAGGAGCAGAGGGAGAGGGACAGAAAGAATCTTCAGCAGGCTCCACGCCCAGCACGGAGCCCGACATGGGCTCGATCTCACGACCCTGAGATCACGACCTGAGCCGAAATCAAGAGTCAGATGCTCAACTGACTGAGCCACCCAGGTGCCCCGGGATTATTGGGAGTTTTAAAGCAAAGACCACTGGGATGCCGACGTAGGCTTAGTCAACTGAGTGCCTGACTCTCGATCTCAGGGTCGTGAGTTCCAGCCCTGCATTTGGGGACTCCACACTGGGCACGGAGCCTACTTAAAAAAAAGACAAAAGACCATTACGGGGTGATGGAGAAAATGGAGCCTAGCCATCTTTGTTAGCTATGTGTCTGTCTCTTGTCATTTCTGGGACAGTGGGGTCCAGCGGTGCACCTGTGCTACAAGGTGGGCCTGGCTAAGGCCAACACGCTGGTGTACGAGGCAGGTGAGTCGCCGCCCTGTTCCTCCAAGTCCTTGGTCCTTCATGTCCCCCGTCCTGGTGCCTCTTGGCTGGTACCATCGGTGTGCCCAGAGCCCACTTCCCCTTTGCCAGTCGGCCCTTGTCTGGCATCCCCTGGATCCTTTCCCTGGAGTCTGATCGACCCTCCTTCTTTTGGTGCCCCCCACTCTGCTGGGGGTGCAGAGCTGCTCGGCCGCTACCCAGAGGAGGACAATGAGGCGTTCCCACTGCCTGAGTCCGTGCCCGTCTTCTGCCTGCCCATGGGAGCCACTGTTGAGTGCTGGCCCGCCCAGACCAAGTACCCCGTGCCCGTCTTTTCCACCTTTGTGCTCACGGGTGCAGCTGGTGACAAGGTGGGTGTGTGGGGTGCGCTGAGGGGTCCGGGCTACACCGAGCCCGCCTGACGGCCTCTCTGCCCCCTGCCAGGTGTATGGTGCTGCCCTGCAGTTCTACGAGGCATTCCCAAGGGCCAGGCTGTCAGAGCGGCAAGCACGGGCCCTGGGCCTCTTGAGTGCTGTGGAGCGGGGTCGGGCGCTGGGGGGCCGGGCTGTGCGCAGCCGGCGTGCCATTGCAGTGCTGTCGCGCTGGCCGGCCTTCCCTGCCTTCCGGGCCTTCCTCACGTTCCTCTACCGCTACTCCGTCTCAGGCCCCCACCGCCTGCCCTTGGAAGCGTGAGCATGGCCGCCCAGACACTGGGAAGGGGCGATGAGGGAGTGGGGGGGGAGGCCAGGAGAGATGGGAGAGGTTAGGGTGGCGCTCGGGCCGGGTGTGCAAAGGAGTGGGGACGGGCTTGTACAGTCTGTGGACTGGGGGGAGCGGGGCCTGAAATCCGGTTTATGCTTGCTAAGGGGCAGGACTAGGCCCTGAGCTCAGGGAGGCATGAGTGGACAGGTGAAGGAGGAGGGCGAAGGACAGGTGGGACAGGGACGGGTGGACTGGGGGTCTGCCTCTGACCGGTAACCCTCTCTTCCCCAGGCACATCTCCCACTTCATTCACAACGTCCCCTTCCCTTCCCCACAGAGACCCCGCATCCTGGTGCAGGTGAGAGCTGCGGCCCAGCATGGGGCTGGCCGGGAGGAGGGAGCTGGCAGGGGCCAGCCTCCCTCATTCTGACCTGCGGCTCTCCTGCCTCCCAGATGTCTCCCTATGACAACCTGCTCCTGTGCCAGCCTGTGTCCTCACCCCTGCCCCTCAGGTATGTGTCCAGGTGGGGGGGCCGTGACGGGCAAAGACCTGGTAGGTGCCAGGCAGGTGGGCATGGCTGTCGAGGTTGGCGCACACCGGGCTGGCGGCATGTGTCAGGGGAGGGGTCTCCAGGGCATCCCGTGACCCTTCGCCCCTGGCACTCCGGCAGCGGTGCCAGCTTCCTGCAGCTGCTGCAGAGCCTAGGCCCCGAGCTGGCCGTCACGCTGCTGCTGGCTGTGCTCACAGAGCACAAGGTCCTCGTGCACTCGCTGAGGCCGGACCTGCTCACCAGCGTCTGTGAGGCCCTCGTCTCTGTGAGTGCCGCCCTGCCCAGCCCTCCCTCTCCAGAAGGTTCGCGCGGGTGCCTCCATGCCTGCCCAGACTCTACTTCCTTTTCCTTCCTCGGGGTGGGGGTGGAGGTCCCTCGGCCTTCTCCTGGGGCGCAGCCTACGTGCAGCTTGGAGGCAGGCGCGGTTCTCCGGACCCCACCTGCAGCAGCTTCCGTCAGCAGGCACCTCCTCCCTGGGCAGTGTCCCCTCTCCCTGCCGCACCCCGTCTCCTGCCGCAGCCCTGCTCACCGGCTCTCACTCCCCGCCGCTGCAGATGATCTTCCCGCTGCACTGGCAGTGCCCCTACATCCCGCTCTGCCCGCTGGTGCTGGCGGATGTGTTGAGCGCCCCCGTGCCTTTCATCGTGGGCATCCACTCCAGCTACTTCGATCTGCACGACCCGCCGGCCGACGTCATCTGCGTGGATCTGGACACCAACACGCTCTTCCAGTAAGGGGGCCGGGCCTCCCTCAGGGCTGCTGTGCGCAGTGACATCTGCTCACCGAACCTTCTGCGAGCAGCAGGGGAGGCTGGCAGGAGCCCCACCGCCCTTTCTTCCCTCTGCGTGTCTCATAGGACCGAGGACAAGAAGTCCCTCTCCCCTCGGACCCTGCCCCGCAGACCCTACAAGGTTCTGCTAGCCACCCTCACAGACTTGTACCAGCAGCTGGATCAGAGTGAGAGCCCCCGCAGGGGTGGGGCTGGGAAGTGGCGCGGACCCTCGGCCTCCAGCTGGGGGGCCCGTGGAGAGCTAGACCTCCCTCGAGGAGGTCCGAGGTGTGAGGATTTCGTTTCCACGAGAGCGTGGGCACGCCGCGTTGACGTTCCGGTGGTGTGCGCAGGGGTGGGGCGGACGTGTCCCTGCAGAGGCTTGAAACTGTTCCTGCTGGGAATCTTTCAGTCGGTACTGGCGCCAGTGTGTGGGGAGCAGGGTTGAGGCCGGCGCTGACCGCGGCTGCCCTGTCCCCAGCGTACACCGGGCCCGAGGAGGAGGCGTCCCTGGAGTTCCTGCTGACAGACTACGAGGCGGTGTGCGGCCGACGGGCCCGGCTGGAGCGTGAGGTCCAGGGAGCCTTTCTCCGCTTCATGGCCTGCCTGCTCAAGGGTTACCGGGACTTCCTGCGTCCGCTCACCCAGGCCCCCTCAGAGGGGGCTCGAGATGTCGACAACCTCTTCTTCTTGCAGGGTAGGGAGGGCCCGTCTCTGGGTGGGCGGCTGGGAGGGATGGGGCACCACTCCTTTGCCTGTTCCCTCCCTCGGCAGAGGTGTTTATAGGCACCAGCATTGGCCCTGCCCTGTGGGGCCCAGGGCTTGGGGTGATCCGCCCCATGAGCCAAGCTGTCCCCGGGGCCCTATCCTCGGGGACCTCTGGTCTGAGGACAGAAGGGAGGGCCCCACGGGCCTGGTGCTGAGCACCCACCGCCGTCCTGCCAGAGGGGCCCAACGGCCTGCTGACCCCCCCCACCCCCCGCCCCGCACCCCCAGGCTTCCTCAAATCTCGGGAGCGCTCCAGCCACAAGCTGTACTGCCAGCTGCTGCGCACGCAGATGTTCTCGCAGTTCATCGAGGAGTGCTCCTTCGGCTCCGCTCGGCACGCCGCCCTCGAGTTCTTCGACTCTTGCGTGGACAAGGTAGTGGGCGCGGTCCCCGCTCCGCGGCACTTTCCCTGCTACAACCGCTCCGCCCCTCGCCTGTGCAGGGAGCACCGCCCCGCAGCTGCCGTGCACACAGCCCCTCGGCAGTGGCTGGCTTCCGTGCATACCGCTCCCCTGCTTCTCACTCGGTCCCCAGCTGTAGCTCCAGGGCCTCAGGGAGCTCCGGCCCACGTGCGCCTCCTGCTGCGGTGCCTTCCGGGGAGATGGCGTCTCCTGGATGCCCGGAGGTGGTGCCCGCTGTGCCCGCTGTCTTGATGCCCACCCTCTTCCCGTCATGCTGCAGGTCCACCCGGAGCAGGAGAAGCCTGAGCCCACCCCCTTGGTGGAGCTGGAGGAGCTGTCGGGCAGTGAGCTCACCGTCTTTATCACACCCCCCGAGGAGCCTCCCGCGCCAGAGGGCAGTGAATCCACCCCCCAGTACTGGTGAGACCCCTTGTTCCCGGGCCCCTGCGGCTGGCTGAGCCTTGACTGCTCCTAATAGTGCCTCTTTCTGCCCCTCCAGCTACGATGGGTTCCCAGAGCTGCGGGCTGAGCTGTTTGAGTCCCCGCGGGAGCAGCCCGGCGCGCTGCCTGTGCCAGGCCCGTCCCGTAGTGCCCCCAGCAGCCCTGCCCCTCGCCGCACCAAACAGGTGACTGGGACGTGGGCCCCACAGAGGCATCTGACTCAGGCCGTTTCTTTTCTGTGCAGCGGGTACGATCGTACCTACCTGATTGTCGGCACATTTCAGTGTGCCTGGCCCATAAAACACAGCTGTTGGCACTGTCGTCGTCATCGTCACCCTCATCTCCCGAGCCCTCCGGGAAGCCGGGGGCTCGGTGCCTCTTCCAGGGCACCTGTCGGTGCTAGGTATCTCTGCCTGGGGCTCTCGGGCTGAGCCCTGTGTGCAGTACCCTCCTGCCTCCGCAGAGCGTGGACCCTTCCTCGGGGCGGGCGCTGCTCCCCCCACACCACTTTGAGACCCCGCCTCGGCCTGGCATTGTCCTCACCCAGGTGTGCCCTGCCCCATCCAGGAGACGAAGGTCGCCCAGCGGATGGCACAGAAGTCGGCAGCGGTGCCCGAGCTGTGGGCTCGGTGCCTGCTGGGGCACTGCTACGGGCTGTGGTTCCTATGTCTGCCCGCCTATGTGCGGTCGGCACCCTCCCGCGTGCAGGCGCTGCACACAGCCTACCACGTGCTGCGCCAGATGGAGAGCCGCAAGGTGGTGCTGCCCGATGAGGTGGGCGTCCGTGCCCAGCCCCAGGGGGGCCTGTGCAGCTGTGGGGGCGGGGAGGAGGCTGGTGGGGAGCTGGGCAGGTGCTCATAACATTCACCGAATGTGTTCCGGGGACAGCGGTGGAGACTGGAGGGTGTGGGTCAGCGGGGAGGGCAGGGGGCTGTGCTCTGGGGTGCCCCAGGAGCTGCCCTGGACCGGTGAAGTCTGCAGGAACTGGGGGAGGCGGAGACCTGGGGGCTGGGGTGGGGAGCGGGCCCCTCACCCTGTGCCTCTCCGGGCCCAGGTGTGTTACCGGGTGCTGATGCAGCTGTGCTCCCACTACGGGCAGCCCGTGCTGTCTGTGCGGGTCATGCTGGAGATGAGGCGGGCGGGCATCGTGCCCAACACCATCACTTACGGCTATTACAACAAGGTACCGGATCTGGTTGGGGTGGGACGGCAGCCAGTGCCAGGTGTGCGAATGGGGAGGATGCCGCTCCCTGACGCCCCCCTGGAGACTGGCCCTGGACGATGCGACCAGGCCCTGTAGCCACTGTCAGTCACTGTGCGTTAGTGCCCACACAGCGTTTCCTCCCACTTGGCGGCTTACTCACTCGCCGTAGCCCTGACAAGGAGGACTGCTCCCTCCCAGTGGTAGCCTTGGTGTTAGCCAGCGTGCCAGGCGCTGTTCCGGGCACAGCACACGTTTCCTGTCGTTTCATCTTTTCCGCAGCCCCCCTCCCCCATCTTACAGGGGAGGCAGTGAGGTTGCAGAGAGCTGCTGCCTTGTCCGGGGTCCCACACGGAGGAAATGAGGGAGTCAGGGCATGAACAGAGGCATAGCGATGTTTTTTGCGTTCAGGCCCTTAACCACAATACTAAACTGGTTTTTACGTGACGAAGATGATGACCAAAACAGTTTAAAAAGATTTCTTCAAAGCCATATGCTTGACAAGAAGCAGATCTGGATACAAAGTATCTACACGGCTTCTGGTTCCCTCCAGATCCCTCATCCTAACTAACCCTCGCGTGGGCTCTGGCTCCTGGCCGGGCCCTCAGCAGGACGTCTGCAGGGGAAGGGGGCCCCTGGGTCCCCGGTGCTCCTGGAACAGGCAGCGGCCATCAGGCTGGAGGCAGGGCGTGGAAGTAGGCCATCCTGATGGGCACTGTGCTTGGCAGGCCGTGCTGGAAAGCAAGTGGCTGTCTGGTACACCAGGTGGGCGCCTGCGCTGGGCCAAGCTCCGGAACGTTGTCTTGGGGGCCGCTCANGGCCTCGTGGTCGGCATCGGGAGTTCGGGGACGGCATCGGGAGTTCGGGGACGGGGATGCTGCAGTCGGCTGGTAACAAAGCAGGGCCTGGGAGGAACCCCACAAGGAGCCCTGTTTCGGACTGGGGCCGGGTTTCTGCCGGCGGCCTTCAGCCGCCTCCTGGTCTGTCACAGAGCCCCGTCTGGACCGTCCCTCCCCTACCCGCCCACTTCAGCGCCAGACTACTTGGGCTGGTCGAAGCTTTCGGGACCCAGCTTCACCCACGGGGCGCCTGGTGAAAAGCGGCAGTCTGGGGAGCGCCCGCGGGGCACAGCCCACGGTGGAGGCTGGCGTGGCCCACAGTGAGTGTCCGCTTGACCCATCCTCCCCAGTCGGCTTTCCTCACTGCTTGGCAGGGAGAGAGGAGGATAGAGCCAGGCTGGAAGGGCCCTCTGGGGGGAGGGTGTGCTGCGGAAGCTGGGGGACCTTGCTGGGCACGCTGTCGTGGGGGTAATGGTGCCTACAGGAGCCTGTGTGGCCTGGGGCTGTGTTTCCCTGGCTCCTGGAGGACGGGCTAGGCTCTGTCTTCTCTGATTCTTCTTTGCCCTGCAGTGATAGAGGCCCTGGGGGTGCTGGAGCCCCGGGGGTCCCCTGTGCCCTGGCGCGATGGAAGCCTCTCAGACCTGAGCCTGACCGGCGAGGAGCCGGCACCTGGAGGCAGCCCAGAGGACTCGGGCTCAGCCCTGAGTGCCCAGTCCACTGAAACCCTGGAGGGGCCGAGCGCGCGGGCGCCCAAGCCTGGTGGGCGTCAGGAAGAGGCCAGCACCCCCAGACGAGGGCTGGGCGCCCGCCTGCAACAACTACTCACTCCTTCCCGCCGCTCCCCTGCCTCTCGCGCTCCCCCACCCGAGCTGCCCCCTGACCTGCCTCCCCCCGCCCGCCGCAGCCCGATGGACAGCCTCCTGCGCCCCCGGGAGCGTCCTGGGTCCACTGCCTCCGAGGTAGCCAGCGAGGGGATGGTCTTGATGCGTTAGCACCAGGAGGCCTGGGGAGGGGCTGGTGACAAGGAGAGAGCCCAGAGAAGGCCCGCGGGGCTGGCTGACCGCCCTTTCTCCTGTGATGGCAGAGCTCAGCCTCTCTGGGCAGTGAGTGGGACCTCTCAGAGTCTTCCGTCAGCAGCCTGAGCCTCCGCCATTCCTCAGAGCGCCTCAGCGACACCCCCGGATCCCTGCAGCCACCTTCCCTGGAAGTGAGGAGAACCCCTCCCACACAGCTGTGCTTGAACGGGCACGTGCAGGCCCCCCGCCCCTCCCCTCTGTCAGAGGCAGGGGCTGGGCGAGGTGGAAGGAGCCTGGGCTCCTGAGCCTGGGGGGTCTTCTCGCCTGCAGATCCTGCTGTCCAGCTGCTCCTTGTGCCGTGCCTGCGACTCGCTGGTGTATGATGAGGAGATCATGGCTGGCTGGGCACCTGATGACTCCAACCTCAACACAGTCTGCCCCTTCTGCGCCTGCCCCTTTGTGCCCCTGCTCAGTGTCCAGACCCTTGATTCCCGACCCAGGTGCCCAAAGCAGGGCAAGTGCTGCGGGTGGGACAGGGAGGCAGAGATTCAAGCGCTGACCCCCGCTATCCCCCTACAGTGCCCCCAGCCCCAAGCCTGCCCCTGCTGGTGCCAGTAACAGCAAAGACGCTCCCATCCCTGGGGGCCCAGGCCCTGTGCTCAGTGACCGCAGGCTCTGCCTTGCCCTGGATGAGCCCCAGCTCTGCAACGGGCATATGGGGGTAAGGGCTGGGCCAAAGGGGCACAAGGAATGGGTGTCTGTGTGTGTTGTCCAGTGGTGGGGGGGGTGTGACGGGCATGGAGGGAACGGGGCATCTCGGAAGCTGCTGGACGTAGTGGCTCGGTGGGAAGCAGGTATCTGAGGATGGGGCCGTCCTCCCTCTTTGTGCCTGACAGGCTGCCTCCCGCCGGGTCGAGGGTGGGGCCTGGGCGTACCTGAGCCCCCTGGTGCTGCGTAAGGAGCTGGAGTCGCTGGTGGAAAATGAGGGCAGCGAGGTGCTGGCATTGCCTGAGCTGCCTGCTGCCCACCCCATCATCTTCTGGAACCTTCTGTGGTATTTCCAGCGGCTGCGCCTGCCCAGTATTCTGCCATGCCTGGTGCTGGCCTCCTGTGATGGGCCCCCGCCCCCCCAGGTCAGTGCCCTCCTGTGGCCCCCTGCTTGCTGGGTGTTCCCCACCTCACCTCTGGGCCTCTCAGGTCCCGTAGAGCGAGCACAGGCCTTGGAGTCAGTTGCACCTGGTCTGTCTAACCCCTGGCCTTTTCACTTCACGAGCCTCCATTGACTTGTCTGTAAAGTGCCCTGAGTGCCCGGCCCCCGGGGCTGTCCGACGCCTGTGTAGTGCCCGGCACCTGCCGCGGTAACTGCTCGACGTCTCGTGTTCCAGCGTTTATTGAGCGCCTTCAGGTTCCCAGCAGTTTTTAGGCTCGGGGACGCCGCAGATCACAGAACGAAGCGCGTGCTCTCAGAGAGCTTGCACTCTCATGCGGGACGAGGGTCCCTTTCCCTCTCCCTTTCGGCTGTATCCCACAACATCCCTCTGTCTCTCGGAGCGTCCCCGGTCCATTTCTAGCCCTCCGCCTGCTGGTCCGTGAGTCTGCCTCCTTTGTCTTGGCTCCCAGCAGGCCCCAGCTCCTTGGCTGACG
Organism: Ursus maritimus; assembly: GCF_017311325.1. Taxonomy (NCBI): domain Eukaryota; kingdom Metazoa; phylum Chordata; class Mammalia; order Carnivora; family Ursidae; genus Ursus; species Ursus maritimus. Next base: position 39,644,742 of record NW_024424452.1, on the reverse strand, counting down.
CCAGATCCAGCATCTGTGCAGGTGCGGCTGCTGTGGGACGTCCTGACCCCCGATCCCGGTAGCTGCCCGCCGCTCTACGTGCTCTGGAGGGTCCACAGTGAGTCTGGTGTTTGGCCTAGGCTGGGAAGGGGTGGGTCCCTTGCCCAGAGGGCTCAGGAATCCTGGCTGCCTTCCTGTCTTTCACCCAGGCCAGATCCCGCAACGGGTGGTATGGCCAGGCCCCATACCCGCGCCCCTCAGCCTGGAGCTCCTGGAGGCGGTGTTGCGCCACGTGGGTCTCAACGAGGTGCACAAGGCGGTCGGGCTCCTACTGGAGACTCTAGGGCCGCCTCCCACTGGTCTGCACTTGCAGAGGTATGGTGCTCCCATCCGGGAGGTCCCTGGCCTGTCCCAGACTCCGCACCCCCCTTCTCTCACTCGTACCCTCTGCCTCCACTCCAGGGGCATCTACCGTGAGATCTTATTCCTGACAATGGCTGCTCTGGGCAAGGACCACGTGGACATAGGTAAGGGAGCAGGCAGGGGGCTGAGGAGTTTGAGTATCTGGGGCCAGGTGTCGGGGGTTAGAATTGTAATCTGTTGACCTACCTCCCCCTCTTCCCCAGTGGCCTTCGACAAGAAGTACAAGTCCGCCTTTAACAAGCTGGCCAGCAGCATGGGCAAGGAGGAGCTGAGGCAGCGACGGGCACAGATGCCCACCCCAAAGGCCATTGATTGCCGGAAATGTTTTGGAGCACCTCTGGAATGCTAGGGACCCTTCAGCTTTCCTCTCCAGCCTGGGGTGGGGAGGTGAGGGAGAACGGATTCTGGACATACCCTGCTTTCCTACTCCTTTCATAGAGGAGTTGGGAATGGGCTGGGAAGCTGGCCCAGCCGCAGGCTCCGAATGTGGGCCACAAGAAGAGGGACCCACTGTTAACAAAAGTCACAGTCCCCCTATTTCCAGCCTGCCCAGTATGCTCGCGCTGATGCTGTACGAGGCCTGGCGGGAGTTGGCACAGCTCTGTTCCTCCCCCAGATGATACCAGGAACTCACCTCCAGGGTGCCCACAGATCTGCACTGCCCTGGTCATTTTCTAAGTTTTTGTTTTAAAAAACAACCGGAAAGATACAGAGCTACTGAGTCTTTGCCCTGAGTGGGAGGGAGGGATGTCATTCCCCGCCAGGGATGGTCCTTCTTCCCTGGCGCTGCTGCAGTAGCCAGAGCGCTTCGTCGTTATCTTTCTACCTTAGTGTTTGTATTTCAAGTTATTTATTTTGGAGCCATAGCCCCCTTGCTTAGGAGGTTCCTGGGGATGATGAGAAAGAGAAGGGAAACGGGGCACCACGGTTCAGCGGTTTGTAGCTCCTGGAAAGTCAGGAGGGAGCTGGAGGAGCCCCGTCCAGCCCTAATCCTTCCCATCTACTCCACCGTGGGGAATGCCTCACCCACCCAGGGCCCTGACTGCGCGGTAAGGATTGTTCCTTGCGAAGTTTTGTTGGATGTAAATATAGTAAAAGCTGCTTCTGTCTTTTTCCTTCTGCCTCCTGTTCCCTGGGTCTGGAATAATGGCAGGGGAGACTGCTCTTTCCCCTGGCTGCACATCCTCCTTTCCACCTTTCCATCCCTTGCAGCCTTGGGCACGCCCTGCTTTCCCTGACCAGGTCTGGTACTGGTCCCTTGGGGCTCAGGGAGTTCTCGGAGCAGGAGAGGGGTGAATCCGGTGCTGGTTATGGTGGTGCCAGTCTGTGTGGCACTTCCGGCCCTCCCACACAATCACCCCCTTGTCCCTCATTTGTACCCCACACAAAGGCTCCATTCTCTGGGGGCCTTGAGCTCATCTCTGCCTTCTTTCCTCTCCCCTAGCTTTCGCCTCCCGGCTTCTCCAGTATGTCCACGGAGAGGACAGCCCTCTCCCTAGTAGTTGGTGTTGGCAGCTGTCATGCATCCTGGGAGCCCTGGCGGCCATCCGAGGTCCCCTGCGTTGCTCTAAGGCAGTACTCTTCCAACCAGGCTTTCAGCCTGGGGACAGGACCAGGAAGACAGGCGCAAGGGTTAAGGAGCTCACTGAATGTGGGCAACAGGGAGACAGGCCCACTCGGAATTCTCCCTTTCCTGCACAGGAAGCAACTAACAGAGCTGCAAAACCAATCACCAAAGGGAATGAGCCAACAAGACAAATGCCTTCGGGAGGAGGGCAGGAGTGTCAGTGTGGAGGGAATAACTCACATGAGGCTTTGGTGCAAATTCCCGGGGGGTGGAGAACAGTGGATGAAGAGAGAAGTAGTACTGAATTCTGGAAATGTCAAGCCAAGGACCGACCCTTCCCTGTCCTGTGCCCTACAAGGGGGGGGGGCTGGGGCTTAGGAGATGCCCTGTCCTGCCTGGGACTAGGAGGTGCTTTCTTCAGAGGGGAGATTCTCACATCAGCCCAGGTTCTGATTGGACCTCAGTCCCCAGAATCAACCTGTCCCCGTATCTGCAAGGGAGAGGTTGCCTCCCTGCCATCACGAGTGTTTCAGAGTGTAGTGTGCCCAGCAGAATGCTGAACTGTCTGGAATTGCAGAGAGAATTTTAGGGCTCAGTTCCCACTTTAACAGCTCATCCAATTTAATGGTCTAGAGTGCCCCTCGACTCAGACATCCTTGCCTCCAGCGTGTACTTCTCACCTTTGGGCATCCTTGTAGAGACCTGCAGTCAGATGGACAGGACTACAGAGTTCTTTAACCACAGGAATATCTGGAAATTCCAACAGCAAAGTACTCACTAGGGCATCTGACATCTCTGTCCTGTGGCCTAGGGAGCTGGATGAGGGAGGACATGCCTCATCCTGGCCCAGTTTCTCTTCCCAGGCTTCAGAGTGTAGACAGGCTTGGGTACGACAAAATTTTAATTAAAGCTTGTCTCTGCCACTTACTAATTTTATTATATCAGCCAAATTACTTAACTCCTGTGCCTCAGTTTTTCCTTGTTTGCGAATTGAGGTGGTTTACCAAGATTAATTATTCAATCCATATCGAGTGCTAAGCACACTCCGTAAATGCTAGCTTCAAAAAGAAAACGAACAAGTAGGTAGTCTGCAGAGGGGAATGGTCAGGTCCACTACAACAGTGGCCTCACACTTGTCTTCCCTGGAGTTTGATCACTCCAGACTGAAAGTCCCCTCCACGGTCTGACTTTAATTCTGTTGAAAGGTATTTTCTCAGGCGTTACTAATATCTTCGTCAGGCTGGCATCTTCAACCACCATGCTTCCAGTTCTCTCAGCCCTTGAAGAATGGCTGTCAGACAGCAGAGAATGCGTCAACGGGAAAATGGGCAAAGCAGCAGGTTAGGGAAAGAGGGCAGCGATTTTCTGTCACAATTACTGCACTATGCCCAGCATGTAGAGGGACACCTGGTAACGCGATGGACCTTCCATCTTGGGTGTTAAATAACTGAGTCAGGGAAAGCATTAAAATGAGGGGTGCCTGGGTGGCTCAGTGGGTTGGGCATCTACTTTGGCTCAGGTCACGATCCTGGAGTCCTGGGGTCGAGCCCCGCCTCGGGCTCCCTGCTCAGCGGGGAGTCTGCTTCTCCCTCTGCCTCTTACCCCACTCATGCTCTCGAGCTCTCTCTCTCAAATAAATAAATAAATAAATAAATAAAATCTTAAAAAAAAGAAATTATTAAAATGAGAAATAATTTTCAGTGCAGCGCAAGGCAGGTACAAGTAGAATACCAACGGAAGCCGAATTTAGAACTAAGAAAGTGAAATGGTTAGAAAAGCGAGGAAAACTCTCATAATCGTTACTCTTAACGCTGAGTGCTTACTGTGTCGGTGGCACTGTCCCGAACATTTTAAATGTACTATTTTATAATCCTCACAATTCCCCTATATGAGCTGGGCACTCTTCTCCAACATTCCCATTTTACAGAGAGGGAGACTGGGACACGGAGAATACAGGCTAAGTAACTTGCACCCAAATCCTACAACTGGTAAGAGGTAGAGCCAAGATCCAAACCCAAGCAGGCTGACTCGAGAGACCATGTTCTTGACGTGGACACTGTGCAAGAACGAGACAAGGCTTTTCCCCATTTACGATGACGTTGGGGCCGGCCCATGTGTGTGCTCAGGTGCACCTGTCCTCACGTGGCCCCCACCGCCCGCCGCACCGCACTGCACCCCACCACTTCTAAACGATTTGAAGAACACACTGTCGTGTTTCTGGAGCCGGTGATTTCTGGGTTCAAAGCCCCGTCTTCTCACTAATGCGCTGTCTGACCTTTGCAAGTTACTGAACGTCTCTGAGCCTGCCTTTTGATCTAGCTGGGTTCGGATTTCAGCCGTGCCACCGATCGTGGGCAACTCTGGGCGCGTCGTGAGGTCGGTACCACGCGGGTGACAGTGTCCACCGTTAGCGCCGGCCCCTCCCTAACACGCCGGCTCTGCGGGACCCGGTCCCCGCTGTCCCGGCGCCGCCGCTGGGCTCGGCCGCTCCCCGCACCGCGCGCCCCGCCAGACCCCCACGGCCCCCCGCACCAGCGCCGCCGCCCGGGCCGGGCCGGGCAGCCACAGGGCCGCGCGGGGCCCCACGCAGACCAGGAAGCCCGAGGCCTGCGGCGGACGCGGGCAGGCCACGCCCCGCACAGACCGCGAGGCCCGAGCGCCTACGGCCACTGCCATCATCAAATTCCGGGATTCTGTCGCGATGAACCACCACCCAACGCAGAGCCCAGTGCCGCTCGCCAGTCTCCATCTTTGGAGTCGGAAGAATGAGAGCTGGCCGAGGGGGAATCCCGGTTTGGGGCTACTGGGGTACGGCGGCTGCCTGGGGACCAAAACGTCTCTAAGGTAAAGTTGCAGCCTGAAGCGATTTTTTGACCCCCGACACTTAATGGGCTGCTGAAGACCCGGATGTGTCTGGGACTGGCCGAGGTACCCATTAACGCGCCCCCGCTAGACCATCCCCCTCCTCCGCTTAGGATTGGGCATTATGTACGCCAATCATCACTTCTCCCTCCACTCACTCTTCAAGGGTGGGGTGTAGTCCCGGCATCCCGTCTCCTATTGGTGTGGCCGAGAAGAAGAGGGCGGGGAGGCCGGCTGAGGTCGCCCAATGGGCGTCGTGGCGTGTGGGGAAGGCGGAGCCGAGGCGCTTGGCAGCTGCCCAATCAGCGTCCTTGTTTGTGTGGTGCCGCCGCCGGTGCAGCCGCCGCCGCCGCCGCCGCTGCCCCCCGTCTGTACCGCAGTGTCTGCTCCGCCCGCCCGCCCCGGTCCGGCCCGCCCCCCCTCCCCCACCCCCGACCCCGGTCTCGTCGGCGGGGCCCGGAACCCACTGTGCCGTCGCCTCCCTTTTTCGACGCCTCCGCCGCCGCCTGAGGAGGCGAGCTCGCCGGGAGTTACACCGCCACCGCCAGGTGAGGAGCTTTGGCCTAGGCCCGCCTGGCCGCCCGCCCGCCCGGGGGCGGCGAGCAGCGAGGACGGGAGGGAGCGGGGAGGAGGCAGCGGTGGCGGAGGTGGGGGAAGGGAAAGGTGGAGGGCGGGGGAGGGGAAGCGCCCGCGAGCCGACGCCCGCCCGCGCGCCCCCGCCTCGCGTCCCCCTCCCCCGCCCGGCCCCGCGCGCCCCCGCCTCGCGCTCCCCTCACCTCGTCCCCTCCCCCGCCCCGCGCGCGCGCTCCCCGGCCTTTCCCTTCGGCCTCGCGCGCCCCCGCCTCGCGTCCCTCCGTTCCTTCTGCTTTTACTCTTTTTCCCCTCCCGCGCGCCCCGTTTCCCCCGCCATCCCCGCTTCCACTCCCTGCCTCCCGCCCGCCATGCTCCCCTCCGCTCCTCTCTAGCGCCCCCCCAACTCTCTCCGCCCCCGGGGGTGCCCTCGGGGGTGTGGGGGCCGCTCCCCGCGCGCAGTCCGGTGTCCGCCCGCCGCCGGGACCCGCGGGGGGTCCTTCGGGTGAAGGGAGCGCGGGGGAATTCTCTTTATTTAGGGGAAGGGATTGGGAGCGCAGAACCGTGCCCCTTTATTCCGTCGCCCTCCCGTCGGAGAAGGGAATGGTCTCCGCCCGGGTGGGTGGGTGCTCCTCTTCCGGAGCGACCTTAGAGCCCCTTTCCTCGGCGAGGTTTCTGGGGCGCTTTCGATGTGTCTCCCAGTTCAGTGCCCGGGGGTCGACGGAGCTAGGACTGGCCCTTCCCGGACCGGAGCGGGACTTAGAGTACTTTCTGCCTCTCTGCTCGCAGTGACGCCGAGGAGCTAGCCACTCCTGTGGGTGCCGTTCGCCGGCCCGGGACAGCTCTCCCCCCCTCGTAAAGGCGTGCTCGCCTCTTCGGACTCTTCCCCAGCAGACGCGCGATGTTAGCTCCTAGGGCTGGCGCGGAGGTGGAGGTGGAGGCATTGGTGGTGGGTGGGTGGCATGTGCCTGTTGGCCGAGCTAGCCGTTGGCCTTTTCTTCTACTGTCATCCGGAGAGTCAGGTAGCCTGCAGAGAACGAGTTTTCTCGTTTCCGATAAATGATTATTTGGAGGGCTTTTGTGTGCTTGTGAGAAAGCTGGGAGACGCTTACTATGTTTCAGTAAAGGAAAAGAGCAGTGCTTTCAGGCCGGGCTGCGACAGAGATTTGGACTAGCAGCAGCTGGAGTAAAGGCAGGTCTCACGGATCCATGTTGAAGAGCTGATGCTTTTGAGTTTTTGAAACATTTTTATTTATGAAAATTCAGTTTTTGGATAGATAGTGCGTGCATGTGACTCAAAGTGAAATCTTCCCTCTCACTTCTCCAGGCGTCTAGCCCCACTCCCCATTCACGGTTTTCTGGTGGTTTTCTGGCAGCAGCGTGCCTGTGCGTTGGAGATTAAGCAAAGTTTTGCTTTTTCTCTGATGCACTGACCTAAACTCTTAAGTCTGACTCATGTTTTTGGTGTCAGAGTGATCTTGGCGGAGTACTGTTCTAGAGCAACATTTGTATCTGTACTTGATTGGGAGGGGGCTGCTTCTGCAGCGTCCGAAGGTGGGGCTCGGGAAGGCCAGCATCTCTTGGAAATGGTGCTGCTTTTTCGTAACTGATATCTGGTCTGTGTTTGGGGATGGGCTGGGTCAAGGATAGTCTTTCCTTGGGCTTTTTAAGCAGGTAGGTTGTGTGAATAATGAGTTACTAGGAGTACTGATCTGGTAGTGCTGTCTTCCGTTTTTAGAGGAATACAGTTTTTTAGTCCAGGGGCAGTTGTAGTCATCGTGGTAAGGAATGAAGCAGATAAATATCAATCGGTAGGAATCAGAAGGCCAGACCTGTAGGCTGAGTGGCCCAGTTTGAGAAGAGGTGAGGCTTATGGACTCTTGTCCTGCTTATTCCTTACTTGAGAACACTTGGATGAAGTGAGAGGAATTTGTCGCTGACAGCAGCATCCATCTTTATGACACTGTGGTTTGCCTCCCCTGACTGTGTGTGATGTCTGTTAACTTCCTGTTTAGAGGCAGTCCGAAAAGGGTCTGAATAGAGGCTGCACTCAAATACTTGTCTAGGAGCAGTGTTGACCAGGTTCCCTGATTCAGCCCTTCAAGTCTAAGTTCTGGCAGTAATTTTTACTGCTGTGTTTAGGATAAGGCCACAGGTGTGGAGGGAAGATGTGAAAAATTTTTTCTGAACCTCACAGTCTTAAAGTGTATTCAAAGCCTGTGTGCTGCCCTCCTTTCTCTCTTTCTCGGACAAATGTTTCCGATCCCCCCCCCCATACTTTTTTTTTTTTTTCTTTTTTCTTTTTCTTTTTTCCCCCTTTCCCAGGCTGGGTCTGGCCAGACCTTCAGGTTGAATTTTGGTTCCAGAACAGCAGAATGGGGGTGGGAGGAGGGTGCCAGTGTGTGAGTAATAGTATCCTGATAGAATGCTGGGACCTCTGGATTCATCCTAGCTTTAAGCAGTGTGTTGTATGTAAACCAGGCCTCTTGCTTCAATTGACTGTTCCTTCCTTCCTTACCTTCCCCACCCACCATGTGTAAGGGAACAGCAGTTGTGCTGTCCTGGTTCCTAGACTGGAGTATATTCCATGTCAGCCAACTCATTGGGATAAGCGTGTTGACATCCAGGAGCCCCTCTGTACTCAGAATACTTGTGTTGTTTGATTGATTAAAACAACTGCTAGAGAAAGTGTAATATTTGAGCCTCAACTAGGACCAAGGAGTTTTCTTTTCTAGATCTTTTACAGTACGTAAAGCCGTGCATCATTACGTATCAAGGCACAATAGCCAAGCATTTTCCGAAGCAGTTTAGAGGGGAGGGGAAAAAAAAGACACACCCAGATTGACTATAAATTTAGCTCTGGTGTAAAGCTGTCCATTTCTTGCTCAGGAAAAGATTCGACCTATCAGATAATGCCACACAAAGTTGCAGTTCCCCTGCATTGGCTAAGCTTGGGAAAAGGTATATAAGGAAGTTCATTTTTTTGTTGAAAAGGTGTGCCTTTTAGGGGGAAACCTTCTATTAGCTGTATTGTTTGGTTTATCCTCAGAATTCCTGTGACACTTTCTGTAGGTAGTGGTTGGGGATCTTGGTGGCTCCAGAGTCCGTGAAACAGAGAGACTCCTGTATTTGTGTAGTAATGATGAAAACATGGAAGAATAGATCTGATTTGAAATGATTTCTTTTCATGTTCCACGTTTTACTCTCATGGATACTTGAAATATTCCCATGTAGTTTTGAGTTCATTCAGTAGGAAAGGAGTGAATCAGGGTCATTAAAGAGCTAAGCCTGTCTGCTTCTTAAATGGTGTGTCTCTCAAAATCCTCTAATCTTTGTCATTGCCTTAAATTGCCACTAACTGGCAAGAAGCTATCAGGAGTTTTGGGTTATAGTACCAAAAGCAACAGATGAATAAGAACACATATTTTGTTACTTTTGAGGTATGAAACTGGTCAAATCCCAGACCTCAGAGTAACTGTAGAAACTTCTTTGACAACATATAAACTTTTAATTGTTATTAATACTAACCAGTAAAGTATTAACAAAAATGACAATATCTCCACATTCCTGAGCCATTCTCTTTTTGCTTTTAACATCTGAATGGTATACATTTCTGAAATAATTCAGGTTACCATTACTTGAACCTGAAAGTCATGCTTTAAGCCTCCTGATCAAAGCTTTCTTAATCTTGTCTCATTTTGGGGGAAGGTGGAATTTTCAGTCACCCAAAATATAGGCTGGAATGTCAGTTGAATTTAGATTAGACATCAGAATTAATAAATTCCCATTATAGTTGTGAAGGATTAGAACTATTAAACAGAGAGTTAGTGAGTCTCTTACCTAGAAAATATTTGTGGAGTTAGCTTTTTGAGAGTATTTAAATTCAGACTTCCTGGGACGGAGGTTGTAGAGCTAAGAAGTAGCAAATTGGAATTGCTACACCAGTAGAATAGAGGTGTAGAGAATGTAGAAATCCTGGGTCAAATCCTAGTTTTGCCATTTATTAGCTATATGATTTTGGATAAGGCTTCTAATTTTTTCCCCCTATCCCACCCACCCTCCAAAGGCTCCTAATTTTTAAATTATCATTTCTCTCAAAGTAAAAGTCTGTTCTTACAGTGGCCTGTAGGGTCTTGCATGATCTGCGGTTCCCCACCCCTTCTCTGTTGGTCTCTGTCATCCTTCTTCTTGCTCACTCCATTCCAGCCACCTTGACTTGGTACTTAAATACATCAGTCACGCTCTTTATCCTAGGACCTTTGCGCTGGCTGTTCCCTCTAGTGGGAAATAGCTAGTTTTTCCCACAGAGATAATACGAACGACTAATTTCCTTACCTTCAAGTCTTTGCTTAAATATGTCACCTTTTCAGCGAGATCTCTTAAAATTGTACCTTCAACGCCCACCTCTCACTCCTTATTTTTCCATGCTGTATTTTCTTTTTTTACAGTCCTTATAACTTTATAACATGTTTGTTACATTTATTGCTTTTTTTTTTTTAAAAGATTTTATTTATTTATTCGACAGAGATAGAGACAGAGCGAGAGAGGGAACACAAGCAGGGGGAGTGGGAGAGGAAGAAGCAGGCTCATAGCGGAGGAGCCTGATGTGGGGCTCGATCCCAGAACGCCGGGATCACGCCCTGAGCCGAAGGCAGACGCCCAACCGCTGTGCCACCCAGGCGCCCCTCATTTATTGCTTTTTTAATTTAAATTAAATTAACCAACATATCATTAGTTTCAGATGTAGAGTTTGATAGGAGTTTCATATAACACCCAGTGCTCATCACATCATGTGCCTTCTTTAATGCCCATCATCCGATTACCCCATCCCCCCTTTACCTCCCCTCCAGCAGCCCTCAGTTTCCTATAGTTAAGAGTCTCTCATGGTTTGTCTCCCTGTTTGATTACTTCCCAATCAGTTTTTCCTCCCTTCCCCTGTGATCCTCTGTGCTGTTTCTTGAGTGAAACCATATGATAATTGTCTTTCTCTGATTGACTTTTATTGCCTTTTTTAAAAAGTTTATTTATTTAAGTAATCTCTGCATCCAGCGTGGGGCTCAGACTCACGACCCTGAAACCAAGAGTTGCGTGCTCCTCCAACTGGGCCAGTGAGGCACGCCCCCCCCCCCCCCTTTTTTTTTTTTTAACATTTATTGCTTATTGGTTCCCCTCCTATGATACAAGGTCTGCAAAAGCATGGATTTATTTTGGTGTTTTAACGCCTAATACAATACTTGATATATAGTTAATAATAAATATTTGTTGATCAAATAAGAATAATAACTGTTTTCCTAATCTCCTGATTGTTTATAACAAAAGTACAAAACGTAATTAGCATAATACGGGATTTTAAAGTGTGAACTTTGAAACATCATACAAATAATGATGATAAAATTATTGCCTGCCCATTGAAATGGTAAATAACACTTCATTATACAAAAAAACCTTCATGTATTCACATAGATTATCATATCTCTCCTGAACTCCAACCTCGTTTCACCAGTTTTCTGCTGTGTGCTGGACATAACCACTTCTGTATTCGATGGTACCTCACACTCAGCATTTTCATCATCAGCGCCCCTTCTGTGACTCATTGAGTTACCTAAGCTAGAAATGGGAGCACCATTGTCAGTTATCTCTTAACTATTACTTTCTAAATATTTCTGTAGCCCGGTACCTCTTTCTCTGTCTCTGTTGCTGGTGTCCTGCTTCAGGTCTACAACTCTTATTTGGGAGGTTGCTGGGATCTCTTACAGGTCTTTGTTTTTAGTTTTGTTGCCTTTTAAACTCTTAATCATATTGTCTTCAGAATGGTCTGACATAGAGATCTGAGTATTCTCTTGGCCTTTCTCAAAAGTATTCAATAGTCTCCATTCGTACAAAGGTAAAATTTTAAACTTTGCATAGTATTCGGGCTCTGTAATCTTGGCCTTTACCTTTCTATCCGGTCTTACATTTCTCCCTTACAGTTTATATGTGAGCAGATACAATTCTAGTTCCTAAATTAGCTTCCAAGTCTCATCTCAGATACTACTTTCTGGGAAGCCTTCTCCTGACTTTCCCAGAGAGACTTAGATATGCTTTCTTCTTTGACCTTACTCTATAAATGTTGTTTGTCTCCCCTCAGTGGTCTGTAAACATCCCGAAAGATACCATGTCTTTTTACTGTTGTGTCTCCAGTGCCTAGCATGGTACCTGTCATCTGAAAGATATTAAAGATATGAATACGAGAAAATGTTGCATACATTGAGAAGGTACCCCTTTTGTTATGTTCTGGGGCAGAAGAACAGTGTTGGAATCCTTGCTCTGCCATTTATCATCTGTGTGACCTTGGCTTAGTCCTTTGAAGCCTTCAAGCCATGCTTCCCTCACCTTAGAAATAGAGATCAAGAGCTGCTTTATGTCTTTCACTAGATTTCTGTGTCAGTCAAATGAAACTATACGTAAAGGTGCTTTATAAACTGTACAGCACTGTACAATTGTTACTTATTACATGCTGACACAAGCTGAGCTTTCCTCACAGCTCCTTTTTTCTTGTTCATATTGAAACAAGGCCCTTTTTTTTTAATCGTTGAAGCCATAAATACTCTTCTGCAACATGTGTTCTGTTGGTAGCCATTTTCATCAGTATGTGTGATGTACTCCTGTATGTCACCTTAAATGTTGAAGATTTAAAGACTTACCCCATATCCCAGTGGATAAAAAAGGTTGTGAAATCCTGGGAAGTTACCCCTCTCAGGGAGTGTCTCTGTCATGAATTCTGTAATTTTTTCCCAGATTTTTTTTAAAGATTTTATTTATTTGGGAGAGAGCAAGCAAGCACGAGTGGGGCGGGGAAGGAGCAGAGGGAGAGGGAGAAGCAGACTCCCCACCGAGCAGGGAGCCCTATGTGGGGTTTGATCCCAGGACCCTGCTACCATGACCTGAGCCGAGGGCAGATACTTAACCCACTGAGCCACCCAGGTGCACCTCTCAGATTTTTTTGATTGCATTTTTGCAACTTTGAGAACCTAAAATGAATTATTATTACTATTACTTGTTTATTTGAGAGAGAGAGAGCACGTGTGTGTGCACAAGTAGGAGGGCCAGAGGGAGAGGGAAACTCAGGCAGACTCCGTGCTGAGTGTGGAGCCCAATGCAGGGCTTGATCTCACATCCCTGAGACCATGACCCTGAGATCACAACCTGAGCCGAAACTGAGATGAGAGTTGGATGCTTAGCTTACTGTGTCACCCAGGCGTCCCTTAAAGGGAATTTTTAAAATGTGAACTCATTTTTCAAGCACTTTGTACTATTTTAATTTTTTTTTTAAAGTTTTATTTGAGAGAGCGTGAGCAAGCACGAGTGGGGAGGAAGGGCAGAGGAAGAGAGACGGAGAGAGAGAAGCAGGCTCCAGCAGGGAGCCTGACGTGGGACTCGATCATAGGACCCTGGGATCATGACCTGAGCTGAAGGCAGATGCTTAACCAACTGAGCCACCCAGGCACCCTGTACTATTTTAATTCTTATGGTAACTTCGTGGGGGAGACATTATAACCATTTTTTAAAAAATATTTTATTTTATTTGTTTGACAGAGAGAGAGAGACAGCCAGTGAGAGAGGAACACAAGCAGGGGGAGTGGGAAAGGAAGAAGCAGGCTCCCAGCAGAGCAGGGAGCCCAGTGCGGGGCTTGATCCCAGGACCGTGGGATCATGACCTGAGCCGAAGGCAGACGCTTAATGACTGAGCCACCCAGGCGCCCCGATATTACAACCGTTTTACAGATGAGAAAGCCCAATTCCCAGAGATAGTGTCATTTTGCTGGAATCCAGTGTTTAACAACTGCCTGACCTCAAAAGTTGTGATCTTAACCATTCTCCTGACATTTCTCATGGAGTTTTGTTTTGCCCTACAAAAACAAAAGCTAACCAAATAAAAAGTAGAATAGTATTAATATGTCTTTTTTTTTTTTTTTTAAGATTTTATTTATCTGACAGAGCAGAGAGAGAGCACAAGCAGGGGGAGCGGCAGGCAGAGGGAGAGGGAGAAGCAGGCTCCCCCACGGAGCAGGGAACCCGATGTGGGGCTCAATCCCAGGACCCTGAGATCGCCTAACCAACTGAACCACCCAGGTGCCCATTAATAGGTCTTACATGTAAAAAGTTATGTGGTCAAATAGTGTTTTGAAAAATTCTGGGTTAAACTAAGTTAAGGCAGATTTCTTTATGGCATGAATTCTCAGAGCCTTGTATATCTAAATACACATTGTACATTGGGAATGGTAGAAGAATGGCTAAAGTATGCAGAGGTTCTCAGAATTATTTGACCATGAAAGAGCTTCTTAAAGTATTAGTGATCTCAATACTTTGAGGATACTGTGCTTTGCTATTCTCCTTTCCTCTTCGAGCTGAAAGTTTTTCAAGGGTTGTCACTTTGGAATGAGGGAATTGATTGCTTTTGTATGCTGGTTTTCCAGAGAATTAGAATGGTGGCATTAAGCTAGATATTTTTTAGAAACTTCACTGGTACGGAGGCTGCCATTTTTCCCCCTGTGAATCTTCTAAGGCAAATGGCACAGCTCATCCAACTTGGCTCTCACTTTAAATGAATTCCCAGGAGGATAACTGAGCTTGCTGCCCCCGCCATCTTTAATCTAATGTGCTAGAAGCAGGAGGGTGAGGTTGCAACTTTTTAAGTAAACAGAAACCTTGGAGCCAAGAGCAAGAAGCCCTTCCTTTCTCTGAAGATGTTAGTACCACACTAGGGAATCTGTAAAGCCCATCATTTGACTGTGAGGCATGCAGAGGGACCTGGGGCTCAGAGGAGAGAAAGAGCCATACCTTTGGTTTCCAGTCCTTTGAAGGTGATATGTTGGTCTTGAAATTAAAAACAAAACAACTTGGAGAAGTTTGTTTACAGGCATAAAGTTTACCTGAATTGTGTTCACCCCTGAATTTTAAACTTTTATCTCAAAGTTTGAGCTACCAGTGAAAATATTGAAAATGTTTCCTCGATAGGATGATACTTTTTGGAGGGAGGGGCAGTTTTCTAATCATTCCTAAACATTTATATGGCTAGGTTGATGCATTACCATCAAAAAGATTGAAGTAATTGGTCTTGTGTCTTCCTACTGCCCTGGACAAGTTGGCTAGAAGACCCTATATTAGCTTCTATGAAAATTTGATGTGAGTAGCATGCCACTTTTGCCATATACTAGATTTTGGCTTATAAGTGTCCATGAGTAAATTAGTATGTTACTCTGATGCTGTTCTTTTCTTATTTTATAATTCAGGTAGTAAAGAATGCTCAGTTCCTCAGCTGAGTGCATTTTATTTTTTTATTTTTTTTAAAGATTTATTTATTTATTTATTTGATAGAGAGAGACAGCCAGCGAGAGAGGGAACACAGGCAGGGGGGAGTGGGAGAGGAAGAAGCAGGCTCCCAGCCGAGGAGCCTGATGTGGGGCTCGATCCCGGACGCCGGGATCACTTCTTCCTCTCCCACTCCCCCCTGCCTGTGTTCCCTCTCTCGCTGGCTGTCTCTCTCTATCAAATAAATAAATAAATCTTTAAAAAAAATGTGAATGTTTTGGGGTTTTTTTTAGAGTATTTTAAATCCAGGTATTTTGTGGCAAATGAGTGGAAACTAGAAAGAATATTGATTTCTTCTTGCACTAAGATTCAATACTGAATTTTCACTAGCCTTCATTTTTAACTCTTCACCTTCTGCTTAGAGAGCTGTTTCCCATCTAAATTTTGTATAATGCATTAATATTGAACTAAAAGGTTTCGAGGAATTGGGGTGACTAGAAAAAGATCTTTTATAGCTGTGTTTTTCAGTGGACAGAAACATCTTAAAAATAAGTGCATTTTTGAAAAACCTTGAGGATCCAAGGGAATAAGACCATTGTAGCCTAAGTGGGGGTGTAAAAATTTCTGAGATCTAATGATTTACTATAGGCCTTAATTAGGTGTACCACCTGTTATGAGCTGTTTTTTTAAGATTTTATTTATTTGAGAGAGTGCGTGAGTGTGAGTGGGGGGAGGGGCAGAGGGAGAGGGAGAAGCAGACTCTCTGTTGAGTAGGGGACCCCACGCAGGTCTCTATCCCAAGACCCTGAGATCATGACCTGAGCCAGAGGCAGACGCTTAACCGACTGAGCCACCCAGGCGCCCTTGGCAGTGAGATTTTTTAGTCATTGTTTTATAGCTTTATAAATTAACTGAAGAAGCCTTTGGAAGTTGTCATTTTAATTTTGTTACCGGGACTGCTTAACACATCTCAGTGCGCCACCCAGGCTGTTCTACGTTAGTTTTTGCTTATTGTTCTGAAAAGCTTTGGTGTGGTCCCCCCAGCCCACCACCCCTGAACCAGCCAATCTCAGTGTTATGCATAAATTGAATTCTGCTGTCTGGATATGAGAGAATAGTCTAGTATTGCTACTACTCTTGGTGAATATTTTTCACTTAGTTACTTGAAAGCTTTCTTTCCCTGGTTAAACTAGAATACCCTTTGGTCATTATAATGATTAAAAGTATAGCTCTGCAGTCCAAAGTCCTGGATTCAGATTTCCACTCCACCACTTGCTAGTAGTTTTGTTTGTTTGTTTGTTTTTTTGGTTTTTTTTATTTATTTATTTTTTTTTATTTTATTTTTTTTTTTTTAAAGATTTTTATTTATTTGACAGAGATAGAGACAGCCAGCGAGAGAGGGAACACAAGCAGGGGGAGTGGGAGAGGAAGAAGCAGGCTCCCAGCGGAGGAGCCCGATGTGGGACTCGATCCCGGAACGCCGGGATCACGCCCTGAGCTGAAGGCAGACGCTTTAACGACTGCGCTACCCAGGCGCCCTTTTTGGTTTTTTTTAAAGATTTTATTTATTCGACAGAGATAGAGACAGCCAGCAAGAGAGGGAATACAAGCAGGGGGAGTGGGAGAGGAAGAAGCAGGCTCATAACGGAGGAGCCTGATGTGGGGCTCGATCCCGTAACGCCGGGATCACGCCCTGAGCCGAAGGCAGACGCCCAACCGCTGTGCCACCCAGGCACCCCTTGCTAGTAGTTTTAAGACCTGTTACTTAACTTTTCTGTGCCTTGCAGATAGTAATTATTCAGTAAATGTCAGACATTCTTTTAAAAGATAATGGTAAATTTAGCATATAGTCTGTGGTCAGATATACATAAATTTACCATTTTAACCATTTTTAAATATACAGTTTAGTGGCATTATTGTATACATTGTAATGTATGTTATATACTGTATACAGTGTGTACATTCTCATTGTTGTGTAACCATCAGCGCTGTCCATCTCCAGAACTTTATCTTCCCAAACTGAAACTCTGTACCTATTAAAAAATAGAGGCGCCTGGGTGGCTCAGTCAGTCAGCCCAGGTGTTCATCTCAGGGTGATGAGTTCGAGCCCCGCATTGAGTTCCACACTGGTCGTGGAGCCTCCTTCAAAGGAACAAACAAAAAAACCAACACTCCAGTCCCTCCCCACCGCCCCCCCCACTGCTACCATTCTACTCTCTGTCTCTACGGTTGATTACTTTAGGTACCTCGTATAAGTGCAGTCATACAGTATTTGTCCTTTTATGTCTGGCTCATTTCACTTAGCATAAAGTTTTCAAGGTTCATCCATATTTTGTAGTGTGTGTTAGAATTTCCTTCCTTTTTTTTTTTTAAGTTTTTTATTTTTTTAAGTAATCTCTACACCCACCTTGGAACTGGAACTCATGACCCCAAGATCAGGAGTCATGTGCTCTTCTGACTGGGCCAGCCAGGTACCTCAGGATTTCTTTTCTTTTTCTTTTTTTCTTTTTTTTTATTTTTTATTTTTTTATATTTTATGATTTTTTATTATATTATGTTAGTTACCATACATTCTTTTCTTTTTAAGGCTGAATAATATCCCATTTTATGTATATACCACATTTTATCTTCTGTCTTTATTTTTTTTTAATCACATTTTATCTTTTTATCTGTCAGTGGATACTTGGGTTGTTTCTACCTCTTGGCTGTTGTGAATAATGCTGCTATGAACATTAGTGTATAGGTATCTGCTTAAATCTTTGCTTTCAGTTCTTTTGGGTGTATACCCAGAGTTGGAATTGCTGGATCATATGAAAATTCTGTGTTTCGTTTTTTGAGGAACCACCATACTGTTTTCTACAGTGACTGTACCATTTACATTTCCCCAGCAATGCTCAAGAAGTCCCACCTTCTCTGGGGCGCCTGGGTGGCACAGCGGTTAAGTGTCTGCCTTCGGCTCAGGGCGTGATCCCGGCGTTCTGGGATCGAGCCCCACATCAGGCTCCTCCACTAGGAGCCTGCTTCTTCCTCTCCCACTCCCCCTGCTTGTGTTCCCTCTCTCGCTGGCTGTTTCTCTCTCTGTCGAATAAATAAATAAAATCTTTAAAAAAAAAAAAAAAAGAAGTCCCACCTTCTCTATGTCCTTACTAATACTTTATTTTCTCTTTGTTTTTATAAGAGCCACCCAAGTTGGTGTGAAGTGGTATCTCATTGTGGTTTTGGTTTGCATTTCTCTAATTGATGAGTGACTTTGAGCATCTTTTCATGTGCTTATTGGTCATTTGTATAACTGCTTTGGAGAAATGTCTATTCAAGTCCATGACTGTTTTTTTGGTACATTTATTTTTACGTAATCTCTATACCCAATGTGGGGCTTGATCAAACTCATGACCCCAAGATCAAGAATTTCATGCTTTGGGGTACCTGGGTAGCTCAGTCATTTAAGCGGCTGCCTTTGGTTCAGGTCATGATCTTCGGGTCCTGGGCTAGAGCCCCACATCAGGCTTTCCGCTCAGCGGGAAGTCTGCTTTTCTCTCTCTTTTTCTTCTTCCCTCTCTACCCCCTCCCCTTACCTCTGCCCCTCCCCTTGACTCATAGTCTCTCTCTGAAATAAATCAATAAAATCATTTTTAAAAAAAAGAATCTCATGCTCGTCCGAGCTAGCCACCCCCACCCGCCACCACCCATTTTTTAATTGTTTTTTGTTGTCGTGGAGCGATAGGAGTTCTGTATATGTTCTGGATATTAATCCTTTATCAGATGTATAATTTGCAAATATTTTCTCCCATTTGTGAGTTGCCTTTTTACTTTGTTGATAGAGTCCATTGTTGCACAGAAATTTTTATTTATTTATTTTTTAAGATTTTATTTTTTTGAGAGAGAGAGAACCCGAGAGTGTGCAAGAGAGGGAGCACAAGCAGGGGGAAGGGCAGAGGGAGAAAAAGACTCCCTGCTGAGCAGGGAGCCCAACTAGACTTGGGGCTCAATCCTAAGACCCCAGGATCATGACCTGAGCTGAAGGCAGACGCTTAACCGACTGAGCCACTCAAGTGCCCTGCACAGAAATTTTTAATTTTGGTAAGATCCAGTTTATTATTTCTTTTGTTTGTCTGTGTTTTTGGTGTCACATTCAAGGAATTGTTGGGGCACCTGGCTGGCTGAATTAGTGGAGTGTGGGACTCTTGATCTTGGGATTTTAAGTTCGAGCCCCATGTCGGGATAGAGATTTTTTAAAAAATAAAATATTTTGGGGCGCCTGGGTGGCGCAGTCGTTAAGCGTCTGCCTTCAGCTCAGGGCATGATCCCAGCATTCTGGGATGGAGCCCCACATCAGGCTCTTCCGCTGGGAGCCTGCTTCTTCCTCTCCCACTCCCCCTGCTTGTGTTCCCTCTCTTCGCTGGCTGTCTCTGTCAAATAAATAAATAAAATCTTTAAAAAATAAATAAAATAAAATCTTTTAGGAGCGCCTGTGCTCAGGGAGTCTGCTTCTTCCTCTCTCTCTGCCCCTCCCCCTGCTCATGTGTGTGCTAGTGCTCTCACTCTCTCTCTCTCAAGTAAAATGTTTAAAAAAAAAAATAGGGGCGCCTGGGTGGCTCAGTTGGTTGAGCATCTGACTGTTAGTTTCAGCTCAGGTCATGATCTCGGGGTTGTGGGCTCTGCACTCAGCAGGGAATTGGCTTGAGATTCTCTCTCCCTGTGTGCACACTCTCTCTCTCAAAATAAATAAAATCTTTAAAAAAAAATAAAATCTTTTCTTAAAAAAAGAAAGAAATTATTGCCAAATCCAAAGTCACAAAGCTTTTATCCCCTCTTTTTTTCCCGAAGAGTTTTGTAGTTTTAGTTCTTATATTTAGGTCTTTGATCCATTTTAGTTAATTTTGTGTATGTTGTAAGGGTCCAGCTTCCTTCTTTTGCGTGTGGATATCCCATTTTTCCAGCAGGTTTTGAAGTAAGGAAATATGATTCCTCTACCTGTTCTTTTTTAAGACTGTTTTGGCCAGTTTGGAGCCATATGAATTTTAGGCTGGGTTTTTCTGTTCATGTGCTTTTTTATATCAGACCAAACAATATAAAACTAAACTGAATGGGATCCTGTTATTATAATATGGTAGCTGATTCCTGTCAGTGAGTTTTTAATTGACTTTTAGCTCCTTGGATCCTAGTATTATTTTTTATGGTATTAGAAGCAAGGTTACTCCAAATACCTTTGCTCTTATAAGTGAATTATTTTGTTATGGTTGGAACAGTTGTTTATTTTTAAAAGTTTAGTTCAAATTTTTATAAAAACCAAGATATACAGTGAAAGTTTTTCATCATTGTTTCTCACCTGCCTAGTTTTAAAGACCATCACTGTTAATCCTTTTTTGTCATTTGAGAGTTTCTTTACATATATAGAAATACAGATTTATTTTTAGCTTTTTAGTTTTCCTTTTTTTTAAATACAAAAGATAGCATAGTTTTCCACATCTTGGTGTTTTTTTGCATAATATGAGATTTTTTTCAAATCAGTACATAGAATCTTTTTTAAGATTTTATTTATTTATTTGTCAGAGAGAGAGCACTATCGGAGCTGCAGGCAGAGGGAGAAGCAGGCTCCCTGCTGAGCAAGGAGCCTGATGCGGGACTCGATCCCACAACCCTGCAATCATGACCTGACCCAAAGGCAGACACATAAACCGACCGAGCCACCCAGGTGTCCCGAGAATTACTCTTTAAATGAAACATTTTTTTCTTAAAGATTTATATATTTACTTGAGAGAGGGGGTCCATGTAGTGGGGCGGTTAGAAGGAGAGAATGCTCAAGCAGACAGCCCGCTGAGTGCAGAGCCCATGAGGGGTTGGATCCCATTACCCATGAGATCATGACCTGAACAGAAACCAAGAATCCAATGCTCAACTGAGCCACCCAGGTGCCCCTCTTTGAATGAAAATTTTAAGGGCGAAATATTTTCATGGATATCAGAGCTTAATTGGGAAAGAATATTGGTTTATGGCTGTGTACCTTTCCTATTGCCTACAAGTCTTGCTCTTCAAAGACTTTCATTGCTATTATTCTCTTAGCGTTGAATATACATAATTTGAGTACTACTAGATTATTAAACTTAATTTAGGAGGCGCACCTGGCTAGCTTAGTCGGTAGAGCATGCAACTCTTGATCTTAGGGTTGTGAGTTCGAACCCCACATTGGGCATAAAGATTACTTAAAAATAAAATCTTAAAAAACCCAACAACTTAATTTACGAATGTTGACTACCTAGTTCATGAAATCAGATTATGTCAGAAAATCCAAGGCCCTTATCAGTGATATGGGTTTTTTTTTCCAGTTCATTGAGTACAGACCTCACATGGTTTTCTCTGTCCTACATTGGTTCAGTCTTGGAAAATGACAGTTAATCACTCTGATAAAGAGAAAACTAGGGGGGGAAAAAGAGAGAAAACGTGGTTTTCTTTTCTTGTTCTGTCAGAGCTTTGTAACCATTTAAATCCACTGGTTATGGGGAACTGAAAGCCCTGACCGTTCATATATTCACAGAATGTTTATTGTACACCTACTATCGAAAAGACCTATACGTAAGTGTTGTAGAATATATAAAGATAAATGACACAACCTCATTCTTCTAGAAGATCTATAGCCCAGAAAGGGAAGACCTGTATTAAAATAATTACAGTACTAGGTAGAGTGCGTTTATAAATTAAGTAACCAGCATTAAAAGTACCTTTTAAGTAGGAACAGTGCCTTTATTCACCACTTTTAACTACTTAGGTGTAAGTGTGAGACAGGCTTACCAAATCCTGAAAATGCTACTTTAAAAAATCTCTCAATTTCTGCCTATCCTTCTTGCTTTAGTTTTAGCTATTGTGATTGCTTGCCCATGTTCATTTAATACCTGTATATGTTGGGTTTTTTTTCTAAGATTTTATTCATTTATTCGAAAGAGAGAGCAAGATAGCAAGAGCGAGCACGAGCGGGGTAGTGGGACAGAGGGAGAGGGAGAAGCAGACGCCCCCCTGAATCGGAAGCCCGCCCCCTTGGGATCATAACCTGAGCTGAAGGCAGATGCTTAACGGACTGAGCCACTGAGGCACCCCTACCTTGGATATGTTTTTAATGGTAACTAACACTAAGCACTTCACGTTAATTGTTTAATCCTCACAATACTCTAAAGGTAGATGCTGTTATTCTATTTTACAAATGAATAAAAGTGAGGTGGGGAGAAGCAGTGATTTGCATAAGGCCACAAATCTAAGTACAAGAGCTGGTGTGTGGAATCAAAAAGTCTGGCTCTTAGGCTCAAACTCTTGAACATTACGCTGTACTCTTCTTACCTGTGTGGGTGCGTGTGCATACATATGTAAATGTTACACACATGTATGTCATTTTCAGTGTCTGTGATGTTTCATTGTAGGATATGCTTTAATTTACTTAATCTGTTCGCTCTCATCAGGAATATTTAGGATGTTTCCAGTTTTGTTTTCTTTTTTTTAAGATGAGAGAGAGCCACACACAGAGGGAGAGGAGCTCCACTGAGCAGTGGGCCCCACGTGAGGTTCTATCCCAGGACCCCAGGATCATGACCTGAGCCCAAGGCAGATGCTTAACCCACTGAGCCATCTAGGCACCCCGAATGTTTCCAGTTTGTGTGTGTGTGTTTGTGTGTATGTATGTGTTCTCTCATAACCAGGGTTCCAGTGATACATTTTACATACATCTTCATACATTATAGTTTATCTGTGAGTAAAATTCTTAGAAATGTAATTACTGGATCAAAGTGTATACACATTTAAAATTTTGTTAGTTATTATTAAATTATTCTCCAAAAATTTGTACCGGTTTACATTCACACCAACAGGCTATGAGAGTTTCTAAAACAACCCAATTTAAATTCGATGGAAGTAGGGCAACCCTGTCGGGACCCTTCTCACTCCTGAGAGCTTTTTCTGTATCCTTGCTTAATAAATTCTATCGCTTTACCAAAAAAAAAAAAAAAAAAATTGATGGAAGTAGTGTGGCTGGACAGTGATAAAACCTGTCTTCTGGTAGTTTTGGGAAGACTTATGTACCTTATTAGCATTTCTTTTCTTAAAAGCAAATGTCTTTGAATTTTAATTATTGGCCATGTGACTGTAGCTAATTGTTGGAAAGAGGAGTAGGCATTTTAAAAGAAAAATGTTCATGTTTGAAATGTCCCTTAAACCTCTCAGTTGTCAATCTAAATATAAAAGTTTTGATAAATTGATTTCTTGTCACCACAATCTTTTTAAGTCAGAGCAACCGAAAGAGTAGGGAGCACATACAGTTCGCAGGTAACTGCTCTCATGGCAGCTCCGTGCTGGAGTTCTTACTGAACTCCCAATGGGCAGAGGCAGAGTGCTAAACACTGCTGTCAGCAGGGTCATCCTGTTCTCAGGAAATGGGGATGTTCAGATGGGTAAGACCAAATGCCTACTACAACTTCGATTTCCTTTCTGACTAGTTTTCCTGCCCAGTGGGTCACTTGTCTTCCTCATTCTATTTCTGTGCTTTTAGGGTGAAGGTGATTTGTTTTATTTAATAGATTTAAATTTTATTTAGTGAACTTAGAACTTACTAGTAGGCCTTAATAGGGTCAGAGTAGAGGGGTTACCTTTGGTGGTAGGTACCACAGTCCCCACATTCATTATTTTATCCTATATTCAGGGTCTGCTGTTAAGAGTAAAATAAAACAAACTTAGTTTTCATAAACATTCTTAAGGAATGACAGGAAATTTGAGTAATTCAGGGGCATGAGGTGTGTTCAAAGTTACCATCTCCTTTGAGATTAGAGATTTTCATTAATTTATTGTCGGTGATGATGTTCTTTTGCTTAATTCCTATTCAAGGAGTCTGTTATTTTAAAATACTTCCAAGGAGCTTGTCTTCTGGGCCTGCTAATATCAGTTCTCTCTCTCTCTTTTCTTTTTGTTGTTGTTGTTTTAAAGATTTTGTTTTTAAGTAATCTCTACAACCAACCCGGGGCTCAAACTTACAACCCTGACATCTAGAGTCACAGCTCTACTAACTGAGCCAGCTAGGCATCCCTAATATCTGTTCCCCTAAGTTTTGGATTACTAAGATATTTCCTTTTGCTGATTGATCAAAAGATTTGTATCCACTGTTGATCTTTAACTTCCTTACTGCCTAAGACTGGTTTTTGGAAGTGAAAAGAAACTGGAATCATCAGTTGTCTTATATCATCACTACTGACCTGTTTGTAGTATAAGCCTCAGAGAAGGCAACTGTGAAGGAAGGGGGTTCTACTTTTAAAATGTTGAAACCTTGGGGTGCCTGGGTGGCTCAGTCGGTTGAGCGTCTGCCTTCAGTTCGGGTCATGATGCCGGGGTCCTGGGATTGAGCCCTGCGTTGGGCTCACCGCTCATCAAGGTGCCTGCTTCTCGCTGTCCCTCTGCTGCTGGTCCCCTGCTTGTGTTCTCTCTCTCTGTCAAATAAATAGATAAAATCTTAAAAAATAAAAATAAAAAATGTTGAAAGCTTAACAGTTCTGATATTTGGGGTGAGGTTTATTCCTGGAGTTCTGTTTTATCTCTTTTAGCTTAACAAGAAGTATCTTTAAACAAACCTTAAGGAAAAGGAAAAAAATTCTCTTCCATTTACTTATATTTGTGGTCCCCCCCCCCCCACATTCTTCATTGTTTTTGGATAAAATTAGCTTGGGGCCACTTTTGAGACTTCACTTGGGAGAAGGAATGAAGAGAAAGTGCTAGTGTCCATCACAGTAAACTCTGTGGAGGGGAAGAATTATGCCTTATCCACGGTTGTAGCCCTTGTACCTAGAACAGTACCTGCCATGTGACATGTGATTAATTTGTTGCATGAACAGGAAATAGAAAATTTAAATTGTGGTATACTTATAATTGACATTCTATATACTGTTTAAAATGAATGAACTACATGTATCAACTTGGATAAATATCAAAGGTAATGTTAAAAAAGTGAGTTGATATAATACAATATATAATACCGGGGCGCCTGGGTGGCTCAGTCGTTAAGCGTCTGCCTTCAGCTCAGAGCGTGATCCCGGGGTCCTGGGATCGAGCCCCACATCAGGCTCTTCCGCTGGGAGCCTGCTTCTTCCTCTCCCACTCCCCCTGCTTGTGTTCCCTCTCTCGCTGGCTGTCTCTCTCTCTGTCAAATAAATAAATAAAATCTTAAAAAAAAAAATACAATATATAATACCATGTAATACTGTAAAAACTTTTAAACTTGCAAAACAATACAATATATCTATCTTTTTTTTTTTTTTAAGTAATCTCTGTAGCCAGCGTGGGGCTTGAACTCATGACCCAGAGACCAAGAGTCACAGGCTTCCCCAACTGAGCCAGCCAGGTTCCCCACAACGTTTCTTATATAGATACAGCTACACACATAAAGTAAAAGTACTGGGACGCCTAGATGGCTCAGTCGATTAACTGTCTTCTTTCTGCTCAGGTTATGATCCTGGGGTCTTGGCATTGAGTCTCACGGGCCGAGGGCTCCCTGATCAGAGGGGAGGCTGCTTCTCCCTCTCCCTCTGGCTTCCTCCTTCCTGCCCCCTATGCTTGTTCATGCTTGGGCTTTGTCTCTTTCTCAAAAAAATAAAATCTTAAAAAAAATAAAGTAAAAGTACTAAGAATAAGCATGGCAGTGAGAAACACCAAATTCAGTATAGTGGTTACCTGTGAGGAAAAGAGAGGGAAATAGGATTGGAATAGTTACTTGGAGAACTTCAGTTTTGAGGCTTTTTCCTTCCTTCCTTCCTTCCTTCCTTCCTTCCTTCCTTCCTTCCTTCCTTCCTCTCTCTCTCTCTCTCTTGATGTTATTTGAGAGAAAGTGTACAGAGGGAGAGTGAGAGAGAGAAGCAGTCTCCCTCCTGAGCAGAGAGCCCGATGTGGGGCTTGATACCGGGACCCTGGGATCATGACCTGAGCTGAAGGCAGATGCCCAACCGCCTGAGCCACCCAGGCATCCCTGAAGTTTTATTTCTTTTTTTTTTTTTTTTTAAGATTTTATTTATTTATTCGACAGAGATAGAGACAGCCAGCGAGAGAGGGAACACACAAGCAGGGGGAGTGGGAGAGGAAGAAGCAGGCTCACAGCGGAGGAGCCTGATGTGGGGCTCGATCCCGCAACGCCGGGATCACGCCCTGAGCCGAAGGCAGACGCTCAACCGCTGTGCCACCCAGGCGCCCCTGAAGTTTTATTTCTTAAGTTAGGTGATAAGTAAATGGTTGCTTTAATATTCTCTGTACTTTTTGGAAATTCGAAATGTTTAGTAAAAATAAATGAGCGCATCTAAATCGGGGGTCAGTAAACTAAGGGCTAATAAATTTTGCTTGTAGCCCATGAGCTAAGAATTATGAATGGTTTTACAGTTTTAAATGGTTGAAAAAGTTAAAAGAAGGATATTTCACTATATGCAGAAATTATATAAAATTCAGGTTTTGGTGGCCATAAATAAAGTTTCATTGGAAATAATCATACTTTTTACATACTGTGCATTACTGCTTTCACACTGCTCCAATGTCACAGTTATTAGTCACAACAAAGATAATGCCCCCCAAAACTAAAATAGTTACTATCTGGCCTTTATATAGAAAAGGCCAATCCATGGTGTAAATTCCAGTCCTGGATTAATAGTTGTATAACTGGGCAAATGAACTACTACTTGGTAAACATTTGTAATAAGTTTGAGGTAGTTATCCCCAGATTGTGTTTTTTGAAAGGATGTTTTGTTCAGAGAAAAGTCAGTCAGCCAGAAATTGACTTTCATGGAAGTTTCAAAATGGCTACCCAGGGGCGCTTGGGTGGCTCAGTTCGTTAAGTGTCCAACTTTTGATTTCAGCCCACGTCATGATCTCAGGGTCATGAGATTGAGTCCCACATCGGGCTCCGTGCTTGCTTAAGATTCTCTCTCTCCCTCTGCGGCCTACCCACTCTTTGTGTGCTTGTGTGCGTTTCCATGCACTCTCTCTCTCAAATAAAATCTTTAAAAAAGAATAGTAATAAAATGGCTACCCAGGAGTAATCCCATTTTGTTGGATTAATCCAAATCTAATGTACTTTCCCCTTTGACTCTAACTTGCTTGTTATTAAAGTTCCTAATTCTGGTTTTATTTTGGATATTCGACAGTTTTAAATACCTACCAGAGGGACACCTGGGTGACTCAGACAGTTAAGCGTCTGCCTTCAGCCCAGGTCATGATCCCAGGGTCCTGGGATCGAGTTCCACATAGGGCTCCTTGCTCAGCCAGGAGCCTCCTTCTCCCCCTGCTTGTGGGCTCGCGCACTCTCTCTCCCTCTCTCTTTCTGACAAATAAATAAGTAAAATCTTTAAAATAAATAAATAAATACATAAGTAAATAACCTACCTACAAGAGCTGCAGGATTTTGGTAGCTTATTGTTTCTTTCCAACAACTTTTAGCAAACCAGCAGCATTTTAGAGGAATGTAATATTTAAATATGCAAACATACAAAGTCACTGAAGTAAGGGCAGCTTTTTCAGCAGTCCTTTTAGTTTTAAGATGAATTAAGCTCTGGCCAAGTGTTTAGCCTTGGGAACATAACATAGCAGAGGTGGTGATCTGAATCCATTACAGTATAGTTGGTATTTTTTAAAGACAGAATGCTGGATCCCTATAGAAGAAGTTTTTCTTAAGGAGACTTCCACGTCAGAACAGCATGATGTAATTTTGATTATTTGTAGAAAAATATTGATTTACTCAGTATTTCTTTGAGAAGCACTAGTCTTTCACTTGCACTTCATTGGGTAGTCTGAAAGAGCACCAAAAGTCAAATTAGTCCTGTTTCGGGTGAGTGTCTTTTGTTCTTTCCAGGCTGCATGAGATTATTCTGTTTTCATCATGTTAGAAGAAATGGAAAAGGCAAAATTGGATGATGCCAGTGCTCTTCGTCTTTTCTTCCTTATAAAAAGTGTTCTAAGAGATAATTTATTTTAGTTTTCAAAGCCATAGCCACAGTAATTTTTAATTAACTGGAATTGTTTGCTTTACCAATTTCTCTTTTTAAAAGATCCTTCCAAAAAGTAAAAATAAAAACTAAAAGACCCTTCCAAAAGAGATCTTAATAAAGTTGCAATATAAAAATATAAAAAGCAATGAAACATAAAATGTCTGATGACCTTTTTCTTTCCTCTAAGAAGTCTGGGGATATATATGTAGAATAAAGGAAGATCTTCTAAACTTCTCTGTAGTTAATATTTGAGTCAATATTGGGAATTCCTTTCTTGGTCTGAAAATTTTCTTATCTACAGAAAGGCCCACGAGCTGTTCTGTTCTTATGGTCCCTCCTGCTTTCCTTTTTGATTCAGATTATCCTCTTATTTGTCCTAAATGGAGTAGAGAATCCAGTTCTTGTTGAGTGGTGTTTTTGCTTGGGGGATAGGCAACCGCCTTTTTTTTTTTTTTTTTTTTTTTTTTTTTTTTTTTTTTTTTAAGATTTTATTTATTTGTGAGAGAGCACTCGTGCACAAGCAGGGGGCGTGGCAGGCAGAGGGAGAAGCAGGCTCTCCAGTGAGCAAGGAGCACCATGCAGGACTCGATCCGAGGGTCCTGGGATGGTGACCTGGGCCGAAGGCAGCCGCTTAGTCAACTCAGCCAGCCAGGCATCCCAACGGTCTTGATATTCGGAGCCAATATGTTTCATGCCTGATTTCGTGCAGACCTCTTTAATGGTGTTTAGCAATTTTCTTGGTAGAGGGATTTCTGAAGAGCCTTTTTTTTTTTCTTTTTTTAAGATTTTATTTATTTGAAAGAGAAATAGCACAAGGAGGGGGGAGGGACAGAGGGAGAGGGAGAAGCAGACTCCCTGCTGAGCAGGGAGCCTGAGTCAGGGGATCCCAGGATCCCAGGATCATGACCTGAGCCAAAGGCAGATACTTAACAAACTGAGCCACCCAGGCAACCTTTGAAGAGCCTTTCTTTCTTTCTTTTTTTAAATAAGCTTTAAGATTTTATTTATTTGAGAGAGAGAGAATGAGAGAGCCAAGCACGAGAGGGGGGAGGGTCAGAGGGGGAAGCTGACTTCCTGCTGAGAGCAGGGAGCCCAGTGTGGGACTCCATCCTGGGACTCCGGGATCATGACCTGAGCTGAAGGCAGTTGCCTAACCAACTGAGCCAGCCAGGTGTCCCTGAAGAGCCTTTCTTAACTACCAGAGTCAAAGGTATAAAAGTCTCAGTGAATAGGATACATGACCCCTGACCTCATATGTGATAATCTTTTTTTTTTTTTTTTAGATTTTATTTATTTATTTGATAGAGAGAGACAGTGAGAGAGGGAACACAAGCAGGGGGAGTAGGAGAGGGAGAAGTAGGCTTCCTGCTGTGCAGGGAGCCCAATGCGGGGTTCTGTCCCAGGACTCTGGCATCATGACCTGAGCCAAAGGCAGACGCTTAACGACTGCACCACCCAGGCACCCTGTGATTATCAATCTTAAGAAGCTGCTGCTGCCTTTTTTTTTTTAAGATTTATTTATTTATTTATTTATTTATTTATTTATTTATTTATTTATTT